>NC_137125.1:9499960-10052460 GCF_949319135.1 Squalius cephalus
AAATGTATTTTCATAAATGTTTATGCTCCAAACGTTGGATCAGATCGTGTGGAATTGTTTAGGAAGTTGCAGAGTGCTTTAAGAAAATGTGACAATGATTCTTGCATAATAATGGGTGGGGATTGGAATTGCACCATAAATTTTCTTTTAGACAGGAACAGAGAGGAGTCTCATCCACTGTCTAGTAATGCGCTTCAGAATATCATTAAAGAGTTTGAGTTGATGGATGTGTGGAGGTACATGAATAAGAGAATTAGACAGTACACATGGGTTAAAATACTAGACTCTAATGTAACTGGAGCGAGATTAGATAGAATATATATAAGTAAAACAAGTATGAATAGAGTATCTAATGCTAATATTTTCCCGAATGGCTTTTCTGATCATCACATTGCAACCATGGATTTTAACATTACTACTTTAGAACGCCCCAGGTTTTATTGGCATTTCAACACTAAATTGCTGCAGGACAGGTCTTTTTGTGAAAAATTTGCTGATTTTTGGAAACTGTGGAAGTTGAAGAAAGGTAATTTTGAAAAAGTGACATCATGGTGGGAGGTGGGGAAAACACAGATAAAGGTTTTTTGTCAAAATTTCTCCTACAATACTACTGTGTGTGTTAAAAAGAAAATTGAGCAGTTGGAGAAAGATATTATTGTTATGGAAAATGTGATGGATGTAAATGTTTTGAGTGTATCCAATGATTTAAGGAATAAGAAACTTGAATTAAGATCCATCTTAGAGGAAAGAGCGAAGGGCGCTTTGATTAGAGCAAGAATTTCTTCTATCAAAGACATTGACTCTCCTACTTCTTACTTTTTTAATCTGGAGCGGAAAGTTGCACAACAAAAGCGTATACTTCACCTGCGCAAGGAAAATGGAACATTAACATCAAACCCAACAGAAATGAGGAAAATGGCAATGGATTTTTATGCTGATTTGTATGGCCATACTGACTGTGACTCTGATAATATGGCAAAATTATTACAAGGACTTCCAAAGTTGCAACCTGGGGATAAGAAAAAGCTTGACACCATGATCAACCTTAATGAACTTTCAGATGCAGTTCAGCAACTCTCCACAGGGCGTGCGCCAGGAATAGATGGTTTACCTGCTGAGTTTTATAAGACTTTTTGGCCTGTTTTAGGTGAAGATTTTTATGAAGTGTGTTGCGAATGTTTTGAAAAGGGAATGTTACCAACCAGCTATCAGAGGGCTGTGATCTCTCTTTTACCAAAAAAAGGAGACCTAGGTTTGTTAAAAAATTGGCGCCCTGTTTCTTTGATGTGCTCGGACTATAAAATATTGGCAAAAGTTTTAGCCAATAGGCTAAAAAAATATTTGCATATTGTGGTCAAAGGAGAGCAAACATATTGTATTCCGGGTCGCTCAATCATGGACAATCTGTTTTTAATAAGAGATGTTATTGATGTGTCTTTTAATGAAAATTGCAACGTTGGATTTTTGTCTATTGATCAGGAGAAAGCCTTTGACCGGGTGGGACATGAGTACATTTTTAAAGTATTGGAATCTTTTGGTTTCGGGGATTGTTTTATTTCATGGATCCGATTGTTGTATAAAGGGCCCATACAGAAATGTAATATATTCACATATATGTGAGACACTGTTAAATATATTGAAATATATTTTGAAAATATATTTTCAACATGCATAAAAATTCAAGCATAACAGTTGATCTACATGTTGCATGTATAAATATGTGTACATGTATGTGACAATATATTTCATGCCTCATGTCATATGAAAATACATGAGGCATGAATAGTGTCACATTGTCACAGATGGTGTTGGGTTATGTTTCAGTTTCTTGTCATGTGCTGCCCTGGTTTGTCATTTCTTGTGAACCTGCCATGTACTCCCCTGTTCATGTGTCTTGTTCTCATTGGTTCATTGTTTTGTTCACAGGTATATGGTCACTGTCTCAAAGAGCATGCACAAAGTCCAAATTAAAAAATTCCCCATCGTCTAAATGAAACAATTCCCCATCGTAAGTACACATTGATGGCCTAAGACACGAAACGAGCGGTTTGTGTGAGAAAACGAACAGTATTTATAGTTTTTAACTCTTGTACACAACAATGAAAAACCCCTTACAAAAAATAACTGCAGTACAATGAAGTACAACTGCAGTAAAACTGCAGTATAATTGCAGTACAATGAAGTGCATCTGTAGATTTGCAGTATAACGAAGTATAGATACAATATAACTGCAGTACATTGAAGTTCAACAGCAGTAAAACTGCAGTACAAAAAGTACAACTTCATTATAGTGAAGTATAACTGCAGTACAACTGTAGATCTATAATGAAGTATATTGAAACCAGATTGAAACAATAACACTGATGCACTGATATGCATGTGAAGACTTTAAATGCAAAAACCTCATCTGACTTTTTTTTTTTAATCAGGCTCCTATGTTTAGGTTTAGTAATTTCACTTTAATGGCAATGAGGTCATTTTAGTTGTCATTAAAGTGAAATTATTGAAACTAATATAGGAGCTTTATAAAAAAAATAAAATAAAAAAAAAGCTTATTTAAATAAATAAAAAACCTTCAGATGGACTTTTTGGTTTTTGCATATGAAGTCTTCATAGGTCTACCGTTTGTACTGCAGTTATGCTGTTTTGTAAGACGAACTTTTTCACCCGCCCGCATAAATTGCCCGCACGTGACCAGATTTTCTTCCTTCGCGCGGTCGTTGTCCTGACAACGAGTCTCGAGATCAGCTGATGCTCATTACGGGTTACGGGTCAGTCAGCGTGTTTTCCCGTAGTGTCTGCTCCATAAAATACGGTTTGGTTGATTATTCACTGACGACATCATTCATATACGTTCATATTTGTGGACTATCACAATTAAAACACAAAGACATGACAGAAATACAACCCGTGGTCATTCACAAGTGGAACGGAAGAGAGGCGTTTTCTGGAAGAAAAGAAGTTCAATAAGCGAGGTTGGCCTTGTCAACTCATTCAGTTTAGCGGTGAGTATAACGTGCTAATGCCCTCAAATCTATTTATTTTAATTTTACAGATATGTAAAAAGACTAAGTAACGTTATATGTTATTCAAACCGGTGTGAGCAAGAGGAAACGCGCTTACTGTGTTAGTTTTACACTGTTTTGTGTTCTGTTTGCAGCATTAGGCCTATTTCATGTTTTTATCACTGTAACTTACACAAAATTCAGTTTATTAATGATAATGATAATTGTACTCATCTTTGTTTTATGTTAGCCTAAATTGGTATCACTTTATAATAAGAACTAACTATGAGCAATACATTTGTTACAGTATTTGTAAGTTTGTAACTTTAAGGTTAATAAAAATACAGCTGTTCATTGTTAGTTCATGTTAGTTCACAGTGCATTAACTAGGCTAATGTTTACAAGGTTTTAATAAAACATTAGTAAATGTTGAAATTAACATTAACAAAGATTAATAAATGCTGTATAGGTGCAGTTCTTTCATGTTAACTAATGTAGTTAACTAACGAACCTTATTGTAAAGTTTTACCGTTAAATTTCTTTGGAATATCAGACACTACTGGATATACATAAAAAATACAAGCAATTATGTTCAATAGTTAATTGACATTAATGTGCAGAAAAAGTTTTTTTTTTTAAATACTTTTTATTGTGTGATTGCTATTTTCAGGAAAATGCTCTGGTAACAACTAAAAACAGAAGATTTAAAAATGTAGGCTAATCCAACAGAAGATAATGGGTGAAACAGATGCACTCACAGTATTTAAAAATGATTGTGTCTTTCTGCTTTTCTTCAGAAATGCATGTCATTGTGCAAGTTGTGTAGACTGTCAGTGGAGTGATAGAAAGATCTCAGATTTCATCAAAAAGATTAAACGAACGTCTTGGATTGGAACGACATGAGGGTGAGTAAATAATGACATAATTTTCGTTTTTGGGTGAACTAACTACTTTAACTACCGTTCAGATATTTCAGTATCGATATTTATCGAAATATCGATATTTTTGACAACACTACTATAGAGTAGTATTGCATCCTTCATATCTCCAAAAAGTCTTTAGTTTTATTATATTTATAAAAGAAAGATAGGCTGTACCGAGTCTTTCCGGAAAAAAGCGAGCGTCTGGAGGCGGGCCGTGTTAAAGCTGTGCTGCTAACGCGTCGATTGCTAACATAAGCCCTATTCGGACGGGACTAGTTTCACAGGGGGTCGTTAGAGAAATTTCTGTTTCACAGACGTACTTTGAGATTTTAATCCTGTCCGAATCTGCCATGTCTGTCTTTTTCTCACACGACCTCTGTAAAAATTCCAGAGCAAATTACCTACTGTTTTTCGTCAAACTCGGCGGTCCTCAGAGAAATCTAATCCCGTCCGAATGCGAATGTCTGTGATTGCCGAAAATGTTTTTTTCCAAAACGCTTTTTCTTGTGTTTTTGGTCACCGTGAACTACCGTACAATCTCTCGCTATCGCGCCGGGTATTCAAGTTTCTGCTTTTTGCGCACCGATAATGGATGTACGTTAGACATGTAGATGTGTTCGGTAACGTTACACTGCGAATAAATAAAAAAATGAAATCAACAAGAAGAGCCAAATCACGTAAACTGTTAAGACTGGCAACTGTAATATCAGTTTCAGGTAAGATTACTTTCATTTCTGCACTTAATTACATAACGTGTAAATTATATAAGTTAAAACTTTTTATTCCAGTGTGGGTTTATTATAAGAACCCAGTTCTATAAAATCATGATGATAAATGTATGTTTAGTTTTTTATACTACAATTTTTATAAAATGTTTACAAAACACTAAATACGTTTGGACGGTTTACTTTATATTTCAAAGTACTTAATTTCAAAATACATTTGATCAAATTTCATACGCAATCCACGCATTCTGAACACGTGATCTTCTGCAATGCCCACATGTAAAACACAGACACTCCTACCTCGGTAATAAACACGGAGATGTTAGTCCCGTCCGAATCCGTACATGAAATCACAGACGTAGGTTGATAAGAATTGTAACTCAAACGTCGTTTGGAAAACTAGTCCCGTCCGAATAGGGCTATAGACAGTATATGATTGCTAACAACACACAGAGACATTTGAAGCAGTTTTACTCACCACCTGCGACCGCAAACCTTTATCATTGCGACTGCTCGATCCTTAAGCATTAGACGATCTGCAAATCCATCGATCTGGGCTTTGTTTATAAAACAATCATTGTCGAAATGCAGGGAACAAACAGTCTTGCACATCTCCATTTTTGCCCCGGAAAAACAAACTCCATCCACTGTTCCTAACGCTGGGTTCTTTGGGAAGCTAAACACGGTAAGCTTTCCCTCACATCCAAAAACACACTTTGAAGAGACATTCTTGAACAAATCCTATGCAGCGCTGCTGATGATTTCCTGTTGATGTGCGCGGTCTCGCCCTCCACTGGTCGACGTGTGCGCGGGCGAGCTTTTCCGGGAGAAATGCTTATATAAGGAGTTCCTCTCTGGTCTACGTCATTAGAAAAAAATCAGCCGAAACTTGTACCAACCCGGAAGTAAGATTTTCGGCACAGAAATTCTCTGTTATTCGTCTAAAATATTTTTTTTAAACTTTGGCCATGTTAAGCATGAGAATCCATCTCTTTAACACTGTAAACAACTCTGAATACATGAAACACCATTGTACCCCCCCCCCCCCCCCCTTTAAGTTAATAGTCTATTCGTGTCTCAGCTGCGAAGCTGAGGTCATGTTCAGCCTCGCTCGGTGCGAGCCTGCGAGGGCATGCACGGTGAAATGATAGTGTCTGACAGTTATAACTTATTATTATAACTATATGACAAAAATAATTGTCTAAATTATGTTGCATATTCCTCAACAGTTCTTGTGATGATATCACTAGTTAACAACATAGTACTATTTTCGGAAATCATAAGCTATGATATTGCGCAGGTGCACGTGATGCAGCGCTGTCAGAGCTGACAGACTCGAGTGTCAGACTCATTTCAGTGCAAAATAATTGTCAAAAATGATTTAATATACTGCAAATAGCCTACTAGTTGTTTATGTTTATTTATAATTTATTTAGGCGGAAATCACACAACGCACACGACACGTCCAATTCGCGAACTAATGACTCCTTTGAACCGATTAATTTTAATGAATGGTTAAAACAACTGATCTTTCCAACAGTGAACTCAGGAGACGTCTGAATCGGTGTATAACTAATCAGTAACACTTTACAATAAGGTTCTATTTATTACATAAATTAAATAAAAAGTACAGTTTGCTTACTCAAGCTTAAGCTTTAAAATAAATAAAACCACTTTTTAAAAAAAAAGTAAAACATTTTTCCACACAGTGCTATCAAGAATCGAGAAAAAAGAGAGAAAAAAGAATTGGATCGATAATCAGAATCGTCAGTGGCATTATTATTGATAAAATGTTATCAAATCCCATCCCTATGTGAAGACAGTAAAATTATAATTAAACATTAAAGAACATGCATGTTTTTTAATAGTTTTTTTTTAAGATTTAAAAGATTAAAACATTTTGCTAACATGCTCTTATTGTGTGTCACTGTCAGTCTTGTTACATCAGTGCAAAACTAGGGTATGCAGATTAATTATTATTATTATACATCATTCATCAGCATGCATTGGTTAATCCCATGGCATGTATAAAAAAAATAAAGTTAGTCTGCACCCCTGCCCCCCCGACACTGTCACCTTTTTTAGTGTGTGGAGTTTGCAGGTATGATTTTTATCCATATCTTTCACATCTACTGCAGTCAGATTCACCCGTTTTCACTCTGAAGCAGGGCTCCAGACTAACTTTTCCACTGGTTGCACTGCTGCCACCAACTTTCTCAGTTGGTCGCACCTGCATATGATTTGGTCGCACCTTCTTTTTTGTTTGTTTTTTTGCTACATGCCATGGGATTAATCAATGCATGCTGATGAATAGTGGTCTTAATCTGCATACCCTAGTTTTGCACTGATGTAAAAAGACTTGACAGTGACACAAGACCTCATGTTAGCAAAATGTTTTAATCTTTTAACTCTCAAAAAAACTATTAAAAAACATGCATGTTCTTTAAAGTTTGATTATAAATTTACTGTCTTCACATAGGGATGGGGATTTTATCAATATCAATGCCACTGACAATTCTGATTATCGATCCGATTCTTTAACGATTCTCTTATCGATTCTTGATAGCACTGTGAGGAAAAATGTTGGCATATGCTTTTCAAAAAAACAAGTGGTTTTATTTATTTTAAAGCTTAAGCTTGAGTAAGCAAACTGTACTTTTTATGTAATTTATGTAATCAATAGAACCTTATTGTAAAGTGTTACTGATTAGTTATACATTGATTCAGACGTCTCCTGAGTTCAGTGTTGGAAAGATCAGTTGTTTTAACCATTCATTAAAATGAATCGGTTCAAATGAGTCGTTAGTTCGCGAATTGGACGTGTCATGTGCGTTGTGTGATTATCCCAGCAGTTAGGACATGGACATCCAAGATTTGTGTCAACACAGAAAACATTTCATCATTGGATAGTTTTTTTCGTTTAATTAAAGTGTTGTTTTATGTCAGCTGAATGTCCGGAACGCTTTTCAGAGAAGATAAGGCAACTTATTTAGCACAATTCACACCCAGCGGTAATTCAGGAAAAAAAAATCTCCGAATGCTCCACATGAAACTTTGGTCTTCCGACCTTTTACCACAGTGTCGATTTATTTTGATTAAAATGTGCGAGGGAGAGAGAGCAAGACAGCGCTTAGTTTGTAGACGGTGAAGTCTTGTTTACACTTTCGCCTGCTCCGAAGAGAGTGTGTGCGCGCGCAACCGGGTCTCTCTCTCTGCTCGTTCAGTTAAACATGAAAACATGTAACGTTAGTTCATCTACATTACTCACCGATCAAATAAGTCTTTGGCGGGACAAAAATTAATTTTGGCGGGCGCTAAAACAAGTTCAATGCAGGAAAATTCATGCGTGAATTTAACTGAGTTGTACATGACCATGCACTCGCACAAATGCGACCACATACAATTTTAACTCGCACATTCTCAAAAAATGGTCGCATATGCGACCATTTTGGTCGCAGTCTGGAACCCTGCTCTGAAGGAATCACTCACATTGGCTGTGCACTTGTAATGACACATCAAGGATGTTAAGAGGCTAAAAGCAGGTTTAAAACTTGCCCCATTGAAGTCAACAGGGTGCAAATTTTAAAAAGAGGATAACACGGTGTAGGCAACACCGATTTGTGTCGTTGTTCTCTGTACTGACAGCACTCCAAATGTACAAAAAAATGAGCTCAATGTTAAAATTGACCGGAGTTCTCCTTAAACTATTACTCTAATATTAAAAATGTTTGATATTTTTTGCAAAAACATTGATGCATTATTATTATTAACTAGAACTTTTATGACTCTCTTATTATTTTCATATTTCCTTATTGTCCGTGCAGAGGCCATTTCATTTCATTTTATTTATTTTTTCTTTGTGAGGTGCATGTTATTCAGACATTTATTTATTGTTTTCACCAAGATGAAGACAATGAAAGTCTCACAGCAGAGAGCACTTATGGAGAAGATCCAGAAAAAAGACTTGCCACAACCATACAAGGACATACGGGAGGACATATCAGACCTTTGAGAATTTGTTGTAGAGAGTAAGATCTGCACAATATGTGCCTTATTATTTACGTCTCTTAAGATCTAACATTTTAGGAATATTTTATATTTCTTTTGCAAATTCCTTCGTACCCTCAATGTGAAGTATCTTGTTGATTTTGCATTTAAGAAATGGGAAACATGGAAGAGTCACTTCGTGTTATTCAACAGTCTATTGCGGAGCTTAAAAACATGATAACAGCACCTGGACAATACCCAGTACCATCAAACAATGCAGCCAACACTAGTGTAAGTTTCTCAGACACCAAATCACTTAAATTCTTTCTTTTGATATGTAGTTTTCTTTGACCAAAAAAAAACTTCCTTGTTTTTGATTATTCTAACTGTTCTAATACTTTTCAAGTTTTTTAAAGGAGTCATACCCTAGTATTACCTTGGATACCTACTGCTGTATTATAGTCTTTCAGGCCCTTCTAAAAAAGAAAAGTGGAAAAAAAATAAACACAGAGCTCCTCAGACCCTTATTTCTGTAGGCATTATTGTCTCGCGAGATCTGATGCGATATTTTGGCTGTCGTGGACGGTCATTATAATAATGCAAATGAGGGGCGCGTTGATTGGTTGCAGGAAGGAGGGGGGTTGACACCGCATGTAACGCTTTAGCATATCATTACAAACTGACATCATGGCGCAAGTTGTGAATGAATGCGACCGGCTTCCCAGCCAGTGTATAAGTATGAGGCGCCGTTTAGGGCTTAAATCAAACTTCATTCACGCACACATATATGAAACACGCTTGCATATTTAATAAGTAGTCACACATACATGTATATGAACCCTCACGCACATAAAGTTACTCATATGAGACACGAGCACAGCACACACACACAAATATAAGACGTGAGCACACACACACACAAACTAGACGGCGCCTCATATATAAGCGTTAGGCAATAAATAAACAATAACCGAATTCATGATGATCTCAGTCATTTGTTTTTTGCAAAGTACGTTAGCAGCCATTCCCCATACCTCGAAGCTAATACTCCTGCCAGTGTTGTGCCTGAACGCGTTCATTGAACGATAGTTCATCAACTCGTTCATATTTTGGGCGAAAGTGAACTGAACGTACCGCATTACTGCCTGATGAACGTTACTGTGAACTCGTTCATTCTGGTGTCTGTGAACGCCACGCTCTCTCAGTTTAACTTCGTTCAGTAGGATGCCAGATTTCTATAAAGCCTTCCAGGCGAAAACCCACCTAGATGCTGTTTGTTACACACAGTAGAGCAATAAAAACACAGTCTCACCGTTTCAATTGCAGGCAATTTTGTTGGAACTTCCCAACTTCGCCTGATATTGCCACAAAATTTGTGAAGGATTTCGGCGTACAATGTTTAGCACAAACACGTAACGATAAGCCAGTGGGAAGGGTTGAAGGAACCGCGTCATTAAAAATTAATTTAATCCACTGGTCCCTGATAGCTAGGTCCGTTCTTGGTAGAGAAAACACATTTACATGTTGATTCTGGCAGTCAACCACAGAGCAACTCACGTGTGCACTTCGTTTCTGCATCTTTCGCGACTGAATATGAGGGGGAGAGGGGAGAGGGGAGAGGGGAGAGGGTAAGGGCGAGCTTCCTGCTGCGCTGTCCATATATGGCATATCCTCCCCCGTCGTGACGTCAAGACAGAGAAGAAATCAAAATCTCGTATTTGAGTGCGCGTGCACGTGGGCTATTTTACAAACCCTGAGGTAAACAAACGCTTCACTTTTAAATATCGGCTTCCCGGCCAGTGTATAATCGTTAGGCAATCATAACATACATTGATTCTCGTGGAAAAGTGAAGATTGTAGGTGATCACTCCTTTAAGAATAAGCCTAACCCCAGTGAGTGTTTTTACAATATACAGACACACACTAGTGCTGGGGATTGATACAGATGTCCAGATTCAATTTGATTCCGATTAGCAAGATTTCAATTTTTGGTTCGATTTAATAATTTTCATAAAAAAAATGTGTGATTCTCAATTTATCCAGAATTGTGCATCTTTATTGTATTATAAAAAAATAAGGTTATGACACCAAACACCATTTGATTTTTATGAGCCTGAATATTCGAATGCAATATTTTTGAAAAATGCCCATCACTACTTCTTATTTTTAATAACAAAGATAAAATAAAACGTTATCTGGTCATTTTTGTTGTTGTATCCTTAGGTTGAAATCTATCCTGGATCAGAAGTGTTTGTGTCCAGAAGTGCATGGAGGGCAGCATCATGCCAAATACGTCCACTTCTATGGTAAGGTGTCTCCTCTGTAGTGTTTTTGACATGGAGACTCTTCTCCGAAGCAACCTTAGAGGTACATTTACAAGTACTAATAGTAATATACCATTATACTTTAAATGTTTCTTCCTACAAGTATCACTGTTTCCGGTATTTAGGTGGAAAATCCAAGACCGCATGCGGTGAAGAGGCAAGAGATGGCCTGGATCCAGGGAAGGTCAAGGCAATTATGAGTAAGTTTATTAATTGGTCTGTTTAAACGTATGACTGAACCATAGACTGCAAATATAGAAACCTCCTGTATTTGAGCCTGTCATAAACAGCCCTGAAAGAGACATTTTGACGGGAAAAATTAGTGAAAAATTACATGGTTTTTGCTTTCTTTCGCAAATATTTTGTCCTCCCCCGAGAATTTTTTAGCATTCCGACCAGGGGTTAAAAACGGGGGGAAAAATGTAATAGGTTATATTTACAGTACCAGTCAAAAGTTTGGAAACATGACTATTTTTAATGTTTTTGAAAAGTCTCTTATGCTCATCAAGTACAGTAATATACATCAACAGTAATATTATTAAATATTATTACAATTTAAAATAATTGTTCTCTTTTTTAATATACTTTAAAATGTAATTTATTTTTGTGATGCAAAGCTGAATTTTCATCAGCAAGTACTCCAGTCTTTGGTGTCTTATGATCCTTCAGAAATCACTCTAATATGCTGATTTATGATCAATGTTGGAAACAGTTGTGCTGCTTAATATTTTTTTATAACCTGAGATACTTTTTTCAGGATTATTTGATGAGTAAAAAGTTAAAAAGAACTGTATTTATTTAGAATAGAAATCTTTTGTAACAATATACACTACCGTTCAAAAGTTTGGGAACAATAACTATTTTTTAAAGAAATTAGTACTTTAATTCAACAAGGATGCGTTAAATTGATAAAAGGTGATGGTAACGATTTATATTGTTAGAAATGTTTTTATTTTGAATAAATGCTGTTTTTATGAATAAATGCTGTTAACGTTTTACTCATCAATGAATCCTGAAAAAAGTATTCCAAAAAAATATATTAAACAGCACAACTGTTTCCATAATTGATAATAACTGAGTATCAAATCATCATATTAGAATGATTTCTGAAGGATCATAAGACACCAAAGACTGGAGTACTTGCTGATGAAAATTCAGCTTTGCATCACAAAAATAAATTACATTTTAAAATATATTAAAAAAGAGAACCATTATTTTAAATTGTAATAATATTTCATAATATTACTGTTTTTTGTTTTGTTTTGTTTTTAACTGCAGGCTTGATGAGCATAAGAGACTTCTTTCAAAAACATTAAAAATAGTCATGTTTCCAAACTTTTGACTGGTACTGTATATTTAGTTATTTTATATTTTAATATACTTTCAAATATAATTTATTCCTGTGATCAAAGCTGAATTTTCAGCATCATTACTCCAGTCTTCAGTGTCACATCCTTCAGAAATCATTCTAATATCCTGATTTGATACTCTACTTTACTAAATACTTTGGTATTTTTCAATGTTGGAAACGGTTGTGCTTCTTAATATTTTCTTTTATAACCTGTGATACTTTTTTCAGGATTCATTAATGAATAAAAAGTTAAAAAGAACAGCATTTATTCAAAATAGACAACTTTTCTCACAATGTAAGTTGTTACTAGGGATGTTAACGATTAATCGATTAATTGATGATAATTCATTTAATCGATAAAACTTAAGCAGGTTCATGCTGCTCAAACCTTCATGTAAACACCTTAATCGATCCGATTGAGCTCGATCCGAATGAAATTTCGATCGGATTGAAAGGGGTGAAATGCAATGTGGCGCCGCATGATTAACATCGCGCAACATCAGCATCACACGTGCACACGGAACACACATGTAGGAAACCTTGTGAATTACAGCCGTTTCACACCGCAAGCGTGAACGGTGCATATTTTTTCAGCATCCATGTTAATCAATGAGTGCATTTACACTGCGAGCAGGAGCGTCGTGTGAGCAGCAGTGAAGCGGTTTCGGCGCTGAGTCTATTTTTGCTGCGCAGCTCACGCTCAATTAAAATGAAAGCACACTTTTGATGGACAAAATAAATGTGATTTCACACAAAAACTGCCTAAACTGCACATAATTTGCATGTCTAGTGTGTTAAGTTTTAACAGAAGTGTTTGATGTCAGAAAAGAAAAAGAAGACTCAAAAATATTTCTAGAAAATGTACCCATTTAAAAACTTGTCTTAATTATTCAGTTTGGGTAAAACTATATAGTTTTTTATTAGAGATGCACCGATTACAATTTTCTGGGCCAATTCCGATTTTTCATTGAGTTTGACCTGCCGATACCGATTTAAGCCGATTCCAATTTCATTTTTTCTAACCACTTTACAGCACACACAAATATTTATTTTATATCTTTTCTGTAATAGAACATTTTACAATTTGCATAGTACATATTTTTTTGAACAGATAAACACTATAAAATAGAATTATATAAATTACTCCAGGTTCACACACATCTAAAGTGCAGTGTTATGGAAGAACCATTTCCTTTTCACATCCAATATCCAATATTTTTATATATATATATATATATATGTATTTAGCAAACTAAACATCTGTATGAAAACAGGGAATGGCAATAAAATAATATATAAATAAAAAATAAAATAAATATAGCCTTGCAGTATAAAGATATTTCTCAAAGCACACACACACACAGGCCTATTGCAATCACTTGTACAAACTGAATAATAAAACAAGTTTAAATGGGTACATTTTCTATAAATATTAGTCTTTGTTTTCTTTTCTGACATAGGCTACTCCAGGTCTTGTTAAAACACGCAAATTCTGTGCATTTTGGGCACTTTTTTTGCGAAACCCTATTTAGGATATTTTGTCCATCAAAAGTGTGCTTTCCCTTTAATTCCCGCTGCTCACGCAGTGCAGCAAATAGACTCGGCGCCGAAACACGCGCTTCACTGCTCGCGACGCTTCTGCTTGACGCTCACGCGCTGCTCCCGCTCCCGTTGTGAAAGCACTCATCGATTAACATGCACGCCGAAAAAAATACGCGCTTGCGGTCTGAACGGACGTTATTCACAAGGTTTTCTGCATGTGTGTTCCGTGTGTACGTGTGATGCGGATGTTGCGCGATGTTAATCATGCGGCGCCCGAGTGCATTTGACCGGCATAAAATCGGCATTTGTCAGACTGACCGGCCGGTCGCCGGTCACGGCCGATCACGTGAAAATCGGCCAATTCCGGTCACCAGCCGATCAATCGGTGCATCTCTATTTTTTATAGGTTTGGCCAGAACCTAGTGGCGTTGGCCTTGGTATTTGGGGGGCCTTGTCATGGAAAAGTTTGGGAACCCCTGATATAAAGTAACACTAGCCAAAGGATGACAAAAATGAACGGATGCTGTGTTGATGCGTTAATTATTTTATCAATATTTAATCAATTTAACATGTTAACATTGACAGCCCAAATGTATTTATTCCATAATCTCAGCATTTTGTGCATAATCACATAGCCTTGACATCGCGATTGCGATATGATTAATTGTGCTGCACTAATGATTACTGAAGGATCATGTGACACTCAAGACTGAAGTAATGATGCAAATTCAGCTTTGATCACAGGAAATAAGTAAATTTAAAAATGTTACACTATATTCAAATAGTCAAACAGTTAGGCTATTTTAAACTTAATTTTAATTAACTGAGCATTGGTGTTTTGGCACAGAGTTGACAACTCAGTTGCGGTCCGTGCGGGCATGAATCTCAGAGTTTGTGGAACCATGTCAACTGCCTGTTGCTTGTTTATCTGTTTTCTTCGGAACAGGTGCTTGGAAATGTTCATTGTCACATCTGTAAAAACAAACAAAAAACAAAACACTTGAGCATGCTCATAACACATACACATCAAAAACACATCAAATAAACTGTAGGTATTATTATCATTATCAATCACTAATGGCCATGGATTAAAAAAGACAACAGTTGTTGTAATTTCATACAAGAACATGTACTTTTGTATTATGACGATGTAAACAATTGCATTTCATCAGTAAAATATAACGTCTGTTTACTCAGTATGATTCTCGATCACACTGAGAACTGAACGACACCTGCGTTCCCCCTCTGCGAGGTGCTGGAGAAGGAGAGCTTGATGCAGCCACATTCCTAAAAAAAAATAAAAAACACGCATTGTCCAAAATAAACTGATTAATGGTTATGGACGCATAATGTATGTATATATCTGTTGATGGGCCATAGGACAGAGAAATAACTATTGATGGGCCATAGACCGCGTCACCGCGAGTATCTGTTGATGGGCCATAGGCTATAGACCGCACGCATTTAGAGCATTTCAAACATGTACACCTGTATTCACAAACTTCTGTGCATAAGGCAGTATTTTAGCATGATAAGCTGGGCATTTTCAAAATCTAACATTTTATACATAAAAATATATTGTCTAGTATTTAAACAGTATCACATTTTAACTGAAGCTAAAATATATTTGGACCAAATCACATAGGTTATATTTACATAGATATCCGCAAAGCTAAATTAGGCATAAGGCAGTATTTTAACATGATAATCAGTGTCAGAAGCTAAACAAAACTGAGCTAAATATATTGTGTATATTAATATGTTTAGTAACTTATCATTACAAATGTTTACACCTGAGCATAGCTTACAAGAAAGTAAGGGACACTGTTAGGCAATATTTCCCATAAGATGTCAAAAGCTAGCCAAAACAAGGCACAATATAGTCTGGAAATTTATACGAGAACTATATTATCAGAAGAAGAATTATATAACACCAAACAACTTACTCCGTATCCTTGGCAGGATCAACTCTCTTCAAAATACAACTGTTCGTCATCTTGAGTTTCAATCTTGCTCTGAGGAAAAGGTGAATTCTTCCTCGCTGTCCAGAATCCTCTGAAGGGCCTCTTTACCGGAGTAGCGTGCCATACTCAAAACGCGATGAACTATCAGTGAATCTGATGAAGGAACTTCGTGTTTTTGTATCATTGATCAGGGGCATGTGTGATGCATATAGATCACCTAAACTATTTACCATGTGAATAGCACCTGGGGTATGGCGGCCTCAGCTCATTAGAGATGAAAGGAGAACGAAAAAACTGTACATCTCCATGGTTTCAAACGGATTACATAAAATGAGAATATTTGTTTTTGATATGAATTACTTAATTTAAAAGTAGACATTCCAAGCTTTATAAAGACATCTCTCATGAAAGTGTGGCTAATATTCGCTGAGTTACAGTTTATTTTCAGACACGTTTTAGAATGGACTTCACTGACAGAGATGGCAGAACTCGCATCATGTTTAAACCATTTCTGATGACCAACAAAACACATATCTCTGACTGGTGGAAAAACTTGTAACTCCATTTGAGCTTGATTTGGTCAAAAATGTAAAAAATGGCATTAAAAAGCATTAGATTTAATTTGAAGATACCTGCTGAAACCCTGTTCTGTCATTAATTACTCACCAAAAAGGTAGTAAAGACATCAGTGCTTTGTGAAAAAAACATAATTTGGCACTTTATTTACATATAATCTCCAACGCTGTCATGATCCTGCCATCTAGTCCTTGATGTTCTTTAATTCTTGAGGCAGGATCATGACAGACCCATGTTTTATGTGGACACACATTTCCTTTTTCTGGGCCATGTGCTTGTGTTGTCTCGTCATCTAGCCCCGCTCTCCTTGTTATCCTTGTTTAGTCATTATTGTTTACCCATTATCACCTGTTGCCCTCATTATTTGTTCCATATTTAATCCCCTATGTCTGCTGTCTTGTGTCGGTTCATTGTCATTCAATGTCAAACTTTGTCAAACATTGTCAAACATTGTGTGATCACTCTGTGAGTGTTCCTGTCAAGTGGATTGTCTAGTGTAGTTCTGATCTTGTATTTGCTGTTTGTTTATTGTCTAGTTAATTGTCAAAGTCATAGTCCAGTTTAGTCACACGTTGTCCTGTCTAGTCTTGTTTTGCCCCCTCGTGGGTTTTGTTTTCCCTTTTATTTGTATATAATAAACCTAGTGTGTCCTGCAAACTGTCTGCTATTGGGTTCATCCTTCAACCTCATAACAAACGCACGTTCACACAACGTCTGCCCTTGCTGCTCTAGTGGAGATGAATATTTTGTAAATAAAGTGGTAAGCTTTTTTTTTTTTCACAAACAAAATACTCGACTTGTCTTTACTAACTTTCTGGTGCTTGAAAGTGGTAGTTGCGTAGAATGTCAATGGAGGGAGAGATAGCTCTCAGATTTCTTTAAAAAGATCTTGATTTGTGTGAACGGAATGTCTTACAGATTTGGAATGACATGAGGATGACTAAATAATGACAGAATTTGCATTTGTAGGTAAACTAAGCCTTTAACCATAACCACTGACATCTTGTATTGTTTTGCAGATGCTGTCATAAAACGTCACGAAAAGGCAACTGTTGGACAGTTGGGCCAGGCCATTAATTCCAAGTTGGCAGAACTGAGGTTCCAAAACAAGAAGAAAGAAACAGTTTTATAATAACTTTTTTTTATTATAAATGTTTTGTTCTACAACGTACACTGCACACATTCACACCCAAACATCTAGATACTTATTAAAAACTTATGATTTCAAAAGTTAACATAACTTCAACTAAATTCGTGTTTTCAGTATAGTTGTGTGCAATTTAGGTTGTAGAACATAACTCAAAGTATCCTCAAGTTGTTTACCACAGGCTTTATTTAGCTTGATTCATGTTTGAATCAATTCATGATTGATGTTTTAAGTGCAGTTAATATTATATGTACTTACTTTACCCTGTTTGTCAGCATCAATAAAAACATAATTTTGTGTAGTAGTGTGTTCCTGAATGCAATGTAAATATTTACATATATGGAGACTATTTGCATCAAGTGGGAGTAAATGTGAATATATTATATGAAAACATGTTTAGGTTTATTTACATATATATGAAGTATACTAAAAGGAGCACTGAATATTTGAGTATGTTTCAGAATAGATTTACATACAGTATACAGAAATCTAATGTTAACAAATATTAGACGTTAATATATGCACATATATTGCAAATGAATATATTTACATCTAATGGAAATTAATATATGTAAATATTTCCAATTACAATATATTTACATATAAAGAAATCTAATATGTTAACATATATTAGAAATTAATATATGCACATATATTGCAAATTAATATATTTACATATAACGGAAATTAATATATGTAAATATTTCCAATTAAAATATATTTACATATAAAGAAATCTAATATGTTAACATATATTAGAAATTAATATATGTACATATTTTGCAAATTAATATATTTACATAGATTGATATCTAAATGTATTTACATATAAAATAAAGAAATATATGTAAATATTTCCAATCAAAATATATTTACACATATTTAATATATGTGAAAAATATTAAAAAGGGGCCAAAATCAAATATTTAAATATATTTTTAATATATATTTCAAAATATATTTACATATAAATATAACATATATTTTAATCTATTTAGATTTAAGACATTTAAATATATGAAAATATATTTATTATTAATATATTTCAATATATGTGTCTTCTGTATGGGGGGCTTCAATAATGCTTAAGATGGGGAATGGTTTGACTTATCCATTGCCGGTGAAAAGAGGTATTCGACAGGGGTGTCCTCTCTCTGGGCAACTTTATAGCTTAGCAATTGAGCCCCTGTTATGCAAATTAAGAAATGGATTAGGGGGTTTCATGGTTCCAGGTGACCCAAGGGAGTCGAGATGTTTTGTGTCGGCTTATGCCGATGATGTAACCATTTTTGTTACTGGGCAAGAGGATAAGCAAGTATTATGTGAGAGTTTAGATATTTACGAAAAAGCATCTTCGGCCAAAGTCAATTGGGAAAAAAGTAATGGTTTTATTGTGGGCCAGTGGGAAAATGGTGGGCCACCGCCACTTCCTGGGGGATTGCATTGGGGAAAAGAAGGTATAAAAATTCTCGGAGTGTTTTTAGGAGTTGAAAGCTATAGGAAAAAGAACTGGGAGGGTTTGCTGGAGAAGGTGTCTGCTAAGTTGTCTAAATGGAAATGGCTATTGCCAGAGCAATCCTACAGGGGTAGAGTTTTGGTTACAAATAACCTGGCCGCCTCCATGTTATGGCATAGACTCAATGTTTTAGAGCCACCAGATAACATTGTTAAAAGCATCCAGAGAAAATTGGTGGAGTTCTTTTGGTCTGGACAGCATTGGATTCCTGCGTCGGCTCTGTATCTTCCAACTCAAGAGGGGGGACAGAGTCTGATTGACATAAGGAGCAGGATCCACACCTTTCGATTACAGGCAGCGCAGAGACTGTTGTATGAGGAGGACGTGGGGTGGATAAATGTGGCATGCTCTCTGTTGAGAAGAACATCGAATCTGGGATATGACAAGCAGCTGTTTTTACTAAAAGTTAATGAACTGGATTTGAGTCATTTGACTTCATTCTATCAATCCATGCTAAAAGTGTGGAACATGACTTTCTCTGTGACCAGAGAGATTTCGCGACCACAGGACTGGCTTATGGGAGAACCGCTGTTTCACAATTCTTTGATACAAACAAACATTTTGTCTTCAAGCAGTGTGAGGAACTGTCTGGTCAGAGCGGGATTTACGAAGATCGAACATCTAAGGGATGACAATGGGTGGAGGACTGCAGATTCAATTCAGCACAAGACAGGAATACGTTCTTTACGTTTCGTGGATCAGATGTTGGAGGAAGTACGCTCAGTGCTGCCTGGAGCCTGCAGAGAAGCATTGGGAACGCCTTCACAGGGATGGAGCTACAGTTTTCCAGCAATACGGGTCTCTGCTGCACAGAAAAGTCCGGATGATGAAGACACTTTTGTGTCCTTTAAAACTCCAGAGTTGGGATTATTTCAGGACATTGGAAAAAAGGCATTATACATTGTGTGTGTTAAAGTGACTCATCAAACTGTTTTGAGAAGAGTTAAAACATGGAGGTGGACAGAAGTGTTTGTACCAGACTTCAGAGGCTGCTGGAGATCTCTGTACAAACCTCCTATTGAGAAACGTACAGCAGATTTACAGTGGAGACTGATGTATGGTATAATAGCTACGAACAGACACGTGGCGCATCTGAATCCAGAAGTAGGGAGGGAATGTCCTTTTTGTGGAACGGAAGAAACGGTTGAACATTTGTTTATACAGTGTGAGAGGTTAAGAGGTCTTTTTTTACTTTTTAGAGGTTTGTTTTGAAAGTATGGGTGAGGATTTTTCCTATAAAGTTTTTATCAGTGGTCCGAAGTACAAAGTCAGTGATCGAAGAAAAGTGGTTTTGTCAAATTACCTTTTAGGAACAGCCAAGATGGCAATTTGGAGGACACGGAAAAATAGGATCTTGGGTACTGGTTCAATTGATGCAGAGAGAGTTCTGAAGGGGATGGTTGCTGCTCGAATTAAAATTGAGTTTGCTTATTTCAAATTAGTTAATAATGTTATAGATTTTTCTGCAATGTGGTCGGTGGGAAGTGTTTTGTGTGAGGTTGGGGAGGATGAAATGTTGGTTTTGAAGATGTAATGAAAGGGCTGTAATCGACTGTATAGATTGAATTGTTTCTTATTATATTTTTAATTTATTTATAGTTTTGTAGATTTTGGATGACATATTGGAATGAATAATGATAAATAAATATGTTTTAAGCCTCTCTCTCTCTCTCTCTCTCTCTCTCTCTCTCTCTCTCACTCACACACACACACACACACACACTCCTCTGCTCTCTCTCTGTCTCCACACACACACACACACACACTCGATGTGCTGTAGATCACAGTGTCTACAGATCCTCTGCTCTCTCTCTGTCCACACACACACACACACACACTCTCTCTCTCTCTCTCTCTCTCTCTCTCTCTCTCTCACACACACACACACACTCCTCTGCTCTCTCTCTGTCCACACACACACACACACACACACACTCCACGTCCCTGCTGGAAGAACTGATTTTCGCCACACTTTTGCTGTTGGTGTACAGAGATTTTATAATATCGATGATAAATGCTTATCAATGCTTCTTTTAAAAGCACAAAAAATCGTACTGATCTAAAACTTTTGACCAGAAGTGTATATAATTATTTATTTATTTATTCTTTTTTTAATATAAAACGGTTAGTTCCAACTCTGATATTAACAATAAAACACGGCTATGACCGCTTCACCCAAAAAGAACAGCGTTTATTTGAAATAGAATATTTTACTGTCAATTAAATATATGTTGGGTATCATCAGCATAAAAATGAAAAGAAACACCATGCTTTTTAAAAATAGCAGCCAGAGGGAGAAAATATAAAGAAAATAACACAGGCCCAAGGATTGATCCCTGAGGGACATCACATCCAAGCGGTTTGTTAGAGGATGAATATTGTCCTAACTGAACAGTAAAACATCTATCTGACAGGTAAGCGTGAAACCACTGTAAAACAGAACCACGAAGTCCAACACAAGACTCCAGACGTGACAGAAGGATGTTATGGTCTACTAAGTCAAAAGTAGCACTTAGATCTAAGAGGACCAGAGCCAATGGTTTGCCAGAATCAGTGATGAGATCATAGTGCGAACTACGGGGGAGCTAGGGGGAGCTCGGCTCCCCTTAATAAGACATGGGCTCCCCTGAAAACGAGATATGTGAAATTTTGGGGGGTCTCAAAAAATATTGACAAAGTATATATTTTGACATGCAATTTCAGTTGTGTAATGTGATCATGATGGATTATTATGTGTAAAATAGCAAAAATATTATTCATTCATGCATGACGGCGATTAAAACCTAATTTACTTCAATAAATATTACTATACATGCTATTCTTGTCATGAGCATCAATGTGTGGGGGCGCTGCGGTGCAAATTCCATGTTAGTACGTCATAGATTTGTAGAAAAAATAAACATTGGAGGCCATTTTTCTGCGCGCGAAGTCCTTAATTCATTCTGCAGTAATACCATCATAGCCATGGCAAAAAGAAAACAAGGCAGTTTAATTAATTTTGGGTTTATTAAGAAATTGTGTAGTGATGACGTTAATAGCAGCACGACCGATTCACCTGCTGCAAGCACTGTTAGACCTCCCGCCGCGCCCGCGGTGACAACGCAAGAAGCTGAAGAAATAAAGTCCTCTCTGGTTGAAGATGGTAACAGCTCGTCAGAGGCCGGTCACGATCCTAACCCCTCTTGCTCCGAGTCCTTTCTCCCGTTATACTGGAACATCCAGCAGTGGAGAGACTGGAAGAGCCGATATACATGGCTGTTTGTTAAGGATGGAAGCTTGGGGTGCATCGCTTGTAGGGACGCAAAAAACCTTCTTCTGTCTGAAAAGGTACCTGGCACGCACTTGTCTGAGGAGTGGATTAATGGGGAAATAAACAGCGCTGCTCAGAACAAGTTGCGAAAAAAGATATATAAACACAGGGACAGCATTGCACACAAGAGGGCCATTGAAGTGGCACTGATTAAGCAAAAGGCGATTCTGCCAAATAAAGTAATTGAGGTGAATTCCAAATTAATGGAGGAGACCGCAAAGTCATTCAGGTCCGCCTATATGGTGGCTAAGGAAAGGCTGTCTTACAGAAAGCTTACCCCTTTAATGAAGCTTCAGGAGCTTAATGGTGCAAAGGTGGGAACTGCGCATAAATCAGATCACTCCTGCGCTGAGATTGTAGGTCATATTGCACAGCAAATGCGGAAGAAGTTTGTTTCAAATATTCGAGAGCTCAATTCAAAAATTAGCATCACCATTGACGAAAGCACAGTACACGGGCGTGCCTATCTCATCGTATACGTGAGATGTGATGTGAGTGGCAAAGGAGATATAGAAAATGTTTTTTTAGACATTTTAGAGCTTAAGCAGGGCACAAATGCGGAGTCCATTTACAACAGCTTAAAACAGTGCCTTCATACAGCGGGACTAGATGATGCGTTTTTAGGGGAAAACCTCATCAGCATTGCTACAGACGGGGCTTCAGTTCTCACTGGCAAATCCACTGGAGTCATTGCAAGGCTTAAGCGTGACTTTCCAAACATCCAGTCCATACATTGCTTGGCCCATCGCCTTGAATTGGCTGTCCATGATTCTTTGAAAGTGGTTGCTGGATGTAATCATTTTGAGTTTTTCATTGCCAAGCTGTATTCTCTGTACCACCAGTCTGCAAAGAATGTGAGATTGCTTGAGGAAGCTGCTGCCGATCTAAATATGCAGATTTTGAGAATTGGACAGATATTCAACATCAGATGGGTGGCGAGTAGTTTCAATACTGTAAAGGCGGTCTGGAATAACTACCCTGCTTTAGCGCGCCACTTCAAAATTGCAAGTGAGGATGCATCTCGACACAGAGAGGAAGAAATTCCTGGCGCTATACAAACACCTCACAAACTCAGGGTTTTTACTTGATTTAGCTTGCATGAAAGACATTCTCCGTGAGCTGCAGGGCCTGTCACTGAAATGTCAGCAAAGAGATATCACTCTAGTTGATGCCAGTGTCCACATTCTGCAGTGTATTGATATACTGAAAGCAATGAAAGCGAGTGGAGGGAAATCCACACAGAAGGCCGAACAGCGCACGTCTCTGGGGCTGTTTAAAGATGTTCAACTAGTTGAGGGCACAGGCAAGATTAATCAAAATCAGCTTTATCAATCTGTGATCGACAATCTCACAAGGCGAATGCCAGAATCAGACCTCATACAAATGCTAAAACCCCTGGACAAGCGTTTTTGGCCACAGGATCGGAATGATTTGATCCTGTACGGAGAAAACGAAGTACGTGCACTCGCTAAACTGCTTGGTGAACCAGCCAGAGAGGTGGTCGAGGAGTTTCGCGACTGGAAGTTACAGGACAAAGCACCAGGCAGAAAGCTGGAAAAGATTTGTACAGCGAGTAGAACATACCTTCCAACTTCAGCTGAGTGTGAGAGGGGTTTTTCTGCCGTCAATGATACTGACAGCAAGACCCGCAATAGGTTGCGTGAAAACAGCCTCTCATCGCTTCTTTTTCTGGACATTAATGGACCCCCATTGCAGAGTTTCGACCCAAAGCCCTTTATCATATCTTGGATTAAGGCAGGTCATCGCCCATCCACTTCTTGGATTTCTGGACGAACAGCAAAGGAAGCTGACTTCAGGCCTCTGTGGTCGATTTTGTGTTAAGGTAAGGCTTGTTATTCCCAATTATGCGGCTGGTTTGTTATGGGTCTGCGTGTGACTCTGGATGTCTAGGCGTAATTGAACGGAAGAATTATGGTATTATTCTAATCTATAGCTTGACAAATAAGTTAATTTAAAGGACAATTCCGGAGCAAAATGAACTAGGGTTTAATATGGTTACCGAGTTGATCGTTCTCTGTGATGTGTTTTCATGATAATAAATAATTTGACACAAAATATTGATTTAAAAAGGAGTTTATTGATTTAAAAACGATTGTATTGCTTCCGCTAAAGAAAATAGTCCGTTTCGCGTCCATAGCAACGCTCTGTTTTTCATGGCAACGGTGTGTTATCCACCTTATTCTGCTCAGTCTAAACAATGCGCGCTGCCATGACGACGACTCCGGTTGCCTACTTCCGTTCGTAGCGCTTGACCTGTACTAGCAGCGAGAGAATGAGTTCAAGCTCCTCATGTGCTGTTGTTATTTGTTTTAACAATTCAAAGAAGATTTCAAACTTTTTAGAAACTGAGTGTTTCGAGCATAAGATAAGAAGGAGATAATGCCCATGTCCGATTCCGTATCAGATGCATTCAGTAAAGTAACGTTTAGAGTGGTTAGCGTTAAAACTGAACTTCTCTTGCTACTAGTACAGGTCAAGCTAGTCTGTTATTTCTTAACAGACTGCATTCTACATTGGAATTCAACCAAGCCATGTAATAAAGTATAATAGTGCATATACAGTTGTAGCTGTTATGTGTCTTTGTAAGTTATTGTAAGTCCTTTTTTTGAGGCACTCGTGTCGATAAAGTATAATAGTGCAACCCTTGTAGCTGTTGTAAGTCCTTCTTTGAGGCACGCGCAAGCGCACGACCCCCCCCAACCCCAACCCCAACCCCCCCCCCCCCCCCAAAAAAGGGCTCCCCCAAAAGACATGGTATAGTTCGAACACTGGATGAGATATATATAATTTAGGACTCTTTAAAGAGCAGATTCGGTGCTATGTAAACCTTTGAAACCAGATTGAAAAACTTCATTGATTGAATTGTTTGACAGGAAAGTTTGTAATTGAGCCAATACAGCTTTCTCCATGATCTTTGAGATAAAAGGAAGATTTGAAATGGGTCGAAAACTGGAGAGAGATGAGGGATCTAGGTTAGGTTTTTTAATATATGGTGTTATCACAGCCTGTTTAAGGTAAACAGGAACAGTGCCCGTATATAAGCACTTATTAATGACTGACAACAGACCTGAACCAATTGCACCCATATTTTGTTTGAAGAAATGTGAAGGAACAATATCATGTTGTTATGATGTAGGCTTAAGATGATCCACGATTTCCTTACAGGCGTGGAAGCAGAGTGGCTCAAACACAGACCATGTGGCAGAATATAAAGGAATCTCTGACAAAGTATATCCAGTCTGAGACATTTTAGATCTAATAGCCAATACCTTATTTGTGAAAAAGTTTCCAAAACTTTCACAAAGCGAGACAGGAGGCTTAGGGAAAAGATTAACAGGTGGATTTAACACAGAGTCATTAGTGGAAAAAAGGACACGAGGGTTATTTCTATTTTGCGTAATCAAATCAGAGAAATATTTACCCTTAGCAGCTTTAGCAGCCCTCAGAAATGAGGAAAGGGTGTTTCTCATAATTTTGTATGAGACATGCAATTTGTCCTTTTGTCCATGCAATTTGTCACTGGAGTGTGCACTTAAGGTACGAGACATACGCCCCATGGGCTGAGTTTTTAGTGTTTGACCAAAATATGGAACAGAGAAAAGTACAGGCATATGATCAGAGAAGGATGCATTGCTAATTGTGATATCTGAAACAGATAGTCCATGAGTTAAAATCCAGATACCCACTGAACAAGGTCAAAAGACTCAATAAGATTTAAAAACTCCATGGACAGAGTTATAGATGCACAACAAACATGAATATTAAAATCACCAAGCAGCAGTATTTTATCATAAGCAATAACGAGATCCCCCACAAATGCAGCAAATGAATTAATAAATTCTGAGTTATGCTTGGGAGGATGATATAACAATGCAATAGTGACAGGGGTTGCTAATAGTATTTGAAATAGTTGTACCTCAAAACTGCTATATGACGATGTAGATAAGAATTGACAAGAAAAAGTATTTTTAAAAAGTGTCACTAACCCCCCACCGCGGCCAGATGAGCGCGGGGTATTTAAAAAGTCACAACCCTGCGGTAGTAATTCAGCAAGCAAGCTTGATTCGCCAGGTTTAACCCATGTCTTGGTGACACAAAGGAAGTCCAGCGCTTGTGCAGTGAAAAGTTCATTTAAAATGAAAGTTTTATTTACCAGGGATTGTGCATTGATGAGGGCCATCTTCAGTACAAATGAGTCACTATCCGACTGTGTTGCTCGACACAGTGGCCGGAGGTTACGGAGATTAACTGTCGTAAACCTGAACTCCCAACGAACGAGTGGGTGCTGTGCGCCGTTCTATTGAGCCAACGCAGTTTTCCGGCGAACAGCGACACCACCCCGTTTGCCGCGCCTCCTCGGGCACTTTCTTTTGGGTAAATCCATAGGACACCTACGCAGGTGCACAGGGAGATTGATCACAAAAGACGATGCGAACACTCTATGTCCATTAACATCACCATTTGCAGAGTCCATGACCACACTACGAATGTTAAGCAGTGTTAGGCGGTCATACAAGAGGGTGGAATTACAATTTGTGATAATAATGGAGATAAGAAAAAAAATAACATGCCAACGGCAACGACGAAGCAGACAGCAGACGGCCAGCCAACACAGATGCCATCTTGAGTCATTAAGGTCTCATTTGTTAACATTTGAGAATAGATCTGGTCGGATTTGCGCTGTTTTGGGAAGAAGCCAATCTGTGCTTTATTTAAACTGTTGTGTGCTGAGATGTGTGAGACAATACGTCTGTTTATGATCCTGCAGAACAGTTTTCCTAAAGCACTGCCCACACTTATGCCGCGGTAATTACCGGGGTCGAATCGCTCACCGCTCTTAAATATGGGGGTGATGAGTCCTTCAGACCAGATCTCAGGGAAGTGTCCGGACCATAATTTAAACCAGATATTGTTATAGATTTATCTAATGGATTTTTATAATTAGGGGTTCAAGCATGAAATGCTGAAACCCTCTTATAATTGTAAGGATTCGTAAAACGCATCGCACAGGACAAACCGTAAGGCCTAGAGACCTGAAACCTGGCCAGATGGTAGGCCTCAATTTGGGGACAACCTATCAGAGTATGACCCTGATTGGCCCATTGGTGGCGCTACAGCAACCAAAAGTTAAAAATCGCTCATAACTCTTTGACCGTTTGTCCCAGGATCAAGTGTCTTATATCGTTGGAATCCTTGGCTCAAGGCGGACAAAATGGCTATCTCCGATTTGGATGTAGGCAGGGAAAATTTTCTGCTATGTTGAATTTTGTCCAAAACCTACTTTTGCGAACTAGTCCCTGGTTTTTCGCCCGATCGGAACCAAACCACTGCAAGAATATTCTCTGGAGTCTGACAATCAGTAATCATCCAAAAAATTCCTTCCCTCGCATCCTACAGGGGGCGGAGCTGAGACGCGAGGAAAGGAAGCGAGGAGAGGAAACGAGAATGCACAAATAAGAATTGAGAAGCACCCATGTTCATGAGCTCATTCTGAGGTCACATGAAAAAAATCATGACAATTGGCCATTTGGTGGCACTATAAAATGGTTATAACGGGTGAGCGGAAAGAGATATTTTCGCTAAACTTGGGACACATGTTCATAAGCTCAATCTGAGTTGACATGAAAAAAATCGTGACAATTGGCCACTTGGTGGCGCTATAACAGTGAAAAAAATCATGAAAATCGTTATAAGTTAGTCAACTGTTAGTCTACTGAAAATTGGCACGCAGTGTCTTTGTCCAGGGTGCCATGATTATCTATGAGAACATTGGTGTATCTAAAAAAACTCAGTATACGTCATTGGCACAATGCCTTTGTCACGAACCACACACGAAGGAACGAGAAAGATCCAAATGCAGTTTAGTGTTTAATGGGGAATTCCAAAAGCATAATCCAGTCCAGGCATAAGTCGTCATCAAATCCATCCAAACAACAAGAAACATAAACCAGGAAACTACAGGGAACAGAAGTGGTGAGATAAAATACAAGGACTCCGTGACAAACACTGAAACAGACAGGGTATATATACACAAGTGCTAACAAGGTGACGAGAAACAGCTGTAAGGCAATGAACAATCAGTGACAGACAGGATCATGGGAATTGTAGTGAGAATGCATAGACACCGTGACAACTGAGGACCTCTAGTGTTTAACCCAAGGAACCACCAGACACTGTGACATAACCACCCCTCTACGGAGCGGCTACCAGACGCTCCACGACAGAAAACAAAACTCGACAAAAGTCCAGGAGGGAGGTGGAACTGTGGGGGATTAGGGGGAGGGACGGAGGGCCAGGACCATGGGAGGGAATGGACACAGGGGATGACAGTTCATCGGGCGGCCTGGGCGGAGACGACCCTTCAGGCGACCAGGGCGGAACAGATAGTCCATCGGGCGGCCTGGGCGGAGACGACCCTTCAGGTGGCCAGGGTGGAGCAGGTAGTCCATCGGGTGGCCAGGGTGGAGAATTCCCCTCGGGCGACCACGGCGGAGACGACCCATCGGGCGGCCACGGCGGAGACGACCCTTCGGGCGGCCACGGCGGAGACGACCCCTCGGGCGGCCACGGCGGAGACGACCCCTCGGGCGGCCACGGCGGAGACGACCCCTCGGGCGGCCACGGCGGAGACGACCCCTCGGGCGGCCAGGGCGGAGACGACCCCTCGGGCGGCCAGGGCGGAGACGACCCCTCGGGCGGCCAGGGCGGAGACGACCCCTCGGGCGGCCAGGGCGGAGACGACCCCTCGGGCGGCCAGGGCAGAGACGACCCCTCGGGCGGCCACGGCGGTGGAGACCCCTCGGGCGGCCACGACCCCTCGGGCGGCCAGGGCGGAGACGACCCCTCGGGCGGCCAGGGCGGAGACGACCCCTCGGGCGGCCAGGGCGGAGACGACCCCTCGGGCGGCCACGGCGGTGGAGACCCCTCGGGCGGCCAGGGCGGAGACGACCCCTCGGGCGGCCAGGGCGGAGACGACCCCTCGGGCGGCCAGGGCGGAGACGACCCCTCGGGCGGCCAGGGCGGACAATCAGTGACAGACAGGATCATGGGAATTGTAGTGAGAATGCATAGACACCGTGACAACTGAGGACCTCTAGTGTTTAACCCAAGGAACCACCAGACACTGTGACAGCCTTGAAGGAGCCTTGTGCCAGTGTTTTTTCACAGGAGTGACCTCCTGAGACTCCTGAATCCTTGCCGAGTCCAACAATACCAAACATGACAGGTTTCGCCCATAGACTGTAAAAAATATGGACAAAGCGTCTGTGACGTCACCCATAGACTTTCTGCAGAACGGTTTTGAAGCCTTTTATGGGGGGTATGGGCGGCGCCATCTTGGAAAATCTTGGGAAATCCTAACCCCGCCCACCTTCTGACGCAGCGCGCGTCACTCAGCTCGCTCTGCTACTCCGGTTATCTCTGTGTATATTTTAGGCAACGAAATATGTTATAAAACACCATACTAACTCTTTTCGTTTTCATTTAAAGAAATCTTAATATTATAGCCACACAAATGTGGTTCAGGCAACGCATATTGATTATATTCACTGCACATAGTTTGCCTATTTATAAAAAAAACAAAATATAAAACACAAACCTGCCTCTTTTCGTTTTAAATATAATATAAAAATATTAAACATTTTAATATGGTCCAGGCAATATGTGCATTTGTACTAAACAACAGATTTTGCAGTAAACAACATATAGATCATCTTCGTTGTGTTAAAATTTAAAATGACAAAACTCAACCCAGTCTCTTTTTGTTAAATTTCAGTTTTATCAATATTAGCCATTATAAAAGTATAAGTAAAAGGTATAAGAAGCTATACAAATAAAGCAAACAATTCAGTCAAACATCAGCGCTCTAGTCTAACCATACAACGGTAAAGTTAAATAGCTTATAAAGTTATGAAACTTCCCCTCAGCAAAAACGATTGGCCAGGGAACAAGTTATAGATTCACAAAACCAAAAATCGCTCGTTAGATATACACAAGACGAATTATATCTCATGTGTAACCACTACAGAGACCCCAGGGTCAGCGGCGATCGACTAGCCGAGGAAAAGCTGTTCCAGGCAGGGTACATGCGTCGAGCACCCGGATCTCACCGAACATCATCGCTGGATCTCACAACTGGATAAAATTTTCATAAATCTTTATAAATAAACCACAGATTTGAGCTTTAAATAACTACATTCTCACCTGAAAAACTCTTAAAACTACATTTCATGATACAGAAACAGTAGTATTATATTTCAACTGTGTTAAAAAATGGCGCTTCTTATGTTGTCATTCTCCTTGGCGCAGCCTAAGCTGTCAATCAAGCTGTCAATCAAAGTTAACCACGCCCTTATTTGTCATACATTTTATAACTAAATACTATCTAAACTAACAAGTTAGAAAAAAATTCACTACCCTCGCCGTTGTCAGGCACTCGGAACCTATCAAAAAATACAATAAAAGTCCATGGGACCAACCTGTAAAAACATGAATTTATGCTGTGAAAACGGACATTTTAACATGGGGGCTATGGACATTTGCTCCCTTTTGGGACCTTCCCCTAGCGGATTTTCGATGTATTGCAGTTTTTCGCACTTCCGGGTAGCCTTCATTTTTCAGATGAGAATGTTGCCCCTTGGTTTCGCCTTATGGTTTTTGTAAGTGTCATTTAGAGCTTTAAAAAATTGTGGTTATCTTCAAAGCCGTTAGTCCGATCGAGACAAAAAAAAAAAAAAAAAAAAAGCTAAACAATAACACCAAAATGTTAAAATTATGATAGGGACTGACAAAAAAAAAAAAAAAAATCCAATCAATTTCACCCATGGATCATTTTTATGCTCTCACATGTTTGAAACGAACAATTGATGGATTGTGATGAAATTTGTTTTGAATTGGGACTGGCGAATCCCTGTCCATAGAGCTAGTAAGTCCCGCCCATCCGTAAAACCCCACTGGACCTCTAGGTTGAAAAATCGTCAATGCAAGTGAATGTGAGAAAATAATTATTTTCCGGTCCAGTTTGAATTGTGCCATGAATGTGAACATACGTTGTCTGTGAATTTTTTATATAATTTTTCATGTTACGAGTTTGACAGTATATTGTACAGTATGATTCTTTGGCTAGCAGTTGTGGAAAAGACATAATGAGAAAGACTACATGTCGCCTATGTGACGTCACCCGATAACACATTTTTACTTCCACTTGTCAAATCACGGTGCTAATGCTGCGATAATCTATGGAGACAGATCGAGATGTCTGTGTGTTTTGTACCCAAATGTCACCATTCAAACCAAATGGGCTGTTCTTTCTTCAGATTCCCGTCTGAAAGCAGCGAAGAGTTGTAGTCCACAAAGTGCTCTCACACAAAGTCTAACCGTATCAAACTTCTACCCGCTAAATTGTAGCATTCTTCACACGAAAAATTATATTAAAAATTCAGAGACAACATATGTTCACATTCATGGCAAAATTCAAACGAGACCAGAAAATAATTATCACATATTTTCTCGTGAGATAATTTCTCACATTCACTTGCATTGGCGATTTTTCAACCTAGAGGTCCAGTGGGGTTAGCGGAAGGGGCGGGACTTACCAGCTCTATACTGTCAATGACCGTTTGCAAAGACCCGCCCACTTTAGTTACTGTTGCTATGTCTGACAAGCGACGCCACTCTCACACCACACCAAGTTCTCACGCAGTGAAAAATACATTGCGGATCAGAGAGGAGACTGCGCGCTGACTGACAAGTACTTTTGATATGAAACAAAGTCTCACCTTTCAAATGTAGTCATTTTTTAGAGACATTTAAACAATAAATACCGTTTTGTGACTCTTTAATGTGTCTGACAGATCACTGTAGACTCGAGGCTCAGTTAAAGCTGCTCGTGAACCGATCATCTCTTCCTTCTAGTTAATTTATAGCATTAAAATAAACATGAATGAACATAAAAGGAATGTTGTTTTAAAGTGCTAAGACGTCAGTACACTTTGTTTTTCAAATTGAAATCCTCCAATGTTAATCTACTAACTCTCCTGACTGCTTTGTTGGACAAAATGGCGGATTATGATTAGTCAGATCGCCTGTCAATTAATCTCCCTGCGAAGGGTCAATTGAGAATGCCCATGCTCACAATCCTGATCTAATGACAACTTTGCAGTTGCACATAGGAAAGCCCGGAAAATCCCACTATAATGTAAGAGAGCATCTTTTTTATGTATTTGGACCTAGGCCTAACAATGTGTTATTGTGCGCTGACACCATGTTTTTTTTTTTTTTTTTGGTGAGGCTACTCCTGATTTTGTTAGTCATCTCATCTCTTATATGCTGTGTTTGATCATATCCTGCCCTATTCATGGTAGCCTACTTGCAGACATTGCATCATCAATATCATCAATTGCGTCATCAAGGGGCCCGCCTTGATAATCCTACTTAAGGGCCCAGTGTTGGCTGGTTACGCCACTGAATATAATTGTCTAAACTCCTTATCAAAATTACATATTTACAACAAATTTGACACACATATATATATATATATAGGCACACTTTGAGTACTACTAATAAAAGTGGTGGAGATCAGGCAAGACTGTAAGAAGACTGCTATAACTGCTAGAAAAAGGTGCTATAACTGTAAAAACGCTTTAAAACCATATATTTCCTATGGTAAACTGCCTGTATTGGCTGTAAATTGACTTTTTCATCTATGATGACTGTTGTTAAATGCTTGCTAAATAAAACTTAATGTCTTTTGATGCTTGTGAGCTTAAAGGCCTTAAAGGCCTTATATGCTTGAACCCCGATAAATGCTGCTTGCAGCTTTAATTTTTAATTGTTTTCTCTAAGTCTTCTAGTGTTTACTATCTAAAGTGACATCAGTGGACATAAATTCATCCAGCATTTTTAATATAGTAGGACTGTTAATATTTTCTTTGAATTGGTCCGAGTTGGATTGATTACATTTGAGTTTATGTTTCAAAGGAAAGAGTTTTTCAGATTCAAGTGGAGAAGTTTTAGTTATTTGACCTGGGGCTTCAGATAGAGCACAGTTTGGCAGAGATCGGAAATCGGGAGCTGAGGTCTGACTGTGAAGGCATTAATAAAGCTTTGATCAATATCTGTTATTGAATAATCAACCACACTGGTTCCTAATCTGGAGTCTGGATCAGTAAGTGAATCTACCTAATGTATCTCCACGAGTTCTGCCGTTAATGATGTATAATCCTAAACCTTTACAGAGTTTTAACATTTGTTTTCCATTAATGTTCACTTAAGTATCATAGCTGTTTCTTGGTGTGATATTCGATGAGGAATGAAACATGGTGTCATTGAGGATGTGGTCATTATCTCTCTCTCTCTCTCTCTCTCTCTCTCTCTCTCTCTCTCTCTCTCTCTCTCAAAGTATCGATATAAAACAAGGAATGTTGATGTCTTTTTGAATTATTTGTATGGACAAGCTAAATTAAGCATATGGTTGACAAGAAAAGCTAAGATTGTGGGGAAAGGTTCCACCAATATTGTTTTAACATACAAAGGTTTGATGTCTGCTCGTTTAACGGTTGAATTTGCCTACTATGAACTTGTTGGAAAATTGGTAATGTTTGAGGATTTTTGGTGTTTAAATGGAATCTTATGCAAGATAAGTGATGGTTGTTTAGAAAAGATGTTATAATTTTTTATTTTTTATATATATATATATATATATTATATATTTTTATTATTGTGTGTGAGTGTATAATTGTGGAATTATGAAATTCTATTTTTAAACTGTAATTAAAGGTTTTTGTCAAGTCAAGTCTCTCTCTCTCTCTCTCTCTCTCTTTCACTCACACACAAACACACACACACACACACACACACACACACACACTCTCTCTCTCTCTCTCTCTCTCTTTCACTCACACACACACACACACACACACACACACACACACACACTTTCTCTCTCTCTCTCTCTCTCTCTCTCTCTCTCTCTCTCTCTCTCTCTCTCTCTCAAATTCAAATGAGCTTTATTGGCATGACTTGTACAGTATTGCCAAAGCATTGGCCATTACATAAATGGACATTACATACACAAATAATCAATAAATTCGATAAATCAATCAGTAAACAGATGTATGAATACATTTATATAAACAAGAAAAAAGAAAAAAACACACACCTATGTACATTAGTACCAACATTCAGACAAGATAAGGATGATTCTGACTTTAGTTTTGTCCACTGGCTGACTCTCGTATTTTGTGGAAGGCTGTCACATATTTTGCTGCTGTTGTGATTGAGCTGGAGTTCTCTCCCAGAATATGATTTAATTTTTCTGAATTTGGTAGTGCCATAAAATTTGGTTCTAGTTGTTGGAATCTAGTGAAATAGTCTGATCTAATGCTGTGATAGTGATCACAGTGTATCAGGAAGTGTTCTTCTGTCTCCACCTCTCTCTGAGAGCACAGTGAACACAGTCTCTGCTCTCTCGGCTGCCATCTCTGCCTGTGCCGGCCTCTCTCTACAGCCAGACTATGGTCACACACACACACACACACACACACACACACACACACACACACACACACACACACACACACACACACACACTACAGCCAGACAGCAGGGCTTCAGCTGATATGAGCTTGGGTCACTGCGCTCCGGTGCCGGTTCTGCTCCTGACACCGCAGGTCTTCAGCTGGTATGAGCTCAGGTCACTGTTCTTCAGGTGCTGGTAGAATTTCACAGCTCTTTTCTGGATAGTGATCAATAAGGGGTATTGTCCTAATTCAGCTCTGCACGAGTTGTTTGGTGTCGCTCTGTTAACTTTTAGGATGCTTTTACAAATTTGGGTATGCAGAGTTTCGATTTCCTCTTTTTACCATTTTGAGAAATCTTGGGTTTTGAGAGGTCCCCATATCTCACTGCCATACAGAGCAATGGGTTCAATTATTGCTTTTAGGATTTTTAGCCAGACCTGGCTAAATGGGAATTTCATGTCGAATAGTGTTTTTAATCATGTAGAAGACTCTCATTGCTTTTGCTTTCAGTTCATTCACAGCCAGATTAAAGTTCCCTGTTGAACTCAGTTTTAGTCCCAGATATGTGTATTCGTGGGTGTTGGAGGACTTGGTTTCCTGCTCTGAAGACGTATTTATTTTCCCTACACCTGGATCTATTTTGAAAAATCATTATTTTTGTTTTAGCTAAGTTAATTTTGAGAGCCCACGTTCGACTGAATCTACGACGTCGAGGAGCTGTTGTAGTCCCTCTTTTGTTTCTGACAGAATGACTAAATCATCTGCAAAGAGCAGACATCTGATCTCTGAGTCCGTCAGGGTTGGGCCGGGGGCAGTGTAATTATTTAAGGCTTTGGCTAATTCGTTTATATAGATGTTAAATAGAGTGGGGCTCAATGGGCAACCTTGTCTGACTCCTTGATTTTGGGGGAAAAATTCTGTTCGATTATTCCCTATTTTTACAGCACATGTGTTGTTTTTATACATGGTGTTTATCAGATCAAATGTTTTCCCTCCAATCCCATTTTCCAGTAGTTTCAGGAAGAGTCCTTCGTGCCAGATCGAATCGAAAGCCTTCTCAAAGTCAATAAAGCAAGCGAAGACTTTGGATTTATTCTGGTATACATGTTTATCAATGATGGTGTGAAGGGTGTAGATGTGGTCAGATGTGGTCAGATGTTCTGTGTTTGGGCAGAAAACCAATTTGACTTTTGTCCAGAATTTTGTGGGTTTTGAGAAAGTTCTGCAATCTTACATTAATAATCGAACAGAATATTTTCCCCAGGTTGCTATTGACACATACGCCTCTGTAATTGTTTGGCTCATATTTGTCTCCTTGTTTAAAGATCGGTGTAATCAGGCCTTGGTTCCAGGAGTCGGGGAAATATCCTACACTCAAAACAATGTTGAATAATTTGATTATTGCGGTTTTGAATTTGTCATCTGTGTATTTGATCATTTCGTTTAATATTCCATCAATGCCACATGCCTTGTTGGGTTTTAAAGCATGTAGTCTCTCTGTAAGCTCATCTACAGTGATTGGAAATCTAGGGGGTTCTGATTGTCTTTAATTTTTTCTTTCAGGATTTCTAATTTGGTTTTTAATACATTTCGAGCAGGATTTGTTTCATTTGTTTTGTACAGATTTTCAAAGTTTGTCCTCCATATGTTCCCGTTTTGAATGGCCAGTTCTTCCTGCTGTGGTCTATAGAGATTGTTCCACTTGTTCCAGAAGTTACTGGTATTTATTGACTCCTCCATTTCTTAAAATAATTGTTCTGTGTGTTCTTCCTTTTTTACTCTTAGAGTTTGTCTGTACAGTCTAAGAGCTTCATGGTATTTGTTGGAGCTATTTAGTGTTGTGTTTAGATTTCATTATGATAAATTTATTCATTTTTTGATTTAATTATGATTAAATTTCTGTTAGTGTTTTGTTAGTTTATTATTTGTTTTGTTTGTTTCATGCACGCTAGGGGGCACTATAGGTTATTTAGGTAAGCGCACGGCAGGGACTAGTATGCACCAGGTTAGGCATATGGTTTTTTACCGGAGCGGGAGAGGCACAGGAAATTTGCTTTGTTCTGTGTTTGCTCGACTTCAGTCAAAAAATAAACCACGTTTTGTTGAATTTTAATACTTGTTTGGACCTGATGTTTTTCCCACCCGCGTAAACCAAAACCCACTGTGCATCAGTGGCTTTTTGATTTTCTTTGATTTGAACTTTGACTTGAGATTTTTGTTACTTCGTTGACAAACGGCCACTACATTCAAGTAAAAAACCCGCCTTTGAACTCTTCAAAATTGGACTTATCGGATCGCTTGGATGTGGATTTATGGACAAAAGACATTAAGCAGTCTAAGATTCAGCCGAGGTGGCGACAAGGCGCATTCTGGCCCAGATCACACAAGACGTTCAACCTTCTCAAAGACACCGGTAAGTCAGTGATACAACTGTTTAGAGCCGTAATGGAAAACGGCCAAACGAGTGGAGTTTGACAGTATTTCACAAGGAATTGGTTGAATGTCACACGTCTACCTTTACGCATGGCCATGTGCTTTCATTCATGCATAAAAAGTCCGGCAGTGTGTGTGTTTGTTTAACGAAGAGGATCTGATGATCAATAATCATTGTGTGTTTTGCAAACCTGCTCTCTTGTGCGTCAATGAACTGTGTGATTTGTTTGCAAACAAAAAAGGAAAATAAATAAAAGAAATGGAAATGTCCGACGTTGGTGCAAACGATACTGAAAAGCCTAAAAGAACTGTTAAAATGTCTGCTAAAGGTATAGAATATAGTGTGATGACACTCCAGGAAAAAAGGAGTGAAAAATGCAAACAGGCCAAAAAGTGTATGAAACACATGAATGAGTTAATGACATCAAAGGAAAATGTTGATTCAATAAAGAATGAGCTTTCTGTGTTTGTAAGGTGTTGCGAAGACGCACATGATATCCATAAATCTTTTATGAGTCTACCTTTGCCCAAAGATGAAGTTGAAAGACAAAGTAAATATTTCACGGACAAAATGACAGAATATCGTGATTTCACTGAGAAGGTAAAAAAATGGCTCTCTGATTCACGTGCTGAGCAAAATAAAGATACTCCTGATGATCAATGTAATGCTGATGAAATAAATCCTGAAGATAGTGTCTCCAACGTTTCAAGTGTAAAAGCGAGCTTTGAAAAGGTACACTCTCAACTTTCACGGACTTCTTCGACGTCATCTGCGCGCATTAAAGCGGAGGCCGACAAGGCAGCTCTCGAGGAGCGCATCGCTGCGCAGAAAAGGAAACATCAAATTGAAGCGCAACAGGAAAAACTAAGGAGAGAAATGGAGCAACTTGAGCTTGAAACGGAATTGGCAGCAACAAACGCAAAGCTTCATGTTTTGGAAACCAGGTCACAGTGTGGCTCAAAATGTTTAGACGGCATGAATTCTTATTATAAAAGGAATAAGCCACGAGGAGTGAGTGATTTAAATGCCGACGCCAACACTTTTGTCCCAGATATCATGAATGGCAATGATCATGCTCTTGGTTTGTCTACTTCTGGACTCCAACCACCAGTTGTTAAGCCTAAACAAAGACAAAGTAAACAAATGGATGAAATGACATTAAAGGCTGATGCTCCAGTTCATGTGATGCAAACTGTAAACGGAGTGCACATGGGACATGCTCACCATCAGACCCAAGCTTTGACTGGCAACTATCACAATGATGTTTTAAACATTATGCAAAAACAAAATGACATCGCTGCTTTGCTTGTCCAACAAAATCTGTGTGCTGTCCTCACATCTAGGAACATCTCTGTGTTTGATGGAGACCCTCTCCAATACAGATCTTTTATCAGAGCTTTTGAAAATGGGGTGGAGGCTAAAACAGATAAATGGAGTGATTGTTTACATTTTCTTGAACAGTACACCAGGGGGCAGCCACAGGACCTGGTGCACAGTTGTCAGCATTTACCATCAGAGCAGGGATACCACAGAGCCAAAAGTCTTCTTGCAGAGCACTTTGGAAATGAACACAAAATTGCTGCTGCATATATGGAAAAGATACTTAACTGGACACCTGTTAAAAGCGAGTATATTAAAGGGTTGCAATCATTTTCTTTGTTTCTGCGTGGATGTGCAAATTTAACAGAACACTTGATGCACATGAAAGAGCTGGATTTTCCATCAAACATGAGGAGTATCATCTTGAAACTTCCCTACAAATTAAGGGAAAAGTGGAGAAATGTTGCTTGTGATCTGCAAGAACGAAGAGGTGATAGAGCAACGTTCACTGATCTGGTAGGATTTATAGAAAGACAAGTCAAGATTGCTTCTGATCCAGTCTTTGGTAACATCCAAGACCTACAGCTCACCAACTCCAAAACATCCAATGCCAGTCACTTCAAACAAAGGAAAAGAGGGAGCAGTTTTGCCACCAATGTCACTGCAGTCAAAGAAGGAGTTATAACTCAACATACAGGAAACAATGCCAGACACTTTCCTCTTAATTGCCTGTTTTGTACACAAGGTAATCATTCATTGGATCAATGTCCACAGTTCAAAATGAAAGTACACAGGGATAAGATTAATTTCATTAAAGAAAAAGGAATCTGCTTTGGATGTCTGAAAGTGGGCCACATGAGTAAAGATTGTAGATAACGTTTGGACTGCAATGCTTGTCACCAGAATCACCCAAGTGTCCTTCATATAGAGCGGCAGGATAAAGGAACATCCTCCAATCAACAGTCTGTGAGCTCAACCAATGCTTCACCTTCAGTGTCTCAGACTTGTGGCCATATTGGGGCTGGTCACAAAGATGCCTCAATTTTTTCTATTGTTGCAGTCAAAGTCAAGAGCCAGAGGAGCAACAAAACTGTGCAGACATATGCTTTCTTGGATCCCGGGAGTTCAGGAACGTTTTGGACAGATAGTTTGGCAAGAAGATTGAATGTAAAGGGTAAAAGGACAAGTATTCTGTTAAGAACAATGGGTCAAAAGAACATTGTAAATGTTCATATGCTGTCCGGTCTTGAAGTGTCTGGGATAAATATGAATGATTTTATTGAGTGTGGAAACAGGCATATCCTTTTTCGTTAAGACGCCAGGTAACGTCTTAACGCAAAAGGATATGCCTGTTTCCACACTCAATATTACACGACAAGAAGATTTGGAACAGTGGTCTTATCTCAAGGCTGTTAAGCTTCATGACATTGATGAAGGCATTGATTTGCTCATTGGAACGGATGCACCAAAAGTGATGGAGCCCTGGGAGCTAATCAACAGCCAGGATGAGGGACCTTATGCTGTCAGAACCAGAGTTGGTTGGGTCATTAATGGTCCACTTCGTGGTGGGAGCAACAGGAATAAAAGTGACTACTCTGCTGTAACATCAAACAGAATCTCTGTTGAACATCTTCAGGAAATGCTGGTTAAACAGTTTAACTATGACTTTAATGAGAGGTCATCAGATGAGCAGCTTGAAATGTCCAGAGAGGATGTAAAGTTTATGAACGTCATGAACAACACCACAAAGTTAATTGGAGAGCATTATTGCATTGACTTACCTTTCAAGGAGGAAAATCCCCTGCTGCCAAACAATCGTCGCGTTGCAGAACAGCGCCTCCAGAGCTTGAAAAGAAAGTTTGTCAAGAATGGTCAGTTCAAGGAACAATACATCACATTTGTAAATGACATGGTGAAGCAAGGATATGCTGAGCTTGTGCCTTCTGATCAAGTAAAGCAGAGTGATGGAAATGTTTGGTATCTTCCTCATCATGGGGTTTATCATCCCAGAAAGGGCAAGCTGCGAGTCGTTTTTGACTGTGGAGCAGCATACAGAGGGACATCACTGAACTGTCAGTTGTTGCAGGGCCCTGATTTAACAAACTCTTTAATCGGGGTCCTTGTTCGATTCAGACAAGAGCCTGTTGCAGTGATGGCCGACATTCAAGCAATGTATCACCAAGTTCATGTTTCTGGAAAGCATATCAACTTTCTCTGCTTTCTCTGGTGGCCTGGTGGAGATACTTCACATTCTCCAGAGGAACATCGCATGAAAGTACATTTGTTTGGAGCAGTATCTTCACCAAGTTGTGCAAATTATGCATTGAGGAGAACTGCAGTTGATAATGCCCAACATTTCCCTCATGAAGTGGTAAATACAGTCAAAAGCAATTTTTATGTTGACGACTGTTTGAAATCAGTTGCCTCAGAGGAGGAAGCAGTGCAACTGGTTAAGGATCTGACTACACTTTGTCACAAAGGAGGATTTAATCTTTCCAAATGGATCAGCAACAGCCGAACAGTGTTGCTGTCAATTGCTGAAGACTGTAGAGCAAAGGAAGTGATGGAGCTGGATTTGGACACGGACCAACTTCCAATGGAGCGAGCATTGGGACTACAGTGGTGCATTGAAACCGACAAATTCAAGTTTAGGACCTCATTACAGGAACAGCCACAGACCAGAAGAGGTATTTTGTCGGTGGTCAGCTCACTGTATGACCCCTTAGGATTTTTAGCCCCATTTACTATTCCAGCCAAACTGTTGTTACAGGAGCTTTGTAGAAGAGGCTTGGGGTGGGATGAAGCCATTCCTCATTCCCTCTCTAAAAGGTGGTTTGAATGGTTGGAGGATCTCCAGAAGATGGCTGAGTTCAATGTGGATCGCTGTATTAAATCCGGAGATTTTAAAGACCCTGACACAGCACAGCTTCACCACTTTTCTGACGCCAGCCAAGTCGGATATGGAACAGTGTCGTATTTGAAACTGAAAAAGAACGACAGAGTTCAGGTTGCATTTCTGTTGGGAAAGGCCAGAGTTGCTCCACTAAAACAGACAACGATTCCTCGACTGGAACTCACAGCGGCGGTTCTTGCAGTCCGAGTTGATAAAATGCTTCAAAAGGAGTTGCAACTGAAACTGGAGAAGTCAGTTTTCTGGACCGACAGCGCAACTGTCCTTAAATACATCTGTAATGAAACCAGGAGATTTCACACTTTTGTCGCAAACAGAGTTTCCTTCATCAGAGATGCAGCAAGTGTTCATCAGTGGAGATATGTTGGATCAAAGGAGAATCCCGCAGATGATGCATCAAGAGGAATGAGGGCAGAGACTTTCCTGAAAGGCAGGAGATGGATAAATGGTCCAGAGTTTCTTTTTGAGCCAGAGGAGGTTTGGCCTAAGTTGGATGCTGAGCTCGATGCGATTCCTGTAATGACCCAGAGGTCAAAAGGGATTTGACAGCAAACTCTGTTGTTGTGGATTTTGAGTGTGCCACAGATCGCCTGCTTTGTTACTTTTCATCTTGGAAAAAACTAAAAAGGTCTGTTGCTTGGTTGCTGAGGGTTAAGAGAGCTCTTGTGTTATTGGGACATAAGAGGAAGGAGTTGTGTGCCTCTGCAGACTTCAACAAGGACGAGCTGGAGACTCAAGGACCTGCAGTGGAAAGGAAAGTTCAGAGCTTTAAAGCCATGCTCAAAGGACAGAGTCTGATTCCTGAAGATTTTGTGAAAGCAGAACATGCAATTATTCAGTATGTACAAGAACATAAGTTTAAAGCTGAAATTGCATTATTGAAGAGTGGCTGCAGAAGTGTTTCCAAGGGAAGTCCGCTGTACAGACTAGATCCTGTGATGGATGATGGAATCCTCAGAGTAGGTGGTCGGCTGGGTCGAGCAGCAATGCCAGCAGAATCCAAACATCCTGTCATTCTGTCCAAAGATCTGCATGTATCCATACTGATTCTGCGCCATATTCATCATCAACTGGGGCATGCAGGAAGAAATCACATACTGGCTAAGCTGCGTCAGAGGTATTGGATTATTAATGCAAATTCCGCTGCCAGGAAGGTGATATCTGAATGTGTGGTCTGCAGACGCAATAGAGGAAAGCTTCTTGAACAGAAGATGGCAGACTTGCCTGAGGAAAGGGTGTTGCCTGATAGAGCCTCTTTTACGGACGTAGGAGTCGACTATTTTGGGCCTATCGACGTTAAAAGAGGCAGGAGTCTTCTTAAAAGGTATGGAGTGTTATTCACGTTTCACCAGCCGTGCTGTGCATTTGGAGGTGGCACATATGCTGGATACAGATTCCTGTATAAATGCTGCCCGGAGGTTCATCTGTAGACGAGGCCCAGTTTCCTCCATCAGGTCTGACAATGGTACAAACTTTGTCGGAGCCAATAGGGAGTTGAAAGAAAGTCTGGCTGGGTTAAATCATGGAAACATTCAGAGAGCTTTTGTTGAGGATGGCATAAAGTGGAACTTCAACACAGCTGCAGCTTCCCATCACGGCGGTGTGTGGGAGCGCTTGATTCGTTCAGTGAAGAGTGTTCTCACTTCAGTTCTCAAACAACAAATTCTGGACGATGAAGGACTCCATACTGTGTTCTGTGAGGCTGAGGCCATATTAAATGACAGACCAATTACAAAGGTCTCTGATGACCCAGATGACCTGGAGGCACACACACCTAGTCACATTCTGACGTTAAAAGGCAAGCCAGTCATGCCACCAGGATTATTTGACCACAGTGACCTGTACATCAGGAAGAGGTGGAGGCAAGCACAATATATGGCAGAACTTTTTTGGAAAAGATGGATTGCTGAATACTTACCAATGATGCAAGAGAGACAAAAGTGGATAAGACCAAGGAGAAGTCTCACTCCTGGAGACATCGTCCTCATTGCAGATGCCACCGCCCCAAGAGGATCTTGGCTGATGGGGAAAATTTTGGACGTGAGGGCAGATGCAAGGGGCCTGGTGCGTTCTGTGCGCCTTCGGACAAGAACCAGCATTCTGGAGAGGCCAGTGACCAAGCTCTGCCTGCTGCTGGAAGCAGGGGTGTGACTCCATGGACTCTCTCTCTTTCTTGCTTTTTCTCTCCCTTTTTGTCTCTATATATCTTTGGTTTTGTTTTAGGTTCACCACAAGGAAGACCGGAAACCGAAGCTGATGGGTGATATGCTATATATAGTTGTAGGTTAGGGTTGAGTAAATAGCTCCTTTGGGAGATCGACGTAATTGTGATTTAATGCACAATTAGGGGCTGGAGTGTTGGAGCTATTTAGTGTTGTGTTTAGATTTCATTATGATAAATGTATTCATTTTTTGATTTAATTATGATTAAATTTCTGTTAGTGTTTTGTTAGTTTATTATTTGTTTTGTTTGTTTCATGCACGCTAGGGGTACTATAGGTTATTTAGGTAAGCGCACGGCAGGGACTAGTATGCACCAGGTTAGGCATATGGTTTTTTACCGGAGCGGGAGAGGCACAGGAAATTTGCTTTGTTCTGTGTTTGCTCGACTTCAGTCAAAAAATAAATTTTGATTTTGTTTGATTTGAACTTTGACTTGAGATTTTTGTTACTTCGTTGACAAACGGCCACTACAGTATTGATGGCGGAGTTCTTCATTGTCAGGATCTCTGTGTTTTTGATTTTAGAGATTTTGTTCTGTTGTCCGGATATGTTTGCACTCACTGTCAAACCACATTTCGTTGGTGTTTTTTGGTTTTCTTTTTGATGATTTCTTTTTCAAATTGCACATGGATGCTGTTTGGTGGAATATGTTGGTAATGTCACTTAGTGCCAGATTTATGCCTAATTTATTTTGTGAATATGTTTTAGTTATAAATTTGTCTAATAATAATTTGATAGTTTGGCTTTCTATTGCATTTTGATAATTTTCTGTGCTGTTTTTTGTCCACTTGTAGGGTTGTTGCAGCTTCAGTAAATGAGAGGGCTGTCTGTGTGATTCATTGTTATGAGTTCGTCTTAAATATAGTGTAATTGTATAGTGGTCTGACAGAGGTGTTTGAGGACTGACTGTGAATGCTCTGAGATGCACTGGGTCAATGTCTGTGATGAAATAATCGACAGTACTGTTGCCCAGGAAAGAATTAAAGGTATAACAACCAAAAGAGTCTCCCCATATGCGACCGTTCACTATATACAGGCCCAGTGATCGCCAGAGCTCAAGTAGACTTCTCCCACTTCTGTTTGTAAATTGGTCATAATTATTTCTGAGCTGGTATGAGGGCAGAGGGTGGCTGGTGTTTGTATACTTGTCTCCCTGTGTGCTGACAAAGTCTGGTTCATTTCCAGTTCTGGCGTTTAAATCGCCACACATTAACACATTCCCTTTGGTCTGGAAATGGCTAATCTCCTCTTGCAGGATGGAGAAGGTTTCTTCACTGTAATAGGGAGACTCGGCTGGGGGGAGGTATATAGCACACAAGAATATGTGACGGTCTGTGGAGACGATGTCTTTTTGGATTTTTAACCAAATGTAAAATTTTCCGATTTGTATGGTTTTGATTGAGTCTATGAGATTTGCTCTATACCATATCAGCATTCCCCCTGACTCTCTGCCCTGAGTCACCCCTCTTAGTTTCGTTGATGGTAGAACTATTTCCCTAAATCCAATTGGGCAGCCAGTGGACAAATCTCTTACATTCCATGTTTCTTGCAGTATTATGATGTCAGAATTCTGAATTTCCTTTTTGAAGTCTGAATGTTGGCTCTTAAAGGAGAACTCCGGTCAATTTTAACATTGAGCTCATTTTTTTGTACATTTGGAGTGCTGTCAGTACAGAGAACAACGACAAAAATCGGTGTTGCCTACACCGTGTTATCCTCTTTTTAAAATTTGCACCCTGTTGACTTCAATGGGGCAAGTTTTAAACCTGCTTTTAGCCTCTTAACATCCTTGATGTGTCATTACAAGTGCACAGGTCATGTGAGTGATTCCTTCGGAGTGAACGCGGGTGAATCTGACTGCAGTAGATGTGAAAGATATGAAAAAAATTGTTTATTCAGCCAGCGCACATACCTGTATTTACATCCTGTTTTCGGTCGAAGTCCACAGTAGTCGAGTTCATGCGCATAGGTTTAGTACCTATGATGGGGGGGGGGGGGGGGTAGCTATTTTAACTAGCCTGGGTTTCCCCATGTTGCCTTTTATTCACGCTGCTAGGCAGCCTGGACACCATGGACCAGATTTTTGCCTCAGCGAGGGAACAAATCACAGAATGGGGAGGGAGCAGCAAGACGATGACGATGTCTATGCGACACACCGAAACAGCTTGTTTATATCGGTGTTTTTTTCGATAAAAACATGTCTGCAGAGTGTCCATATATACCTTCTACCCTCATGTTTGTCTTGCACAAACAGCAATAGTCGCTAAACGCCATCGTGTACACATAAATCTCTGACCCATCGTCTTCTTCCTCGTCGAATTTCTGTCGCTCTATATACGTCATCTGGTATAATTAAAGCGATTGGCTATGAGCTACGTACAGGCGCATTTGATAGACATTCGTAGCGCCCAATAAACGGCTCTGGGCATTCGTAAACCACGCCTCAAATACGAGAAAATGAACATGTGGTTCACATGTTAGCTGACGTTAGCCAGGCTAGATTTTAACTATACTTTAGATCAAGCTGTGGATAGGAATCATGAGGAACCTCATGCTTGTTCAGCTTAAGCACTTAGGTCTTTAATTAATTATCATAGTTTTACTGATTTATGGAGAGACAGTTTTCCAGGGGTTAATGTGAGTAATAAGTGAAGATTGAAATGCTGTTTTTGGATTTGTTTAATCAACTCTTTATGCTCTACATACTTGAGTTTTTCCAGTCTGTATTTTGGATCCTCCAGTTTATCAGTGAGCAGCTTGACTCCTGAATCTCCTGGGTGATTGTAGCTCAGATCCAGCTCTCTCAGGTGTGAGGGGTTTGAACTCAGAGCTGAAGACACATAACCACAGCCGCCTTCTGTCACCATACAGCCAGACAATCTACAAAGACATACAGCAACAGTGCACATGACATTAGTTTGGCAATCAGACGTTACTATCACACACTGATCTTGGCTGCGTTTCCCAAAAGAATCTAAGAATAAATTATAATTTTTTTCAAAATTACATTGTTTTAAATTGAAAATATATGGTTTATATTTAGACAAGAAACATTAACAGTCATACAAATAACAGTGAATGTGTGCATATTTCAAAATAAATCATTATTTGAAAGTATTTAACCCTCTGGAGTCTGAGCTGTTTTCTGGGCCCTGGAGGTGTTCTGACATGCTCTGACATTTGTGCTTTTTTCAGTTGCTTATAAACATATTAATGGCAAAGGTGTAAATTCACTCTATTTAGCACAAACAGGGCTACCATAATATGTGAACAACTTGCATGTACATGTTTGTATTTTTGATAGAATAATGTTTATGCATGTTTTTTTCAAAAACAAAAAACTAAAGTTTCTGAAATAAGGCCATAAAACACATTCTAAATATATGTAAATAAGACTTTTGACTAATGGATGACGTTCCCTAGAATTTTTTCTTCAAAATTATGTGAAAATAGTCTTGCTTTATCGTTCACATAAAACCAAACATTGATTTAAATTGATGTAAAACAGGTTTTGCTTGGAAAGCCAATATGCGAGGGGGAGTGGTTTTCACCTTAGATTACATTGTCCCACCTACTCTGCATAATGACTCTGCATAATTAGCCATTCATTCAGGTGTGAAACTGACTGAGCCACAATGCAAAGACAAAATATATATTTAGAAGAAGACTTATATTGACCATTTAAGATTTTGCTTACACCTATCTTGTAAATATGTTTTGTCTTTTTTATTAAAAAGGTTACAATTACAACAATAATTACAATTTCAACAATATTTCAAGTGTACTCTTTCTTTGTAAAAAAAAAAAGATTATAGGCCTACATTTTATCCATGTATTCATATTTCAGTCGATTTTACTCATCTCAGTAGCAATACAGTTTGCTAAAACATCATCATTCATTCACACACGCGATTTAAATTTAACTTCTGGCAAAGATGAAGTTGATGATAGGCTTCTGACTCGCGATCTTCGCAGTAGGCTAGTGAACGCACCGGAGAAATGCACATTTATTAGGCTACATAGTTTTTTTGTTTTGGATGGTTTTGTTTAGAACCAGCTTTCTGTAAATATATTTCAATTTTTTTTAGACATGTGAGGCGAGTAGGCTACGGGTTCATGATGATCTCCAGTTCAGACCTTATGTTGTGATTGCTAGCATATATATATTTAAAATCCAGGAAATTTGTTAATGAAAAAATTATTAAAATTAAGATACAATTGATACAAAACGAAATTCGTTTTAAAGAAAGGATTTGTACTTTCTGTTTTGAGGTCTCTGTGAATGTTTGAAAGTCTTTTAGTGCTTAGAGAGCTTGCGTCCATAATGGAGAACTGTCACGTAATATTGTTTTTTTCCTCATAAATGCGAACACGAAAAATAAAAGACAAAAGACTTTTAAGTAAAACTTACTCCGAAATTGTGTCCTCGGCGGAATTCGCTCTTCAAAATGCTGCCGTTCGTCGTCTGTTATAATCTTCCTCTGAGGAAACAACCCGGTATCGTGCATTCTTCCTCGCTGTCCAGAATCATCTGAAGGGCGTCTTTATTACCGGAGAAGCGTGCCATACTCAAAACGCGATGAACTATCAGTAAGTCTGATAGAAACTGTGTTTTTATGGCATTGATGGGGGGCGTATGCGATGATCACCTAAACTATTTACATGTGAATCGCGCCGGGGGCGGGGCGGACGCAGCTGATTATAAAGATAATGAGGCAGAAGGAAAAACGGTACCTCTCCTTGCTTTCAAACGGATTACATGAGTTTAAAACATTTGTTTTTTATATAAATTACTTCATTCAAAAGAAGAGATTTCAAGCTTCATAAAGACATATCTCACGTGCCTGTGTGAGAAGTATTCGCTGAGTTATGATTCATTTTCGGACGCGTTTCAGAATGGACTACACGGAGAGAGAGAAGGCAGAACTCGCTTCGTGTTTATTTTTCTTTATTTGGCGAAAAGCACAACACTTTGTTTTTATTGTGAGTATACACAAAAATAATACACATTTAACAGAATCGATTGATGTATGAAACTCCTATGGAAAATCAAAGTCAACAGAGTATTCATGAGTTTCTTTTACACTGATAAAAAAAGCGAGCTGGTATCGCCGGCGATACCGCCGACCTCAGGGGGTTAAAATGCATTAATTTACAATGAATTCTAAAAAAAATCTTAATTTCTCTTTAATATCTTTAAATCTTTTTATGAAAAATATATGAAGCTCATAACATCTCTCAGCCAGTCATCAAAAGATGGAGGGAGATTTTGTTTCCATAGCAGAAGAATGCACCGTCTAGCTAATAATGTTGAAAAGGCAAAAGCCTTTGCAGCATTTCCAGACAAGCCAGTGACATTTGGAGAAAGTCCAAAAAGTGCAACCAAAGGGCAAGGCTCAATCTGTCTCTTTGTCACTAAAGACAAACTTACATTACAGTTGCTAAAAAATTCTTAATTTGTCTTAAATATCTTTAAAAAAATTTTTTTTAAATCTGTTTATTGAACTTTTACAATAATACAAGGATACAGATACAGGAGAATATTGAAACATATTGTTATTGTCCAAGTTAAGAATGGGCATAACCAAAACATATGTAATAAATCAGCAGGGGCCTGATGGCAACGATCACAGAGAGGATCAACACCAGGCTTAATTTTTGCCAACCTCACTTTTGTCCAGTTAATTCAATGAATAGATTTTAATTGGATAAGACTGTGACGAGCACAAATAGAAGAGGTATGAACATGGGACAGGATTTGGTTCCAAGTCTCAAAATATGTGAGGCATAGATCCGACTCCCACTTTTGTCTAATAAAAGAGAGAAAGGAAGTGGAGATGGAGGAAATCAGCCTGTATATTGTAGACAATTCACCCCTTTTATCTAAGGCTACTTCAAGAATCTGATTGAGGTAAAATCTAGGTAAAACGTTCATCTTCACCGAATTCACGCGTAAAATTAGCCTTGAAGAGATCTAAGCACTAACGTGTAAATATTACTCCTAAATATTTAAAACTATGGGAAGCAACTTTAAACGTTGAAGCACTCGTTGGTAAATCAGACATTGGAAAATTTATTGGATGTAACTCACTTTTATTTATAGGAAAGGAATATTAAGGAATTAATCATTCTCAAAGCTTCAGGTCAAGAAACATCCGGATCAGAGATATAGAGCAACACATCATCTGCGTATAAATACATTTTGTGAACAGCACCAGCTCTCCTAATTCCCTGTATGGCCGGCTCACTACGAATGGCAATTGCCAATGGTTCAATTACCAATGCAAAAAGGTGCAAGTGAGCAGCCTTGTCTAGTGCCACTTTTTAAGGGGAAAATAGAGGACCATACTCCATTGGTCCAGACTGAACATAATGAGGAGGAATATAACAGTTTTATCTAGGATATGAACGTGTTGCCAAAACCGAATTTCTGTAGCAGACAGAAAAGGTAAGCCCATTCCACCCGATCAAAGCTTTTCTCTGCGTCCAGAAGAGGCTTTGATGGGTGAGAATTAGAGGAATAAATGATTTTCAATGCCCTTCTTATATTATGAGACCGTAGTCTGTTTTGAAAAAAAACAGTTTGGTCATTGTGTATGATTGCCAGAAAAATCAATTCAAGACGCTTTGCAAGCATTTTACCCAGTATCTTTACATCTACATTCAAAAGACTGACTGGCCTGTACAAACCACATTTGTGTGTGTCTTTGTCTTTTTTCAAAATCAAAGAAATATAAGACTGAGGAAGGGTTGGAGGCAGGCAGCCATTATTAATGGAATCTAATAACATGTTTAGGAGAGGTGTTTTAAGTGTTTGAGAAAACATCTTTCTGCACCGGGCGGGAACCCATCGGGCCCAGGGGTCTTGCCATTCTGCATACTGTGGATTGCTAGCACTATCTCCTCTGTGGAAAACGGTAATTCTAGCTCTTCTCTCATTGTGTCCATTATTGTAGGTATGGGCAAAAGTTTTTAAATTTTTTTTTAGCTGACTTTCCTCTAATTGAAGCGCAAGAAGCTTACTTGGCTTGTCACCATACTCAAAAAAATGCATCTTTAGTCTTCAGCAATAACTTTTCAGCCTGATTAGTTGATAATATTAAAATCAGATTGAAATTTGAGTCTTTTTTTGTAAATTTCAGGATCTAGAGAAGCTGCATAAGCTGAATCGAGCCAAATAAGTATTTCAGCGAGGAATTCAGACCTTAGAGACGTGATTTCCTCACAAATTGTTGTGGTAAGCATCTCTTTTAAAAGAGCTGGTGTTAACCCCAAAGCAGCCACAGCCATGTTACCGGCGTTGTCAGATTCATCAGGAGCAGGAGAAGCACATTTAGATTTAGGCATAGCAGCAATAATGACAAGCTCCAGCTATCATTCAAAGGTTCTCTATCGTTGTAGACGTCATCTTAAAGTACTAAGGATATTAACCCTCTGGGGTCGACAAACGCACCAGCGCGTTTTGCTGGATTTTCTTCACATTGTAGCACAATAAACTTAAATTTCTCCATCATTTATGGTCATACAGAAAAAAGAAATATGAAAAAAGAATCTGTGATATTTCTACTTTTGTATGTGTCCACTTACAATCGAATCAAAACATTGTGCTTTTTTAAAATAAAGAAAATAAACAGGGTGTGCTTTCTGCCTCCCTGTCGCGGTGAACTTTTTTTTCTTGAGCACGTCTATAAACTGAAACAAAACTCAGCGAATACTTGTCACACATTTATGAGCCATATACCTTTATAAACATTTAAGTGTGTACTTTTAAATGATCGGATTCAAACTGAAAACAAATATTCTCTGTTTAAGTAATTTGTATAAAACCAACAAGATGTCCAGCTTCTCATGCGCTTGCTAATTATTTTTAATTCGACCACGCCCACGTGCGCAAAACAGATTCACATGCAAATCTCCACATGGAACTCGAACGCGCTCGTTACCTCAAAAACAAAGCAGCAACAAACTTCACAAGTCTCTGCTTTTCGTCGAGTTTGAAAGACGTGCCGTGAGCTTACATTGGATTTTCCTCAGAAGAAGAAGAACGCGATTTGAAGACAAAAGATGTAAGGTAAGAAATTCTTAATTATTAGTTCATGTTATTGTTGCATAAACTTCACATTGCAGTTGAACTGTTGCTAGATATATGGTGAATATTATAATATTTGGACCCGTGTTTACTGTTACTGTGTTTGTGGATATCTGCTCAAACGTAGATATGTATAATATGGTAACCATAATGTTTCTTATTTTGGAGCGAGCTCTGGTTTTGAATGTATCATATTTTTAGCGCGATCACGTTTGAAAAGCAAAACGCACCAAACAAAGGCTTCATTGTTTTTACTATTATCCAATTTCATATCATCATAACGAATGGAAACATTTGAAGTAACATGATAATCAATATATTTTTTTATATTAAAAAAAAAAGATATTTTTTTTATATTTTTAATATTTTTAACAAGCGTAGTTGTTACTGAAATCTTTTGGAAAATTTATATCGTCGCTGTCGGGCGGAATCCTCGTATCTCCAAAACCATTATTTTTCAGGAAATAAAAAAAACTGTATATTTTTTGAGTTATTAAACATTGTATCGTTAAAGTTGGTATTATTCCTTATATTGCTATCATATACTGTTTTATACCAACATTAACACAACATTTCCCCCAAATCATGTATAATCGGAGATACGAGATTTATGACTTGGGAGCAGGGAGATACGAGGTTACGCTGTCATTGATTAGAATAGTACGGACACAGACGGCAGTGTTCATCAAAGTCTGAGGTCGCGTTGAGCCTTTTGACAAGAGATAAGGCTTTAAGAGCCATTAAAATCTAATGATTGTGGTTACATACATCTTCCTAAACTCCATTTTAAACGTTTAAGAGATATGAGTGATGCAATACCAAAATATTAGGCTGTCTAAAATAGGCGGAAATTAATCTGCACGCAAACAAAGTCAGCGGTCGCGTTGAGCCTTTTGACAAGAGAAAAGGCTTTAATAGTTAACCAAAGCTAACGACTGTGCTTACATACATCTTCCAAAACTCCATTTTAAAGCTTTAAGAGCTATAAGTGAAGCAGAACAAAAAACGATGAGGTAACTACAGTTAGGCTGTCTAATAGGCGGAAATTTGCCTAATCTGCACGCAAATTTACCTTCTGGCTCACGGGCTTCCTTCTTCACCGAAGTATTAACTTACAGCTATCGATTTTTAACAAAACAAGTCTACTCAAATGTATCTAACCTAACTATTTTCACTCGTTATTGTCTAAAAAACAGTTATCCAAAGTTATCCAAAGATAGGCTTACTTGATGCCAGTAGACAGCCCTTTTTTCTCCCATAAATAAAACCTTGCTACTTGGCGTATTTTACATGCACAGTGCCAACTTCGAGTCAGTAAAGTAATAATAGAAACAATAATTTAATGCTGGTATCCAAAACATTTAATTCAATTCAAGTATTCCATTAGATACATTTTAGAAACTTCAATGCACACGTATAATAAGTCTAGTAATAATAAGCCTAGTAATAAGTAGACATTTAAAATACATCAATAACTGATATCATATTTTAACACAGATAAAATCAGAGTTAAGGCTTGCTTTACGTGTTGCTCGACGAGGATTTCTTAATCGGTGCGACTTTAAATCCTGAGGAGACAAAATGCAGCGAGGCTCCTGCCGCCGCAGAGTGAAGAAGAGGTGGAGTTACGAGGATTCTCAGACAGTTGAAGTGTCCAGTGGAGTTAAGAGATTTGCTCTCAAGCTATTTTCAACACTTTAGATTGGTTAATAATTTGTAAAAATAACAGAACCCCGTGGGGACTGACCAATAGCATCGATTTGTGAAAAAATATGAAATTGACAAAATTTGGACATACGAGGTTTCCGCCCGACAGCGACGATATGCTGCTATAGGTTATTGTTATTATTATTTTATGCAGCACTGTGCATAGCCTATGCTTACAAAGCACAACAAACCTGGTGTTCATTATATTATATATTGTTGGAAACATTATGTGTGTGTGTGTATTATGTGAATTTTAAAAAGCAATTTTAACCAGAAAAATCTAAAATTTATTCCCAATAAATTTTAGAACTATATTCCCTATAGTTTCTCTTGATATCAGTATGTTCACTTTTTTTTTTTCTTTCAGGGACCAGATGCCACTGAGTCCTGCTGACTTCAACATTCACATGAGTCTCTGTATATGAACATGGTAAAGTGAAAATCAAACACCTTGGAAATGAAAGGTATGTACAATGTTTTTAGGAATGGCACAAAGGTCTCTGTCTTTGGATCATTGTTTTCAATAAGTGCTTTTTTGTCATTTGTTGTGTATATTTGGATTATGTTGTGTTGTAAATAAATCCAAACAATCAAAAAGCCATTCTTTTTTAAATCTCCTCATTCTTTGTGCAAGGTTGCTCAGAATGACAGGGCCTGATAGCTCCTAAAATAGGGCCATTAGGGAGTGTCTTTCTCAGGTGTGAAAAGCTTACATATTAATGAGGTGATCACGCCCCTTCGCATAAAGATTTCGCACACAAAACACGTCTTAGAAATTTTAAATCAATATATTGTCTTCTCTGAATGAGCAGTCAGGATGACAAATATTCTAGGCTACGTGATACAATTTTCAAAACTCTTGTGAAGAAATAATCAGTAGGGGTTTCATGACCTTATTTCAATGACAATTTATTTTTGTATTTTCACAAATCACGCATAAATGTCATTATCTCAAAACTACAAACTTTTACATACATGCTGCTGATATATTATTGTAGCAGAGTTTGTGCTGAATACAGTGTAATCAGACTTTAGCCATGAAAATGTCACAAGTAACAGAAATAAGCTAGCCTGGCTAACGTCAGACCAAGTCTCATTTGAGACTTGGTCTGGGAACCACGTGTTCATGTTCTCGTATTTGAGGCGTGGTTTACGAATGCCCAGAGCCGTTTATTGGGCGCTATGAATGTCTATCAAATGTGCCTGTATGTAGCTCATAGCCAATCGCTTCAGATATACCAGATGACGTATGTAGAGTGACAGAAATTCGACGAGGAAAAAGACGATGGGTCAAAGATTAATTTGTACACGATGGCGTTTAGCGAATATTACCGATTGTGCAAGATAAACATAAGGGTAGAAGGTAACGTCGAGTCTGATATAAACAAACTGCTTCGGTGTCATCATCGTCTTGCTGCTCCCTCCCCGTTCTGTGATTGGTTCTCTTTTTCAGGGGAAAATTTGGTCCATGGTGTCCAGACTGCCTAGCAGCATGAATAAAATCACGCTGCGAGCAAGGCAGTATGGGGAAACCCAGGCTAGAAATAAGCACAAATGTCAGAGCATGTCAGAACACCTCCAGGACCCAGAAAAAAGCTCAGACCCCAGAGGGTTAAATGTTCCCGTTGACTACTGAAAATAAATTAAATTTACGGAGCAGCTCCAAGAAAATTGTATAAGTTGTAAAACATATTTTGGTGTGTACCCAGCATGAGATGCTAACTGTGTCCTGCACATAGCCACTAGATGGCGCTGCTAGCTTGTTCAGTGCTGTCAGAAGCAAATCATGCATGAAATAGAAGCATTTTACAGTTTTAGTAACTGTTGCAAATTCAATCTTCATACAGTCCATTCCCTTCCCCTCACCCCAAACAATATTTTTCTTAAATTTATGCAGTCCATGTGGGTCATACGTCTGTATAAATATGGACAAATATTGCATTCCTGCAAATGTTTTGTCTTTTGGGGTGCTAAGTGGTCGCTTACCTTTGTGGAATAACAAATTTAAAGAATCTATTTCAGATATGCTTCCTTACATAAACATCATGGTGAAGAATTCTGATTTTAGCATTTGAGGTTTTAATTTAGATTCCAATATAGACTGAGAAAGTTTAGCAGCGTTTATGGTGATTATATCAAGAGATTCTGGCCAGTCCTGTTTCTCTAAATGAGTCAATTCCTGAGACTCTCACCTTCACCCTTTGTCCTTATGCATTTCCTGACCAGTAAGCTCAATGTACAGCTGTGCTTTTGTCTCTGTGATCATGTGAAGGTATGGGTAATACCGTCAGGCTGATTGGATTAGCACACGAATGATTCACTGAGAATCTCACCTTTTGTTCTGCAAATGGCTTTCGGACCCAAATGGCTCTTGGAGCCTTATGCTGATTGAATTATGATTGGCCAGACCCTCAGTCTAGGGTGTTACCTAAACCTGTTACATGCTTTGTTTGAATTTGTCTCCACCTTCAAAAGTCCCTCCTCCTAAAATGCCTATAAGACACCATGTACAGTTATATACTTTAGATAATGTTGGAAGTACTGCAGCAACGTACAGCGGAGTTCTCAATAAAGAATAACTTCTGTTGAACGCGATCCCAACTATCTCCTGGTCTCTGCTTCGATGAAAGAAAACTTTCCAACACCTTTCTTATTGGTTAAGTCAGCCTCTGATTATAGCATCGTTAATCATTTTAAAACCATTCACCTCAGTATCTCCAGCTGACAGTTTGGTCTCTTCAGTCCATCAGAAAGAAGCTTCACTCCAGAATCCTGCAGGTCATTGTTACTCAGGTCCAGCTCTCTCAGAAAGGAGTTTGAGGATTGTAGAGCTGATGATAAACTCTCACAGGACTGAGCTGTGAGATTACAGCTGTGTAGCCTGTGTAGAGAACAAAACAAAGAGCAGTGGTAATGTTTATTAGCATTTATAATCTGGAGCTTGAAAAAACCTTTAACTGTAGTGAATTAAGCAAAGCTAAAACAATTATCTCTTCATAATTTCACACACATTACTTTTATTAATTTTTCTGAACTGTCTAGGCCAGCAAGTCACTCATTTAAATTGAAGGCAATTACAAAAGACTTACAATGTTCATAAATTAATGTAAAGGATACTCTTACAGTGCTCTTCTGGTGTTTTTGATCACTGGCAGCAGTCTCATCAGTGCTTCATCAGATCTTCTGTATTTCTGTAGCTCAAACATCTCTTGAGTCTCTTCTGACACTAAGAGCACAAACACCAGACCAGACCATTGAGCAGAGGACAGATTCTGTGCTGAAAGTTTTCCTGAGCTCAGATTCTTCTGGATGTCCTCCACAAAGTCATCTTTCAGTTCACTCAGACAGTGGAAGAGATTGATGGTCCTCTCTACTGATTCCTCCTTCTCTATTTTCTTTTTGATATAGTCAACAGTTTTTGTCATGTCCCCTGTTTTCTGTTCCAGTCCTAGCAGTAGTCCCTTCAGGTCACTCTGATCAGACTCCAGTGAGAGACCCAGGAGGAACCGGAGAAAAAGGTCCAGGTGTCCATTCTCACTCTGTAAAGCTTTCTTGACTGCAGCATTATAAAGCTGAAAGAGTGGCTTTTTGGACAGTTTCCATGTCAGTTTTTCTCTCCAGGATTGAAGAAATAGGTCAGCTTTCTCATCTTTGTCCATCATAAACACATAAAGAGCAGCAAGGAATTCCTGTACGCTGAGATGTACGAAGCTGTAAACATTTCTTGCTGCTACCTTTTCCTCCTGAAACATTTGAGTGCATAACCCAGAGTACAACGATCCTTCATTGACATCTAGTCCACATTTCTCAAGATCTTCTTTGTAGAAAATCAGGTTTCCTTTCTCCAGCTGTTGAAAGGCCAGTTTCCCAAGCTTCAGAATAATCTGATCAAAAGACACTGCATAGGAATTAGGTTCGGGCTCATCACAGTATTTTTCTTCCATCTGTTTCTTCTGAGAAATTAAGAAGCTTGTGTACATCCCTGTGAGAGTTGTGGGAGTTTTGTCATTGCTCTCTCGAGCCAGTAGAGGCTGAAGAACAATGAGAGAGATCCAGCAGAAGACGGGGATGTGGCACATGATGTACAGACTCCTGGATTTCTTGATGTGACTGATGACGTTTCCAGCAACCTCAGGACTGCTGTTATTTTTGAAGTATTGCTCTTTCTGCTCATCGTTAAATCCTCGCACCTCTGTCACTTGATCAATGTAGTCACGGGGTATCAGACTGGCTGCTGCTGGTCTGGATGTGATCCAGATGAGAGCAGAGGGAACCAGATGTGTCTTGATAAGGTTTATTATTATCTTACTCACTGTTGTTTTTTCATTTACATTTGTAAATATGTCGTCTTCTTTAAAGTTCAAAGTAAAGCGACATTCATCCAGCCCATCAAAGATGAACATAACTTTACCATCACCTTCAGGAAGAGAGGGCAATTCTTCAGGACTACTAAAGAAGTATTTGTTGAGCAGTCCCATGAGACTGTACTCTCCTTTAATCAAATTCAGTCTACGGAATGGAAGTGGAAATATGAAGACTATATCCTGATTTTCTGTTCCTTTAGCCCAGTCAAAGATGAATTTATTGACAGAGACAGTTTTTCCCACTCCTGCAATTCCCGTTGTCAGCACTTTTCTGTTTCGACAATCTGTGTCACACTGGACTTTAAACATGTCATTACACACAATTGGCTTCTCCTTGGCAGTCAGTTGGTTGTGATTTGATTCGATCTGTATCACCTCATGGTCGTTCACTCTTCCTCCAGTCTCATTCCCCACCACATATAAATCAGTGTAAATATTGTTCAGGTATTCCTTATGACCCGTCTCTGAATCACCAACCAATATCCGCTCGTAGTCCCGTTTTAATTTGTTCTTCAGTCTACAGCTGGTCTCTGTGTAATCATGAAGAGTAGCTTCTCTATCGTCTGCAGTTGAGCCTTTAAGAAAGAGGAGAAAAGTCAGCAAAGACTAAGATATTGTGTTTTTCATAAATTCCTGCTTCGACTATATTCAAATGAATCACACTCTCACTGCAGTAGTGTTTACATGAACATCTTACACTGATTATGCTGAAGTTGACAACATAAATGATGGAAATGCCTTGATTAATACTTGAATGCAATTGGAATTGGATTTATCGGATTTTCACTATTGGACTCAGACCAACTTAAAGGAATAGTTCACTTAAAAATGAAAATTCTGTCAACCTTTACTCACCCTCAAATTGTTTCAAACCTGTATGAATGTATTTTTTTCTACTATGGAAGTCAATGGGTTTGGGTCATCAACTGTTTGGTTACCGACATTCTTCAAAATATCTTCCTTTGTGTTCAGGAGAAGAAAGAAATTCATACAGGTTTGAAACCACTTGAGGGTGAATAAATGACAGAATTATCCTTTTTAAGTAAACTATTCCTTTAAGGCCATGCTGACCAAAATTATCTTATTTATTTAAGATTTTTGATCAAACCATTGACATCTAGCACACCAAACAAGACATGAGATTGTATTAGAGTTAGCTGCATATGTAGAAGTTGCTTGTAGAAGTTTTAATTAAGGGTTTAAGGCTTATGTAAACCATTTAACCATTTGTAAAAAATGACTAGGCAGTCTGTTATAATAAATGTACTTGAATAAGATCTGCTGCTGTTCTTCTTGGACCTGTAATTGTTGCTTGCTGTTATATTTTCTCTTGTTTCGATGTACAGACAGGGATTATTTACCCCTAATCTCTTCTGAATGAGCTCCACCAGCTGCAGATGTCTTCATATTGCCTTCAGCCTGACTTGAGTGTGTGTGAGAGAGAGGATCACTCACTGGGAAACATGAGTCACACAAACACATCAGCAAGAGCAAAGTTTATGTCAAACAATTACATTGGTAAACGATCAATCACATTACAGTCACAGTGAACTAAATGTTACCTTGCTTGTGACTGTTCTCCAGCTGATCAGCCAGATCGTTCTGGTTCATCTTCCTCAGGATCTTTACCATGTTATTCACAGCTTCTTCTGGTCCAAAACATGCTACCATCTTATCCACTGTGTCTAAGATATCTGCATTCTCCATTTCAGACTTTGATATACACTCATGATCTTTCCCTAAGTGCCACTTAAACTTCTTCCATTCAGCTTCTACTAGTTCATTTAGTGATTTCTCAAGCAGATCTTCAACTTTAACAGATGCCATCGCCCTTCACAGATTCACAGCTGCGGGATAAAAAGAAAAAGATCTAAAGTAGTTTCACTCTTAACATGTTGACCTAAGTGCTCAAATGTTATATGGATTATGAAATGAAGCTGTGATCGGATCAGGACTCTCATCCAAACTCATCTGTTAAAGGGGTCCTATAATGCTCCTTTATGCATGGCATCTATCTGAAACATGCTGGCAATGAATACCCTAGCAACAAAATATTTAGCACAAGTTTCACCATGTAATTTCCAAAAGTCATTGTGAAAATCTATTTCTTTACCACTTCATATTCTCTGTTTAAAATTTTTCCCTTTTACACTTTTGCCATTTGTTGTCTCAACATTAAGGCAGTCTATGTCAAAGATGTTTGACATAATCCTCTCCTCTGACATTACTCACATTGCCAGTAATAGAAGCCAAATAACATCCTTAAAATCCCTTACAAGGAATAGATAAGCTTTGTTACCACAAACAAAGTGTGTGTCATCAACAATGAGTGTTTCGATTTCTCATTGTTAGAGTTTTGTCACATCTGGAAAATTCACACATCTGGCTTAGTCTTGCTCACTACATTCTTCCCTTCAAGGCACCAGGAAGAATTCACTTATTGTGAATTGGCAGGGCTGTCCATCACCAAATTACACAAACATCTCATTAAAATGTCTACAAAACTATAAAACTGATCTGAGATCAGGTAAAAACCCTAAACACTGGTTTACTGGGATTGGCCCCCAACAGCGAACCTTTGAAATGTCGAAACATTTGGAAACAGTAGTGACGTAACAAAGCCTTTTTTTTTTTTTACAGAATTCACGTGACGAAAGCGGCCATCACTAGTGAAGACAAACATTTGATTGAACAAGATCCAAACTGGAGTATAAAGTCAGTATCTCGGTGCTCTTTGATGCGGGATAGTTCAACTTGCAAAAATCATATAAGGCCAAGGCACTCGAGAATTTAGAAAAAATAAAAGCCTTTATTCATGGCTATAACATTTTTATGAACATTCATATATCCGCACAGCAAGTGTGTGTGAGGATCACATACCAAGGACAAGGAGAGGAGTGAGAGGAGTTAGTTTTAACCACAGAGGAATGTGAATGCAATCTAGCATAGTTTCCACTGATGCATATGTTGACTGAAGTATTCTCTTTAAGGAATGAGGATTGTGTAGCATGAAATATACATTCAATTTAAAACATGAACATGTTTCTCTACCTTGTAAAGATAATGTAAGTTCCTTTGGTCAGGATATAAATGCCCAACCTTTGTGTATTGATGAATGAAGACCATCTCTCCAGTAAATAGTTTTTCTCTACTATGTCTTGAAATAAAATAATAAATAAGAGATCTCATGGCATCTCATGGTGTTCGCTTCTGTGATTCAGGGAGAAAAGCTTAATTCCAAGTCTAGACTAGGGCCAGTGCTGCCAACTCTCAGACATTCAGTGTGAGACTCACGCTATTGACACTGTTCTCACACTTACTCACATTACACAACCATATTCTCATGCAGTGAAAAATCACAGAGCAAAGACACTGATTCTGACATACAAGAGCAGATTACTATGATATGAAAAAGTCTCAGCTTTCAAATTCTGTCAATTTAATAAATCATCTGTCAAACAATAAATACCGCTCTATAATTCTCACACCAAGCTAAACTCAAAAGTTGGCAGCCCTGCAAGTGCTAAGCAATAAAAAAATTGTATAAACAACGTGTCAATGCTGTTTATTAAGTCTAGATCAATGTGAATGGATACATGACACTTTTAAATCTATATCTATCAGTATTTTAGAAAGTAATATTTACTAACCATGAATAATGACGATGTGGTGTTGCTTGTTCCTCCACTGAACTTGAACTGTCTTGAGCAGAAGTTACTTTGAAACTCCTTTATACGTGCATTTTCATAAAGGACTGTGGAGTTGTTTTCTCCTGAACTCAAACCTGTTAAACCAGAACTTTTTCAGTAGACGTTCTTTACACGCCTGGACTTGTGACATTGCCTTCTAAGCTTTTCCCGGTATTTTTTTTCTCTTTTTTTTCTTTTTTTCTCTGTGGCCTGATTTCAAAGCCCTTGGAGATCTTCCTGATCCTCATTATTGATCTCCACTGTTACAGCAGTGTCAGCTTGACAGATGTCATTGTTCTCAATGGCATCTTCAGTCAGGGTGGCATTGCTGTAACCAGCGGCAGATTTCATGCTAAGGTGGCATTTGTCAACTGGGGAATCCTCTTTATTTTCCCCTGACACTTTGCACAACAAAAGTGAGGAGCCACTCAACTCTGTTTTATTACTTCTAAAAACTTGAGTCTTACCTTATTTTTCAAAACTTTTGCGAGTTCAGAAAAACTTTTCCTGTTAAGTCAGTGTTTCAGACAGCTCTGTACGTTAACAATGGAGCGGTTCAAGTTTTATTTTGAACTTGGACTTAAATCGATCTCCATGAGACCGTCTGCAAAGTGCAAATATTAGTCATTAACTTCAATGTTACAAACTGTAGTGTCACCAAATTCAGTTTACACATGGTCATACTACAACACTTAGTTTGATAAAATGTGCTTAAAAAACTTGTGCAGTAGAGAGGAGGCACAGGTAAACGAAGCTTACACTCTTTCACTGTATTGTATTTCAGTATCTAATCATTGTCAAAACAATACGTGTTTTACCATATGAAGGTGTTTAGGCATGTCTCCATACAAAAATAATAAATTATATATATATATATATATATATATATATATATATATATATATATATAAATAATATATATATTAGGGTTGCCAGCTGTCCCGAATCAGTCGGGACGTCCCGTTTTATTTACGTTTAATTTATTTGTCCCGTACTGGTCCCGATTAAATAGACTGCTACGCTGATCTAACCACTGACTGATACAACAGCAACACGACACTTGAGAATGAGCACGACACCGCATCATCCAATCACAGCTCACGCGCATCAGACCATATGAATAACAAACTCTAAATTGAGAATTAATTATTCTTTTGGGACAAATTATTGTTTGATTTGCGAACAGAATCCTCTGCTGTCTGGTCGCTCCCGGTTCGATCCAGAGATTTCGGACTCGCGCTAACGGCAAATCCCTTTCACTGTCCAGCCGGCAGGGGCGGAGTGGGACCAAAAAATCTACCGGGAAATTTCGTAGACCACCGGCCCTCTGGGCAGATTTAAGCGAAATCTAAAATTACAATAAAATGACTGTACAACGTGAAATGCCAAGTGTAATTATTATTATTTAAAAGATCTTGAAGTCAACAACAACAACATACAATTGTAGTGTTTTGAGTTTTGTGATCATTCCAGCAAACTTTGTCATCCCATCCAGAAATAAATTGAATCTATTTCTATTTAATTTTGTGTGTCTGCGCACATATTGTTGTTCATATCCTATATAGAATATAGGAAAAATGTTTTATAATTTTTGTTTTAAAATATTGTAATGAGTTTTATGGCTGAGTGACGTCATTTCCAATCGTCCAATCGCGTCTCGCTCAAAGCTTAGAACAGCTTTGGATTTGAGCGAGACAGGTGTGTTGCAAATGAGCTCCGAAGTAAAATGTGTAAATATAATAGATTAAGTCAAGATTTTGATCAATATCGGTGGATGACATGTTTTAATGCTGGACTGAGTTACTTGATGTGTATTCTGGGTTTTGTGTTAATGAGTTACTTGATGTGTTGGTTCAAGTTGGCGTCCGCGCCATTTTGAACATTGGGTTTCTATTAATATGGTTCTTAAATATAATTAAAAGGGTGGATTACGCTCTTAAAGTATATTGTCTTTATATGTCAAAAATGGTGTATTTGTAGTCACGTGTGTACTTGAAATAGTGAAGCAGATGCACTTACAGTGTTAATGGGGGCAGGGGTTCACTTTTCTATCTTCTCACACTCCTCACAGAGACCACAGAACTGAGAGTGTGTTATTGATGAATAATTCCTGTCCTGTCTTTAATAAACTGCAGGTATGTCACATTGCAATAAAATGATTACCACTATACGATCATATGTCATTGTAATGCTAGATTGAAACATACTTTTATATATTTTCAAAGTGTCAAATAGTATATACATATATATTGAACATTTATTATATCTATTTATCTGATTGAATGTGTGTCTAAGATGTGTTTATTTGTGATGCATGTTGTGAAAGGAAACGAACGAAAAGAGACATTGTAAAAAAAGTTTTATTAGTAAATGTTGTTTAGAACAGCTTTGGATTTGAGTGAGACAGAGACCACAGACCTGAAAGTGTGTTATTGATGAATAATTCTTGTCCTGTCTTTAATAAACTGCAGACGTGATCCCCCGAAGAGCCTGGTGTCAGTGGTTTATTTGTGGTGCTGGGTGAGATCCGCTACACAATAATAACAGAAAAAGAGAGCTGCTCAATAGTAAACCATTTATTTTTGTCTCATATTTACCACCAAGCTACTTTCAAATTTCACAGGCTTTTGGCTGGCTGGTTGCTGGTGCTCTTTCCCATCTGTGCCTAGCTGTGACACTTTGCTCGTTGATGGCCGGAACATGTCCGTTATTTTGGAGCATTTTGCTGCCTCCTCCTCCATAATTTTTCGCCTTTTGAGTCTGACCTTCTCAGCGCCACCTTTCCTTTTTTTTTTGTCTTTCCATCATTTGGGGCTGTTTACACCTGGCCACTTCATTTGTTTTCTCAGATCAGATAGCTGTCTGATTTATCAAAACGATTCCATTTACACCTGGTCACATAAATGTGTTTTTGCAAAACGGATTTAAATCCGATCTTCAATTCCCGCGCTACATGCAGATTTAATGGAGTGCACATCAACGAAAGCAACAGATATTAACTGCATTTTATTGATCATCAGCTAAAATTTCAAAATCAAAGACCGCAATAAGAGAGAGTGGCAATAGTCCTTGTAAGATCATTTCAGTTCTTTACTTTTAATGAAGATGATTGTGTTAAGCGTCTGCGACTTACTTTCACTTTGATTCACTTAGTTTGCATGTTGGCTTGATGCTCAGCTGCAATCGGATTCGGATTCAAATCCATCTAGAATGCGTTTCGGAGGGCATTTACACCTGTTTTTTCACGATCGGATAGCTATTCGATCACAGAAAACACATTAAATGGCCAGGTGTAAACAGCCCACTCACTCATACACTGTCTGTTAACGTTAGACTTCCAAAACGTTACGAGAAAAAGAAAAGAAAAAAGGAGGTGTTCGATTACATCGACAGGCTATGCCATTTGGGGAGGGGCCGCTCACTGATCCCCCTATATTTCTGAAAATCCTAGACATGGTTGGACCTGCCCTTCGTTAGTGCTTTCTGATTAGCCTGTGTTTCTATTGAAATAAGAGGCTGCTGCGGCCCGCCGAACGGGTTGAGCAGAGAGGCTGCACAGTTTGACCGGATGGTGTTGCTAAGAACTTGCAATGTATTGCATAACTATTATCAGACCCTCGTGGCCTCAAAACACTACCGGCCCACCGGGAAAAGTCCCAACTCTCCCGATTGCCACTCTGCCCCTGCCGGCCGGGTTTCGTTTTCGGCAAATCAGTTTTGGTGAATACAAAAAACGTGATTATTGTTCATGAATCCAACATCCAGCCATGCAAGAAAACATGAAAACTTCCTGAGGGAAAAGTATGCTATTACTTTCTTTAATTTCTTTAAAATGTAACCTAGTGTATAATGTTACAAAAGCTTTCTATTTCAGATAAATGCTATTATTTTGAACTATGGTTTGTGTGTAATGTGACTTTTTTGTGTGACCTTAAAATTCATTTTAGAATTAAATTGTACATAAATAGGTTAAGCAAAACAAATGTGTTTATATCTGAGAAAATTTTAAACACATACGAACCTGAAATGTGTGAGATATTCTGAGTGTCTCTTATTTTCCTGTAAAGAACCACGATTGTCCCGCATTTTTCTTTTCTGAAGTTGGCAACCCTTAGAAATATGTATATATATATTTTCAGTTTTACGTTGAAATAATTTATGTGCATTTTATTTCTCTCCGAATTGACTGTTTGTGTGTGCCTGTAAGTCTACAAGCTGAGATGAGGAAACTCCTCCCCGCGAGTAAATATTCAATTACTATGCTCTAAAGTTAGGGGGCGCTTAACCATCATTCCACACTTTAACATGGCGAGCGGCGGTGAAGTGAGGCTACAGTATGAGGAAGCGCCGGCGTCTTTCAAATCCGTGGTGTGGGGACATTCCGGTTTTGCCGTTGAGTATAATGCAGAGGAAGAAAAAAAACGGTAAACTGTGTGCAAGCATTGTTTTACATGTGTAGCCTACTCAAACGGAAACACTTCCAACATGACTGCACATCTGCGGCACCATGACCCAGCAATATCACTGTCTGAAGGCAGGATAGCAGAGCAGGTAATAAAGTCCTCCAAAAAACAACAGTCCCTCGCTGAATCCTTCCAGCATACATACCCAACTGGTTCCGAGAGACATAAAAATAACAAAGGCAGTGGGGGTGTTCATTGCCAAAGATTTGCAGCCGTTTTCGGTGATTGGAGATGCAGGCTTTTGTCATCTTTTAAAAGCACTCGATCTGCGTTACAGACTACTGTCTCACACTTTTTTCAGCACCGAGATAATTCCCGACCTCTATGAAAAGACATGCAACCTCGCCTTGCTGCAGAGAATGTTGACAGGCTTATCTTTTTACAGAAGAACCTCAAAATACAGGAATAGATAGATGACCTAAGTGAAATTGCACTTTACATTCTGAATGAGGGATACTGTACTGGAGTACTGTTAAGTTTAATTAACCCTCTGGGGTCTAAGGTGTTTTTGGGGTCCTTGAGATGTTCTGACATGCCCTGACATTTTTGCTTTTTTCAGTTGCTTATAAACATATTAATGAAAAAAAAAAAATACACACTATTTAGCACAAACAGGGCTACCATGAAATGTGAGCAACAAGAATGTACATGTCTGCATTTTTGAGAGAATAATGTTTATGCGTGGTTATTGAAAAAACTAAAAACTAAAGTTTCTGAAATAAGGCCATAAAACACATTCTAAACATGTGCCAATAAGACTTTTGTCTAAAAGATGTCATCGCCTAGTGTTTTTTCTTCAAAATGATGTGAAAATCACCCTGCCTTATCATTCACATAACACAATACATTGATTTGAATTTTTTTTTTAGAATTAAATTGTACATAAATAGGTTAAGCAAAACAAATGTGGCAGTTTCTGGTCTCATTGACTTCCATAGTATATTTTTTTCCTACTATGGAAGTCAATGGGACCCAGAAACTGTCTGGTTACTGACATTCTTCTAAATATCTTCCTTTCTGTTCAGCAGAAGACAGAAATGCATACAGGTTTGAAACAACATGTGGGTGAGTATATGATGACAGAATTTTCATTTTAAAGTGGAGTATTCCTTCAAGATACACATCTGAACACCAACATTCATATGTTCCAGTCAGAATAATGAATCTAGTACTTGTTGCTGCTATAACATCTTTTGTGGCTATATTTTTTACTTGCTTTTTTGTAACTGCATGGATATACTTATATTTAGATGTGAGCATTAGTGAGTTAAGACACTGATGTAGGGTGATGGACTCAGGCTGGCGGTCTGCATCAAGATGTGTTCTCTGTAATTAATAGAATAGACAAACATGTTAATTAAAAGGGGGTGTCCCTAAACATTTGGCTTTAAATTCAAATTTCTTAACTATTATTGTAAACTATAGGAGTCAGTTGTAGCCTATAGGCATCATAAGCCTACTATAATATTGAAGGTACAAATTAACTGATTTATATACAAACAATTAAAATTGTTTGTATAAAAAATTATTTTTATTTTTTATAAAAATAATAATAAAGTTATATGAAATTATATACAAATTTAAATGGTGGCTGTCATAAACTTTCCAGATTTATTCAAACATGCATTAAATATTGAAGAACATTAAAAATTATAATGAATATGTAATATGGTATTATTAAGATGGAAGAGAAGATGATGTGCTGCTGCTTCTCTTAAGCTGAGCTCAGCTGCGCCAGAGCGATCTAAAGCCACAGCGCCTAAATGGTAATTATGTTTTTGAATATCGTAAGAAAATGGATGTAATTTGAAATCTGAGACTTTGGGCCCTATTTTAACGATCTGAAACGCAAGTGTCAAAGCGCAAAGCGCAAGTAACTTTGTGGGCGGGTCTTGGCGCTGTTGCTATTTTCCCGGCGGGATAAATGACTCTTGCGCCAGGCGCAAATCTAAAATGGGTTGGTCTGAAGTAGCTTCATTATTCATAGGTGTGGTTTGGGCGTAACGTGAAATAAACCAATCAGAGCGTCATCTCACATTCCCTTTAATAGGGAATTCCTATTATAACGGCGGATTTGCCAGGCGTGCGCCAGGAGCGATTCACAGCCAAGGAGAGCAACACTCTCGTCAGGGACGTTGGTGATGGAGAAACCCACCCAAATTAACTTCGGTTAAAAAGGCGTATGATAATTTGGGTAAATGTGTAAGCTAGATGTATGCTTTTATAATAAATTGTATATCTATCTATCTATCTATCTATCTATCTATCTATCTATCTATCTATCTATCTATCTATCGTAATAATGTATAATTTGCAAAAATTAAAACTGCTGCTTCTGTGTAGATGAGAGAATCAAAGTGTATGCGCGTTGTGCACACGCTACATTGATTATGGCCAAGCATGCGCCCTTAAAATAGCATATGACTAACATGCGCAACTGACTTTAAACCATTTTTTCCTGGTTAGTGGCGCAACTGTTTTCTAAACCTGCAAAATAGCACGAAGGAACGTTTGCGCTGGAACACGCCTCCTTTTTTGCGCTGAACCGCCCAGGGAGCGCAAGTTCATTCCCTAGTTTAGCGACGTGCTTCTGTGGAGGAAAAAACGCGCTTTGCGCGGGTGCAAAATAGGAATGATATATGCGTCGGTGTACAAAGTCAATTGCGCTGGGTGCAAGATAGGGCCCTTTGTTTCATATCAATAATAACAAAGCACAAAGATTATTGCAATTTATTGGATGGGATGCGCGCCACAATGTTCCATTCATTCATCAACTGAAAACAGGATGACTAATCGATTCTTGGGATTTAAGAATAATAAAAAAAAACAGAATCGATTAAAATGGAGAAATCAAAAACTTTTACCCAGGCCTAAAATGTACCGCCATTGTATAAGATAGCTTTTTGATGTATCACTTGTTGATAAAATACAAGTTTCTCTCCTCAACTCTTTAGGTTGATGCAGAATTCTTAGAGCTTGCCCTGGCTCCCATATTCAGCGAGGAAGGATCTCTCCGGCGCCACAGAGAGTGCCGCATTATTAACTTTTTACAGGACTTTATACAAAAGTTGGAGGATGATGGTGAGTTGAGTAACATTTCTCAACAAATCAAGTCATTTCTCATTTCTATTACTGAAAGTAATTTTTTTTTTTTTTTTTTTTTTTTTGTTTAGAAGAACTTGCCACTGCAGAGAAAGAGGAGGGCGTTGGAAACATCAGTCAAAATTCCACCACCGTAAGCAGCTTCTTCCAGTGGCTCACGGGACAAGCACACATCCCACTGATTGCTGCACAAAGAGAAGCCTTCAAAATCCGCATTGAGTTTGACCATGATTGTGACGTCCGTTATGGCCATCATAGCACATGCTACCCTGTCGTAAATGCTTGTGCTGTCTGCATTACTTTCCCGACAAAACACCTTGGCACATATCAGGAGTTTCAAGATACCCTTTCAGAAGCAATAAATAATAGCCAAGAGTTTGGTCGCCACTAGGTTCAAACAACAAGAATATGAGGTCACAGAAGCAATAAATAATTAAAGGGTTGTTGTAAAGGGTTGTTGTTGATAATTTAGATACATAGTAGTAAAAGCTGTAACAGGTTTTAAGATTGTTATGACAGCATTTAACATTTAATTTAACTAACTGAATTGTTATGATGACATTTATGAAATAAACTATTTGCAAGTACAATTTTGAAAAGTTTTTATTGATAGACATTTCATTTTGTGTCATTTAATGTACAATACGAGATTAGCACCAGTTCAGCATATTATGTTGAAATACTGCTCTTATCAAACTTACACAAATCAGTGTTATAGAAGAATTGTCATCAGAGTTCACAACTGTAATCGTAATACTCTTAAATGATTAGTTAACCGCATAATGAAAATTTCCTAATAATTTCCTCACCCCAATGCCATCCAAGATATCCATGTCTTTCTTTCTTCAGTGGGAGAGAAATTAAGTTTTTTGAGGAAAACATTTCTGGATTTTTCGTCTAACAATGGACTTCATTGGTTACCATCGTTTTTAAGTCCAAATCAATGCAGTTTCAAAAGTATTTGAAGTGTTTAAACGGGCTGTACGCGATCACAGCTGAAGAAGAGGTTGTTATCTAGCGAAACGATAGGTCATTTTCAAAAAAAATTTATAATTTATAGACTTTTTACCTTCAATAGTTGGGATTGAGCTGATCAACAAACGGACAGGGAACTACGTCATCACGTTGAAAGGTCACACGGGCACCAGCAGAAGTACCGCCCCACAATGCGACCGTACGTAGGAGGATGGTTCAAATAGTATTGTTTGCTATTATATATATATATATTAATAGTATTCAGTGAATATGAATAGTATATGAATAACATTCTGATGAATATGAATAGTAGTTCAAATAGTATTGCCGGCGTGACCTTTCAACATGATGACGTATCATAATATAATTTCTCTCTCACTGAGGAAAGAAAGACATGGATATCTTGGATGGCATTGGGGTGAGTAAATTATTAGGAAATTTTCATTTTGGGGTGAACTAATCCTTTAACTGACTTGTGAAAAAAATATGCGAGTCCAAACTGAAATGAACGGTTACATTAAAGCCAAGGATTCCACTAAAATGACTAGAGGTTGCATCTGCCAGCCACATACTCACGGCAGATTACATAAAGGTCTGTAAGTGGAGTGTTGGGATCAGTCTGGTGTATAAGAGAAGTTCTGCCAGTTCCTCCTCATTCAAGGGACACTCAAACTCTGGGACCAATACTGCACCATCCACATTTTCTCCGTCGTGGTCTGCTGCTACTTCCCAATCTGGCTCTTGAATATTCTATTTCGCAGCAAAATAGAGTAATAAAAAATAAATTAGGAGACACGTCATTGCACTTAATTTATAAATGAAAAAGATTTATGTCAAAGAACAAGAGAACAACCTCAAGATTCTCTGGCTGATCAATTTGTGTCTGCATCAACCCAATGTGCCACTTCTGCTCTGGGCTCAAATTTCCCTCTGTGCGGAGTGGATGGTGGTTCCAGCCAGCAGCAAAAGTCTCCAAGTCTGCCTTTAGGTTAGGTAGAAATATGAAGTGGACACAGAAAAGGTCTGTGGCAGAGGACAAATCAAGTTGGTGATCTCTTTCCAGGCTTTGTAGTGTATCACAGTACTTGGAGGTGACACAGACCCTTAAGGGGGTCGCACACCGGACGGGCAGCTCAGCGCCGCGCCGTGCAGCGCCACGTCTTTTAAATTCGAACACATTATTCTCTATGAGAGTACACACACCGGCGGCGCCTTTCGGCGGCGCCCAGCAACGGCTCAGGACCGTGTTCAAAATCCTGCCGCGCCACAGAGCGCCATTTAAATTGTTTTATATTAAATTTACATTTATGTGTCTCAAATCATAGTTAATGTATATATGGACTTAACCCTGTGCTGCAATATACATTTAGTTTTAGATTTATTTACAGAAATCAGAAAATTGTTGATGTTATCGGATTTTCAGGTGACAGTTGTCCTAGACATGGCGCGGCGTGGCGCTGAGCTGCGCGTCCGGTGTGCGACCCGCTTTACATCACGCCATAGACGTTCAATCCTATGAATGTGAGAACAACCGTGCTAAAATGACTAAAGAGAAGTCATAGAAAAAATTGATTTTTTTTCTATTCATCATTACATTTATATTTTAAAGTGATATGGTGCACCTCTGGTTATGAACACTTTTTCCAAAGCTCCCACGGTCAGTTCCACGGACTGAAAACATGAATTTTGCTATTTCCACATTCTCCACCCCCTGGTCTGCTCTGACTCTGTAATGAATGAAATTATTAAATATTAGTTGGAGAATTAGGAACATTGAATGAGGGCAAAGAGAAAAATACAATCTACCTCTATATCAGAAAAGTAGAGAAGAACAAATAGAGTGAGAGCCTTAAGTAGGATAATAGATTAAATTAGAGGTTAAAACATAAGACGGATGCAATGTAGCAGCTACTTAACTGAACCATGTAACTTATATTACGTAGATGAGAGTTCTTTTGGATTTATCGTTAAATCAGATATATACTCAATATTATCATTCCATATCCTCATGTTGTTTAAAACCTTTATAAATAAAAAAATTCAGAACATGAAGGAAGATATTTTGAAGAATGTTGGTAACCAGACCGTTCTGTTTCCATCGATTTTCACTGTATTTTTTATACAATGGATGCCGATGGCAACCGAAACTGTCTGGTTATCAACATTCTTCAAAATATCTTCTTTCATGTTCTGAAAAAAAAAAAAAAAAAGTATAAAGGTTTAAAACAACATGAGGATTGATAAATATAAAACAATTTTCATTTTTGGTGAATCTCGTTAAGACTTTATCGAGTATGCTTGCTTAGTCTGCAAGCTCCTTTAAAGATAAATATATGTGTTTTACCCAACCAGTAATTGCATATAGTATAACAGTATATAATATGCTGCCATGGTTTGTTTGAGGAGACTTAAACACAAACTCTCCTGACCATGTATTGGAGAACAAACTGAATTTTGAGACTTAAATGTTTTTTGTTTATTATTATTATAAGATTGAAAATGTGTCTGAATAGCTCATGCAACTTTGATGTGAAGAAATGCTGGTTGATGAAGTGGTTGTTCTTTCAAAAACTGACCTTGAGGGTACACCATATCGTTCAGTTGCCTCTTTGAAGAAGCAAAGGGCTGTCGATGCACGGTTATCTGTTGCAGCATTCAAGCACATTATCTGTAACATATGAACTTGGTGATACAACGATCCATCATATAAAAATTAGCATAACTGCAATGATGGAAGAAAAATAACAGGAGTCCTTACCTTCCTGGAGTATCCATCCACTGCTCCAAAAATGACAATGTTGTACCTATTAAGCAGGGAGTTGAAACAAAATGAGCATTTTGTATCTGGATTTCTACTAATACTATGCAAGTAAACATGGGTTTATATTACATTTTTGCCCCGTTTCACAGACAGGGCTTAAACCACAGACTAAAGTGCATGTTTGAGCTGTTTTAACTGCACTGATATCTCTTAAAATATGTCAGTGCCATTGTTTTGTCTCAAGATGCACACCAGTAATGTTTATAAAAGCTATACTTAAATGCCATAATCGAACTAAGGCATAAACCTGACTTAATCTAAGCCTTGTCTCTGAAACCAGGCCTTTAACTATTAATGTTTCATAACCAAAATATCTTAACATCTTATGTTAATAAATAAGAAATACTAATAAAAGTATATGACAATGGCTCAACCTTATTAACTTGTGATTAGTATCCACATGCCAGAGAGACAGGGGCCCTCTCACAGAATATGTGCGGCGTACCACACATCCCAATCCATACATTCTGGACAGGACTCCTATCGAATCCACTTCATGCATCGAAGCAGATACTCTTCTCCACTGAATGTGAATCCCCATGGACTGAAGCCTGCCTTTGACCATTCGGAATCCAGCAGAGGGCATTTCATTTTTAATCTGGGCAACCAATCTATTGAGGTCTTGATCACTGAGATTACTGTATTTTTTTGTGGAAAGACCAAACTCTCTGATTCGTCTACTGACAGTGCGACATGAAACTCCCAGAAGTTTTGCAATGTAGTGTACAGAGAAGTTTAGTTCGCAAAGTTCAGACAAAGTCTCTATTTCAGTGTTATATTTCGGACGCCCTGTCCTGCCAGCGAGAGTAGTTACTTCTGTCTGTGCAGTCTTGAAAGAATCTGAAATCTCAGAATTTCCTAAGAACACAAAGACAAATAAGTATCGGTAAGCAATCTTTTAAAATAATACTGTTAGTCTACATTCCACTAATAGAATGAATGACACATTTACTTTACTTTTACCTGAACCATAAAAGTGTTATATATCCAGGGAATACCAAAAATACACACACACACACACACACACACACACACACACACACACACACACACAAACATATGAGAGGCTAAGGGAAGGAGCTGTGAGTGGGCCACATTTCTGATAAAATTATTGAAAATTCGGTTCCTGCAAATGCTGGGGTCATGTGACTCTTAGATCGCTATTACGCAAGAAGTAACATGTTGTGAGAAAACAACTGACATAAGGAAAATGTTAATATCTTTAACACATTTATTAATTATTTACACGGAGAAAAAATGTGTCTAGCTATTTTTAGTTTATAACATCAAGAGTTGGCTGTGTTACCTTATCTATAAGTTACACAAGTCAATTATGTAAAAATCTCCTAAATATTTAAACCACATGCAAACTTGGGTCGGCCATTTTAGAAGATCAGGTCAAAAGACATCCTTGTATCGAAAACATAAACAAAAAACACATAAAAAAGACATCAAGCATTTGTAAATGAACAATTTTGTGTTAATTCTACCTAAATGATACATTTAACATATAAACACGTGTGTATAACTTTGAAAGAAAACGTACCTTCTTAATTAAGATCTGTCATCCCGCTTTCTGTTTTGAGTGTCTTCGTTCGGAGAGAGCCAACAGCCAATCGCAACAGGAGGACATCATTCACGGCATGGCAACCAATCAAAAGATTTTCAGGTCTGAGCCCCACCCCTTAAAGTGTTAAAACTGACTCGTGTGCGTAAAGATTTCAGCTGCGCGTGTGTAGAAAAGAACTTGCACGTGTGTTCAAATCTGCGCACGCATGTAGAAAAGAACTTGCGCGTGTAGAACCTGTCAGGACTCGCGGCTGTTAATTCTGCTTGCGACTTGTTAATTTGTGCGCACAATCATATTTTTTGTGCTCCAGTTTGGGATTTGAGAGTTCTGCATGTTTACATTTTACGTGCGAGCTTTGTCACGTTGCTCACACTGTTGTAATTCCCTTGTGCACTGTGTTTATGCGCTTGCGCTGTTTTGTCCACCATTTGACGCCCTACTGGTCATCGATGGCAGACACTTGTTCCACTCTCTACAGCACAGACACTCTATTTCAGTCGGGATAGATTGGCATATTCCCCCACACTCACACCACCAGTTCGTGTTGGCTCTCATCCTCATGTCCTCAGGCTGTTGAGTGATCGCAACCTCCTCCTCCTGTCATTCTATTTCCAAAGCACGCAGCTCATCTTCTGAAAACTCTATGGTATGGTTCGAGCTCTGGCTCTTGACTGTCTGAGAAGTCACCCTCTTCATCTCTCACAAAATTAGCCATGTTCATTGCCATTCATGTACTGTAGGAAAAATAGCCAGCTACTATTCACGCCGGTATGTTGACATTTCATGTGTTGCGTGATATCTCTGCGCCCAAGTAGCAGTGCTTCGCCTAAGCAGCAGTGATTCGCCTGTGCTTCCCCCTAATATAGTCCCAAGTCAATATCTGCCTAGGAAATCGCCTAGTGTTAATCTGCATCGCTATTTGTACTTGTTGTGAATACGCAGGCCACAAGAAGTAATTAGGTGGGTTTTAAAAAATTTTTTTTAGCACTTTTACTCAGGACATGCTAGCTGGCAACAAAGGATTCCATTCATTGTGCTAAGCTAAGCTAGCGCCGACCCTGTCAAACTAAAACAACGCATGCACTGAGACAAAAATGCATTTGCCCACCTATCTAAATGTAGGAAAGAAGGTGAATAAGCCCTATTTCAAAAAACGGTGGAGTCTTCCTTTAAGGATCGAGCAGTCACAATGATAAAGGTTCGCGGTCGTGCGTTGGAACCGGGCGGTGAGTAAAACTGCTTCAAATGTCTCTGTGTGTTGTTACTAGCTCGGCGCTTTAGCTCCGCCCACACGGCCTGCCTTCAGCCGCTCGTTTTTTTCCGGAAAGACTCGGTACAGCCTATCTTTCTTTTATAAATATAATAAAACTAAAGACTTTTTGGAGATATGAAGGATGCAATACTACTCTATAGGTACTCAAGATTATTTGAAATAGTCAATTTATGTTTACTAACTTCACATGTATGTTTATTTTCAAAATTTAGGAATTTATGTGTTCCCCAGTTTGTACATGGGCTACCAGCAGCTGTGAGATGTCAGTGTTAATTTTTATATTATACAATACACTAGGAACTAGTGGACTTTTCTTAGCTTTTAAGTAAAATAAAGGAGTATTGCAATAAATCTTTTTTTTTTTTTTTTCTCCTTAACCTCTTACTGTTCCTATTACCTAAGCATAGAATAACAAAAAAAAAAAAAAAACACACGTCAAGCCATCAGAACTGAACTGAAAACCGTGGTTAAAAAACCGAGGTATGTATTGAACCGTGGGCTAACTGTATTGTTGCATTATATACAGTACATATTAATAAACCAAATGTATTTCATTGTTTATAGAGCCACTATCATGTTATCCACTATACCCAAGTTCTTATACACATAATTTTTATTATTAATTTGACCTCCAGACATGTAAGTGACGCACAGATGTGAGCATGTTGTTGGGCCGCGTGTAAAACTGCTCATCCAGGTTTTGAACCTGTCACCCTAAACCCAGTTGTTTTGAAAGCTGTTTATGGCACATATCTCCAGCTCTTGGGTGACGTGGAAGACACAGTCCTCAATAGGACAGTAACAATCTTACCTGGTGTTGTCCGGTGGTGCTGTTACCCGCATCAGAGAGAAGTTCACAGACAATACTGGAACCTATTCAGGTTTTCAACCCCCTCCTCTTGACTAATATAAAGAAGAACTTAACCATGTAATTTATTTATTTATTTTAAATAATAACTGATCACAGATTGGATGTAGTCAGTAAACTGATGTCCCTTAAACTGTGAGACTGGGCTCTCAAGTCCCACACATTCACCGCGAGACACACACATTTCCACCAGTTCACACCTTGTGTTTCTCACGCTGAGAAGTAAGGGATAACTTGTCCCGCTATATACAATTAATGGATGAGGCGCAGGCATACAGAGGGAAGAGTATGAAGTGGATGTGTGTATTTATGCTTGTTTATAGAGCTGTGGTGGTGAGTGCCAGAATGACTCTTCCTCTTCCTCTTATCTTTCTGCTCTTGACTTCTGGTGACTAACAGTTGTTTTAGAGCTGTAAGCTTTTTTTGTTTTTTAAAGCTGCTGTCCGCCAATCAAAAACGAAACACTCTGAGACTGTCAATCAATTTCACTGACATTGGATTGGTTGATATATATAGTATAAAGAGTATAAAGACAGGGTTGAATACATTGAAGAAATACAAAACAAAACTGCCGTCCTCAGACTGCACATTTTAAATTTACATTTAGTCATTTAGCAGATGCTTTTGTCCAAAGAAAAACAATGCATGAAGTGCTCAAATAAGAAGTTCAGGTATTGCTCAGAGTAGCGTAAGCCCGATAAGGGAGGATTAAAAGGAAAAGGAAAGACTTAAAAAAAAAAAAAAATTAATGAGGTTAAGTGCTCATGGGAGAGATGAGTTTTCAGTTGTCTTCTGAATGTTGTCAGGGATTCTGCATTCCGGATGAGGGTGGGGAGAGCGTTCCACCAGCATGGAACTGTGAATGAGAATGTTCTGGAAAGTGATTTTGAGGCTCTCTGTGATGGAACCACGAGACGTCGTTCGTTAACCGATCATAGGCTTCTGGTAGAGATGTAGACTCGTAGGAATGAGTGAAAGTAGGAGGGAGCTGAGCCAGTGATAGATCTGTAAGCAAGCGTCAATGCCTTGAACTTGATGCGAGCAGCGAGTGGTAGCCAGTGCAGAGAGATGAACAGAGGAGTGACGTGTGCCCTTTTGGGTTTGTTGAAGACAAGACGAGCTGCGGCATTCTGAATCATCTGTAGATGTTTAGTTGCACATGAAGGAAGTCCAGCCAGAAGAGCATTGCAGTAATCAAGCCAAGATATAACCAGGGCCTGGACTAGAAGTTGCGTTGCATGCTCAGTAAGGAAAGGCCTGATCTTCCTGATGTTGTGCAGTGCAAACCTGCATGATCAAGCTGTCTTTGAAATGTGGTCTGTGAAGGTCAGCTGGTCATCAAATATTACTTCAAGATTTCTGACCGACCTTGATGGGGTGATTGATGATGAATTTAGCTGGATAGTGAAGTCGTGCTGTAGAGACGGATTGGCAGGGAGGACGAGAAGCTCAGTCTTTGCCAGGTTGAGCTGCAGGTGATGTTCCGTCATCCATGCCGAGATGTCCGCCAGACAGCTTGAGATCCGTGCACATTGAAGACAGATAAAACAAAACTGCCGTCCTCAGACTGAAAACGATGAGCAAGAGTATTGTTTCAGATTAATAACTGCAACTGATAAACAAAAATGGGTTGGTCAAAAAGCAATTCAACAAAGTTTCTGGTAATCTACTTCCATCCTTCATTTTCATTATTTATTTAGATTTAGGAACTGGCAAGAAAGATTAGTTTCCTCAGGTCCAGGCTCCACAACTGATGCAGGAGAAAGAAACAGTCAATCTGACATGTATACCAGCCTGCAATCTGATAGACAGATTCATCTGGGGCAAAAACGGACAGGTTTTAAAGTTCCACAACGGTTTCAGTCAGTCCACAGTGATTTCAGTCAGTCCGCAGTGATTTCAGTCAGTCAGTCCGCAGTGATTTCAGTCAGGCAGTCCGCAGTGATTTCAGTCAGTCCGCAGTGATTTCAGTCAGTCCACAGTGATTTCAGTCAGTCCGCAGTGATTTCAGTCAGTCCGCAGATTTCAGTCAGTCCACAGTGATTTCAGTCCGTCCGCAGTGATTTCAGTCAGTCCACAGTGATTTCAGTCAGTCCGCAGTGATTTCAGTCAGTCCGCAGATTTCAGTCAGTCCGCAGTGATTTCAGTCAGTCCGCAGATTTCAGTCAGTCCGCAGTGATTTCAGTCAGTTCGCAGTGATTCTGGCAGTCTGCAGTGATTTCAGTTAGTCTGCAGTGATTTCAGTTAGTCCGCAGATTTCAGTCAGTCCGCAGTGATTTCAGTCAGTCCGCAGATTTCAGTCAGTCCGCAGTGATTTCAGTCAGTTCGCAGTGATTCTGGCAGTCTGCAGTGATTTCAGTCAGTCCACAGTGATTTCAGTCAGTCCACAGTGATTTCAGTCAGTCCGCAGTGATTTCAGTCAGTCCGCAGATTTCAGTCAGTCCGCAGTGATTTCAGTCAGTCTGCAGTGATTTCAGTCAGTCCGCAGTGATTTCAGTCAGTCCGCAGTCAGTCTGCAGTGATTTCAGTCAGTCCGCAGTGATTTCAGTCAGTCCACAGTGATTATGGCAGTCCACAGTGATTTCAGTCAGTCCGCAGTGATTTCAGTCAGTCTGCAGTGATTTCAGTCAGTCCGCAGTGATTTCAGTCAGTCCACAGTGATTTCAGTCAGTCCACAGTGATTTCAGTCAGTCTACAGTGATTTCAGTCCGTCCACAGTGATTTCAGTCAGTCTGCAGTGATTTCAGTCAGTCCGCAGTGATTTCAGTCAGTCCACAGTGATTTCAGTCAGTTCGCAGTGATTTCAGTCAGTCCGCAGATTTCAGTCAGTCCGCAGTGATTTCAGTCAGTCCGCAGATTTCAGTCAGTCCGCAGTGATTTCAGTCAGTTCGCAGTGATTCTGGCAGTCTGCAGTGATTTCAGTTAGTCTGCAGTGATTTCAGTTAGTCCGCAGATTTCAGTCAGTCCGCAGTGATTTCAGTCAGTCCGCAGATTTCAGTCAGTCCGCAGTGATTTCAGTCAGTTCGCAGTGATTCTGGCAGTCTGCAGTGATTTCAGTCAGTCCACAGTGATTTCAGTCAGTCCACAGTGATTTCAGTCAGTCCGCAGTGATTTCAGTCAGTCCGCAGATTTCAGTCAGTCCGCAGTGATTTCAGTCAGTCTGCAGTGATTTCAGTCAGTCCGCAGTGATTTCAGTCAGTCCACAGTGATTATGGCAGTCCACAGTGATTTCAGTCAGTCCGCAGTGATTTCAGTCAGTCTGCAGTGATTTCAGTCAGTCCGCAGTGATTTCAGTCAGTCCACAGTGATTTCAGTCAGTCCACAGTGATTTCAGTCAGTCCACAGTGATTTCAGTCCGTCCACAGTGATTTCAGTCCGTCTGCAGTGATTTCAGTCCGTCCGCAGTGATTTCAGTCAGTCTACAGTGATTTCAGTCCGTCCGCAGTGATTTCAGTCAGTCTACAGTGATTTCAGTCAGTCCACAGTGATTTCAGTCAGTCTGCAGTGATTCCAGTCCGTCCACAGTGATTTCAGTCAGTCTGCAGCGATTTCAGTCAGACCGCAGTGATTTCAGTCAGTCCGCAGTGATTTCAGTCAGTCTGCAGTGATTTCAGTCAGTCTGCAGTGATTTCAGTCAGACCGCAGTGATTTCAGTCAGTCTGCAGTGATTTCAGTCAGTCCGCAGTGATTTCAGTCAGTCTGCAGTGATTTCAGTCAGTCCGCAGTGATTTCAGTCAGTCCGCAGTCAGTCTGCAGTGATTTCATTCAGTCCGCAGTGATTTCAGTCCATCCACAGTGATTTCAGTCAGTCTGCAGTGATTTCAGTCAGTCTACAGTGATTTCAGTCCGTCCACAGTGATTTCAGTCCGTCCACAGTGATTTCAGTCAGTCTGCAGTGATTTCAGTTAGTCTGCAGTGATTTCAGTTAGTCCACAGTGATTTCAGTCAGTCTGCAGTGATTTCAGTCAGTCCACAGTGATTTCAGTCCGTCCACAGTGATTTCAGTCAGTCTGCAGTGATTTCAGTTAGTCCACAGTGATTTCAGTCCGTCCACAGTGATTTCAGTCAGTCTGCAGTGATTTCAGTCCGTCCACAGTGATTTCAGTCAGTCTGCAGTGATTTCAGTCAGTCTACAGTGATTTCAGTCCGTCCACAGTGATTTCAGTCCGTCCGCAGTGATTTCAGTCAGTCCGCAGTGATTTCAGTCAGTCTACAGTGATTTCAGTCAGTCCGCAGTGATTTCAGTCAGTCTACAGTGATTTCAGTCCGTCCGCAGTGATTTCAGTCAGTCCGCAGTGATTTCAGTCAGTCTACAGTGATTTCAGTCAGTCTGCAGTGATTTCAGTCAGTCTACAGTGATTTCAGTCCGTCCGCAGTGATTTCAGTCAGTCCGCAGTGATTTCAGTCAGTCTACAGTGATTTCAGTCCGTCCACAGTGATTTCAGTCAGTCTGCAGTGATTTCAGTCAGTCCGCAGTGATTTCAGTCAGTCTACAGTGATTTCAGTCAGTCCACAGTGATTTCAGTCAGTCTGCAGTGATTCCAGTCCGTCCACAGTGATTTCAGTCAGTCTGCAGTGATTTCAGTCAGTCCGCAGTGATTTCAGTCAGTCCGCAGTGATTTCAGTCAGTCCGCAGTGATTTCAGTCAGACCGCAGTGATTTCAGTCAGACCGCAGTGATTTCAGTCAGACCGCAGTGATTTCAGTCAGTCCGCAGTGATTTCAGTCAGTCTGCAGTGATTTCAGTCAGACCGCAGTGATTTCAGTCAGTCCGCAGTGATTTCAGTCAGTCTGCAGTGATTTCAGTCAGTCTGCAGTGATTTCAGTCAGACCGCAGTGATTTCAGTCAGTCCGCAGTGATTTCAGTCAGTCTGCAGTGATTTCAGTCAGTCGCAGTGATTTCAGTCAGTCGTAGTGATTTCAGTCAGTCTGCAGTGATTTCAGTCAGTCTGCAGTGATTTCAGTCAGACCGCAGTGATTTCAGTCAGTCCGCAGTGATTTCAGTCAGTCCGCAGTGATTTCAGTCAGTCTGCAGTGATTTCAGTCAGTCGCAGTGATTTCAGTCAGTCGTAGTGATTTCAGTCAGTCTGCAGTGATTTCAGTCAGTCTGCAGTGATTTCAGTCAGACCGCAGTGATTTCAGTCAGTCTGCAGTGATTTCAGTCAGTCCGCAGTGATTTCAGTCAGTCTGCAGTGATTTCAGTCAGTCTGCAGTGATTTCAGTCAGACCGCAGTGATTTCAGTCAGACCGCAGTGATTTCAGTCAGTCTGCAGTGATTTCAGTCCGTCCACAGTGATTTCAGTCCGTCCACAGTGATTTCAGTCAGTCATGTGCTCATCATCTTTAAATGTATCCAGTCAATCGATTCCCTAATTTATCATCACATATTCAAAGACTTCAATGAAAACAAATGACTTGACTTTGTCTTTCCTCTTAGGTTGCAACACCTGTTTTAAAAACATTTTTGAGCTGCATAAAGAATGAAGGGACCAGAGACTTCCACCTTTAAATGAGCCATAATTATTAAGTTTATACATCAAATCAACATACAGTCAGCAAACACAAACATATACAGCCGTTCAAAGGGTGTTGTTGGCAGAATGAAGACAATTGATCCTTTTTTTGGTAAATGTCATATTTAAAGTTGAGCTGTTTCCTTGTGCTTACATGATGAACCCTCAGCATCAAATAATGCGCTTAGAGGTGCGCATTAACATATTTATCCATAGCATATTTACATAAACCTTACCAAACATCATACATGCAAACAAAGTACTAACAATAGTACTTACATTTGAGTTCCGGAAGCTGGAAGTTCCTCAAACCAGGATAGCACCGTGAGAAATCTTCTTCATGTGTTTAACCATAGATATCATATAATAAAGGCTAGATGTCTCGTCCACGCTGCTGGCCAATGAGGTCGACGTCCGCACATTGTGGCCATCTTGCCACAGGGAGCTCGCTCACTCGTAACATTGTGTTTTAATGGTGCATGTACTTTTAAATAACCATAACTTGCAAAATTTTCTACCGATTTTCAAACGGTTTGGTTTGTTATAAACGTCAGAGATGTAGTTATGACACTGCATACATACGAATAATTAAAGGTCCCGTTGCATGCGATTCCATGTTTCAAACTTTAGTTAGTGTGTAATGTTGCTGTTAGAGCATAAATAATATCTGTAAAATTATAAAGCTCAAAGTTCAATGCCAAGCGAGATATTTTATTTAACAGAAGTTGACTACAAAAAACGGCTCGATTGGACTACACACCTCTACATCCTGCATTAGTGACATCACCAGAACCGTTTCTTGACTAACCTCCGCCCACAGGAATGCTCCCTCAACTCTACTGGCTACTTGCGCACTTCTTATAACTTAGCCTACTGTGTTTACTCAGCTCTTACGGTGATTTTCTGAAGTAAAACTGACGCTTCATCTTTTGTGTGATGTACAATAAACTTTATTAAACTCATCAGTATATGTTTGATCATCATTCAGACAGCAGACTTGTAGGCTATTAATAAATAATGGATACATAGCCTACAAGCAGATGACAAATACGTTATAATAATCGTAATTAAACTACTAAACCATACCTGTTTCATCTCTATACAGCACTCTGACTCTGTAGGCATTATTGTCCGACTCGAAATGAACGCTGTTACTGAGAGTTTCTGATATTATCATCATTCCGTGAGATGAATTTTTCCTGACAGACTGAGCACGAGCTCATGAAGCTCCGCCCCCTGTGTCGTGCAGCAGCAGCTCATTTGCATTTAAAGGGGACACACTGAAACGGCTCGTTTTTCTGAGCCCCAAAAAATGTCAATTTAAACATGCTGTAAAAAACGATCTGTTGGGTATTTTGAGCTCAAACTTCACATACACACTCTGGGGACATCAGAGACTTATTTTACTTCTTGTGAAAAGGGGCATAGAACGGGACCTTTAAGAAAATCTGCAATTTCAGCATGTTCCAGCGTTCAGAATTATAGCCACATTAATAACATTTGTAAGAAACCAAACCGCTTGTAAATCAGTCAAGATTTCAGTGAGATAAGAGGATTTGTGTTCGTGCTGATCACTCATCTTACTTCAGATACCACAGAGCTCGCCAGAAAGCTTCCCTGTGGCAAGATGGCCACCGGTGATGTCAAAAGAGACTCCGCCTTAAGACATCTAGCCTTATATGGATATCCATAGATATCATATTAAACGCTAGATGTCTTATGGCGCAGTCACTTCCGGCATCACCGTTCGGCCATCTTGTCACAGTGAAGCTGTGAATTAAGGTGAGTGATCAGCACGAACACAAATACTTTTTTCTCGCTGAAATCTTGATGGATTTACAAAAGGTTTGGTTTCTTACAAACGTTATTAACGTAGCTATAATTCCGAATGCTTGAACATGTATGTTATAATTATTCATATACATGCAGTGTCATCTCTGACGTTTATAACAAACCAAACCGTTTGAAAATCTGTAGAAAATTTAGCAAGTTATGGTTATTTTAAAAGTACATGCATGATGCACCATTAAAACACAATGTTTCGAGTGAGCGAGCTCCCGCGGATGTGCGGACGTCGACCTCTATTGGCCAGCAGTGAGCACAAGACATCTAGCGTTTATACAGTATATGATATCTATGCGGATATCTATGTGTTTAACATCCTACCTCATGCTGCTGCTGCTGCTTTCACATTTAAAGGTCCCGTTCTTCGTGATTCCATGTTTCAAACTTTAGTTAGTGTGTAATGTTGTTGTTAGAGTATAAATAATATCTGTAAAATTATAAAGCTCAAAGTTCAATGCCAAGCGAGATATTTTATTTAACAGAAGTTGACTACAACGAACGGCTCGATTGGACTACATCCCTCTACTTCCTTCTTTAATGACGTCACTAAAACCGTTTTTTCACTAACCTCCGCCCACAGGAATACAGGCGTATTGATGGCGAAATGTCAACAGGCGTGATTGATGTTTATCTATAATCGGATACCGCAAAAGTTTAATTCGAAGTTGTTAGTTTGCTCTGTCCATTTCACCACGGACTGTTTTTCTAACCTGGGACAATATCAAGCAGGCTTCTCTCAGCGTTTCATCCTGACGAAGGGGGCAATTTCAACTATATTCCAGCAAGCGGTAAGTAGTGATTTAATATGGAAGTAGCGATCAACTTCACATCGTTTCACTTAGTAGGATGAAAATAATCTTACTTAAACTGTGATTAATATACAGAAAGCGATCAAAGAACAATCCTTTTCCAATCGCCCAAGCTGTTAATCACACAGCGCGAGTTTATCTGGACTCTTGCCAAAACTCGTTATGAAATCAATGACGCTGTTACACTGCACAACGAAGCTCTTACTGTATTTATATGCCTCATGTTTGCATTGGTGAAATCATTAGTGAGAGTGCAGAAACTGCGCTGCAATGATAAGATCTTTCACGCGATCAACAGACTGTCATCTGCTCAATGCTCATCACTGCAACCTTTTATGTGATTGAAATAGATCTAAATACTTAAAAAACTTCTCACGATTTGTTAATCCCGATAGCTGTAATAGTAAAAACGTATAATAGCTGTAATAGTAAAAGTTTTACAGATAGTTCCACATGTAATGCCAGATATTTCATATGCAAGCATGTCAGCCAATCACAGCAGAGGGTGTTTACATTGAAGTCTCACAGTAGACACGCCCCTTCAAACAGAGTGTTCAAATCAGGTGATGAAATCAGGCTAAGAAAAATTCCTTTTATTTCTAAATTATAAAAAAAAATTGATCTAAAAAACATACTAACATTATAAGGGCACCCCAGGAAACATTATAAAATAATAAAATAATCCATGGAATGGGACCTTTAATGGCGGTTGGCAAACCAGCTTTGCTGCATATTCCGCCACCTACTGGGATGGAGACATTGATGTTGAGGAAAACTACATACTTAGTACATATTTTTTTAAATTCTGTTTTATGCATATGTTATGCCATGTCGTCTGTAGTGGACACCAGGACTCAGTTGTTTACATTTTAATAATCATATCTAATATTTCATAGGAATATTGATGTATAATTTATTTCCATATTCACATGTTGTGTCTCCCAAAATGCCTGATAAACATGATTTGAGTCCTGATGTCCTCTATAGTGCACATGCATGAAATCAATGCCCAGTTCTGGAACAGAAAGTCATTTTTTGATTTGAAACCCCATAACATTTTCATGAGATGTGAAAAGTAGTCTGATTTAAATTATAATTACAATATATTATCATATTCCCATAAGAGTGCTACATTTGATCAATAAATTAATGTCAGACATTTTTAAAGACCAAAGATAAGTTGTTTTCATAGTGAAGCCTCCACCAGCCTTGGTGTCTCTGAAAAGCCCTGAATGTGCCCAGGACACCCAGGTTTTGACATGTGACATGTATGGCGTCAGAGAAATTCACTAAAATATAATGTCCACTACAGTGGACAAAAGTCTATTCCTGGGTCCCAGGAGGATATATTATCAGCACACAGGGGCGGAGCTTGGCCTAAGCTCTCACAACTGCTGTTTCTGTCTCTTTTTATAAACAAAATTGTGTTTATTTGAACGCAGAACTGTCTCTTTACGGCCACAACAAACGGGAGACTTTTCAGATGCGCTCTCCAACTTCGCCTCAGCTCCAGACACAAGTCACACGAGTGAGGAAAAGCTACAGGTGCCGAATGAGCTTCAGCAGAACCACAGTGAACGGCCAACAGTAGATATAGAGTCAGGCCCTGTCCCAGATGGCACTTTCGGTCTTGTGAACTTGTTTCTCGACTGGTGGGTTGCAAGACTGGTTTGAATGAGTCACATAGTGTGCAGTCAAAGAAACAACAACACACGTAATTCTCTGTTTATCTGATGACACTTTTATTTTGAAAGATGTGTGTGAAAGCTGGTGACACTTCTGTCATATGCTGAGAGAAACACATTGTCCTGAATCAGTGGCTATCGGCGGTAAGATGAGATGTTGTCAGTAAAACTTTCCTGTCCTGTCAGCCGTTGTACTGTGCTTGGGTAACACTTTAAGGTTCCTTCGTTAATGAATAACTACACAGGAACAAATGAGTAACACAATATTAACAATCTAGTAACTACTATTAACTAACAAGAAACTCTGATTAACGAATTAGTAAGTAATAGCACACAGATGAAAGTGGTAGTTCCCTATTAACTAATCAGTAACTACTATTTTTTAATGCTTCCCAGAGAACTACTAAACAAGTTTCATAATTCATGCAAAACTAATCAATAACTAATGCAGGACAAATGACTAGCACTACATGAACATTTTAACTGCTACTGTAAACGAATACACAAGGTTGTTTACATTATCAATATGTAATGGCATAGCAGACTTATGATTTGAGAAAGCTGCCAATAATTAGCCTATGCTGTCTCCTAGAGAACTATTTATCAACTGAATAATTTTAAAGAAATGGATTTTTAAATACAGTTGTCGGGACCTTACTCGTCCTCTGGCCAATTTTCCGGCATTCCTCTGGACTGGCATTGAATCACTAGAGTCATGGAGACTACTGGAACATATTGAGTCATCAGCCATCCAAATACCATATACAACAGCTTCACGTAAACATAAAACCATGTGATGCCTGAACTGGAAAAAAAAAACTATTTATTGCCTTCTAGCATACAGTATTTGATTGCTGTAATGCCTTCTAATGTCTTTCAGAAGACGACCTAGAGGACCATCTGTGTGCTTAAGCCCTCTCAATAAAAGACAAATGTTCTTTTAGAAGCTGCTCTGTCCTATTTCCCCTCAGTCGGCACATTTGGCTTTTGTAGGTTAACCAAGCTCTTTCAATATTTTGCGTGTGTCCACCATGGTTTGGATCAACAAACCCTCTGCTGTGGTTTACTGAGTAGTGAGTATAACCAAGACTTGATAGAGCTCTGTAGGGTCTCCACTCGTCGCTTAAAATGGTTGAGCCTTGGCGAACATGTCTTCTAATGATGGGAAGCAGATGATTTCTGGAGCGCCGCTCTACAAGCCGCAAAATTGGTCGTCTTCTTTGACCATTTATGGCCAGCCTGCCAAAGACCCACTTCTTTCTCCTCCATGTCTGACCAGCTCTTCCTTATCCATCCTACAATTACAAAAACAACTTCAATAACTTCACATCTTAAACAAAACAAATCAATGGCATTGACATATATATTATATTATATTATTTATTTATTTATTATTTATTCTCTATTTGTGGCTCTACAGTTCAGAGGTTTGTTTCCCAGAAACATCACTAGCCAACTATGGTTGAACATTTATATAAAATCATATGGTTTCATATATATATATATATATATATATATATATATATATATATATATATATATATGGTTTCATATATATATATATATATATATATATATATATAAAGCGCCAACATTTAAAAATCTTTTGAAGATATCACTGAACATTCATTTTTTATTTATTTTTTTTACTTTTCTTTTTAATTCAATATTTTTTTCTTCTCAGTTTTTAGTGTTTATATAAAATGAGACAAATCTGCTATTATTTAAATCTCCAATTTGTTAGATTGCTGTTTTGAAGACACAGGCCTGGTTTAAATCCCAGTTGTTACACTGCGTTACAATGTGCCCCTATTAGAACTATGATAATTCATATAATTCACATTTAACAACTTTTTTTAATAATTATTATATTTAGAAATCATGAGAAGAAGGTGAATAAAGACTGAGAGTAAATGTTCAGAAATTATGAATAGTTATGTTTTGAACTATGCTGTATAGCTTTGTTTTCTGGTGTGTTTGTTGTCAAACTAAAAAAAAAAAATGTTTTTTATTATTAAAATAATGACATTATTTTATATGAAAAAGTTAATTGTATTTTATTGACAAAATATTTTAGTTTGTCTTGTCAGTTATTTGTTTAGTTAAGATAACATTTTAAGCTGTCATGTTACAAAGTGCCCCACCTACAGTATGGTTGTCACATTTCGCTTTTTTATGCCAGTAGGGTAAAACATTTTTTTGTTTTTATCAGCTGGACAACTGTAGAACTAATGTATATGTTGTCTACAACAATCATACCATAGTCAATGTGGGCTACTTTAATTAATTCATTTATCAATTCACTAATGTGTCTATTTAATGCCTTTCGTGTTTTTTCAAATATTGATTACAAATAAAACGTTTCCTAAAAAGTATTTTGATATTAAAGGGATACTTGACCCCAAAATGAAAATTCTGTCATTTATTTGACCTCAAGTTGTTCCAAACCTGTATGAATATCTCTGTTCTGCTAAACACAAAGAAATATACTATATGTTGAAGAATGTTGGAAACCTTAAAAATAATAGGGAAAAAATACTATGGAAGTTAATGGTGCCCCAGAACTGGTCAGCTTCCCACATTCTTCAACATTTCTTCCTTGTGTTCAACAGAAAAAAGACATTTATACAGGTTTGGAACAACCTGAGAGTAAATGATGACAGAATTTTCATTTTTGGATGTCCCTGTCCCTGTAAGTGTAAATTGTTGGAGTAACTGGACTGCTGCTAGAAGAGAGAGGGGAAAAATATTTGACCATTTCAAGTAGAAGTGACTTTCAGACACGTCCAAAAAGTTAGATTTGATTAAATTAGTGGATCAGTGCTGACACGAGCTGCGAACTGTTTCCGAGGATACAGTTTAGTTCAGAACTGTTCTGGGGTGCGTTTCCCATACAACGATGCAACTCGCTGGTTTAACCATCATAGTACGATGCATCTTTAAAGAAATCAACTAGCTAGTCACTACTGTTTCCCGAAACCATGGTACCTGTGTCGCAGATCCATGGTTTGAACCACATTGGTTGGAGCTGTCGTTATGACGTTCTTCTTCTTCTTCTTCGTTCTAATGGCGGACTGGTGCTATGGGCACATATCGCCACCTGCTGTAAATTTGGTTCTTTTCTCTTTTCGACTGCGCTTTCTTAGTGACGATGTGGAGTAATTACGTTAACAACTCAACATTCATTCTTTGCACAATAAAATATATACATATATAAACACAATGTTGTCTTCTCTGATCCCAAAATCTATAACTATTAATTTCACAATTTCATATTTATTAATTTCTAATTGAATATTGATAGATCAGCACAATTAAAATGAAAATAAATGATGGGTTTTAAAAACACTGTGATTGTTATACTATTGTGTACACCTGTTGCATATTTTGCTTAAGATCATTAGCCTTCCTATTTAAGTCCCCTTGCCATACAGCTATGTGTTCATATGACCTGTCTGAAAATGACGCGAAAACCACAATTTTCAAAAAATGAAGTCACAGTTCTTTTGGAGGAGGTGGAGAGTAAAAAAATACTGCTATTTTCAAAGCTGAAAAATTGTGTTACAAATGCTGATAAAAAAAAATCCTGGGCAGAAATCACCCAAAAAATAAATGCTGCTGGCTATGGTTATGAGCGAAGCCCAGAAGAAGTTAGAAAAAAGTGGGCGGATTTCGCAAGTGTGACCAAACGGAGGGCTGCAGCACGTAAAAGGGAAGCAAAAAAGACTGGTGGGGGTATCAACTCCGTTCCTCCTCTGACTGCAGAGGAAGAGAGATTTTTGGCCATCCTGGGGCCTGAGGCCTTGGAAGGGATCCCTGGAGGCATAGATGTATGTGCGTCAACCAGGCCTTTGAATTCAAAGCTGAGCCCTGGAACATCAGGCCCCCTCCACCCTGGCCCTGGAACATCAGGCCCCCTCCACCCTGGCCCTGGAACATCAGGCCCCCTCCACCCTGGAACATCAGGCCCCCTCCACCCTGGCCCTGGAACATCAGAACCCCTTCCACCTGCCCCTGGAACATCAGAACCCCTTCCACCTGCCCCTGGAACATCAGCAATGAGTCCTGGTCTTGGGCTATTGCTCCCTTCTTCTGACTCCCCTCAGTCTGAGGCCTCCTCATGTGCTGGGCAACGTCGTTCGGCAACACAGTCGGCAACACAGTACGGGCAAACCCAGCCATTAATCTCCCGCCAAAGGAGAAACAGGGGACGTTGTGGCTGCAGTGAGAAGCTGCTTCAGTCGGAGAAGAAGAAGATATCTGAACTCCAGGGAATCAGGAGAGAACTGAGAGCCCTGAAGGAGCAGCAAGACCAACACCATCAGGAGGTTATGGCCTATAGGAGGGCTAAATTGGAACTCCTGCAACAACAAGCCAGCAAGCCCTCTTTAACCATGTTTCTACCAACCGACAGTAAGTGAAAATTGTGTTATTTACTCAGTATGGAAAGTCAAATCATGTGTGGATGACAGCCATGTAATCTTTTTTTCTTTTTTTTCAGATCCACAGATGTAACCCTCTTTTTTTTTTTTTTTTTTTGGCTACATTGTTGGCCATCATGCCTCCCTTCTGGCAAATGGGGCTCTGGTGAAGCTGTGTGGTGCATGACATTCAATTTGTTTTTCAGTGAGTTAAAAACCTTCACCAGTTGAACTGAAATACAAATAAAAAATGTTATGGCCAAATATACTCTTTTGTAATATGTATTTCAAGTGCTTTTCTAATACACTGGACATTCAGTTTAATGAGGAAAAGAGCATACTATTGTGACTTGACTCAAAGTAGTATATTAATGCCATATAAAAATGCAGGCATTACTGAGTAAAGCTGAAGCATGTTTACCATGCCATGTCATCCTTTATTAAATACCTGAATAATGTGACCAAGCCTGATAATGAAACATATGGAATGGAACTTTTATTTTGAAGTGGTGAGCCACTATCACATAAACCATAAAGTAAATGAAAATTTTGTTAATTCACAACATTAATATCATCAATGGCAATATAAGCCAAACATAACACAAAACACTCTTAAGTGCTTTCTTAAGAGAAGAATGAAAAAATATGAAATAACAGAATGACAACAGCCTATTTTAGATGGTAGAAGATGGTAATAATTAATTGTAGTAATTCAATTAATTTAGAATGATTATTAGCTAAGGTGTTTCTATTAACTCAAAAGCAGGTGTACTAATGCCTCTCCTAATAAAACAGTGTGTATGTGTGTTTCAAGTGCTCAACAATGGCAGCTTTACAAAGATTCTTACAGCTGGAGCACAAAAGGCGACTGAGAAGTAAATCAGTTTATATAAATGCCCACATAAGGACAAATTTTACCCCTCTTGACTCACTATCTGATGATGCAATTTTAAGAAAATTCCGTCTTCCAAGGACCAAGATCCTTGAATTATTTCAGATAGTGAAACCACACCTTCAGAGGGCAACAAGAAGAAACTACGCCTTAAGTCCAGAGGTGCAGTTGTTAGCTACACTGCGTTATTTTGCTGTTGGAAGTTTTATGGAGGTGGTGGGTGATGGCCTGGGGCTCAGCAAGTCTTCAGTCAGCAAAACTGTGACAACAGTAACACCTTTGCTATTACAGCTGATGAAGAGCATCCTGGTTTTCCCCAAAACTCCTGAGGAAATACAGCTGGCCAATCAACAATTCTATGATATTGACAACATCCCCAGAGTGATTGGCATCATTGATGGCACCCTAATCCCAGTATTAAGCCCTAAGGTAAATGAGCCCTTGTACATTCGCAGGAAGGGCTATCCAGCCATTAATGTTCAAGTAGTGTGTGATCACCAGGGAATGTTCACTGACATTGTGGCAAAATGGCCTGGAAGCACACATGACTCTTTTGCATGGGCCAATTCTGCAATTTGCCAGATGGCTGAAGAAGGTGGCTTTGGTGATAGCTGGCTCCTGGGAGACAGTGGATATCCTCTTCGCCCCTACCTCTTGACACCTGTGCAGCATCCAGCCATCATTGCAGAGGAAAGGTTTAATCAGGCCCATGGAAGGACACGCTCTATAGTGGAGAGGACTATAGGACTGTGGAAACAACGTTTTCGCTGCATCAGCAAGTCCAGTGGTGGCCTGAAGCTAAACCCCACCAAAAGCTGTTCTGTTATTGTGGTTACTGCAATTCTCCACAACATTGCAGTAAGGGAAAATGTCCAGCTTCCTGAGGAGGAAGTTGGTGCTGTTGGAGCCGATGGTGAGGAAGATGCTGTTTCTGATGATGATGATGATGATGATGATCCTTTGAACCCACATCAAGGCAGAATGCATCCTGCAGGAGCAGAAGTCAGAGAACTTTTAATTCAGAATATGTTTGGATGGTAGGCTAATATTTTACAGTTTGGATACTGTGTTTTCTATTATTTGTTTAATTTAATCTGACATAACTTGTGTTAATAAATAATGTTGTTTATTTGCCTATGTTTCCCCCCAGCAGACTTCACAAAAATACTTTTGCAAACAATAAATATGTATTTGTTTCTTATAACGCCATGAGAATATTATATTCTACTACACAAATTTTACTTCATTCTTTAACTATATATAAAAAATACTGTGGTTTGAGTGTGTAATATTTTAAATAGCCTATGTTATCGTATGTAAATTAGCCTACGTTTCCATATGTTGCGTATGTGTAGGCTACAGTAGGCCTACAGATACAATTTAATATTTAAGGGTAAACCCCTAAAATAACTTTTGTAAAATATTGTTATATGATTATTTGTCTTTGGGAATTTAACAAAGCTACTCACTTGCACACTCACCGTTTCTTCGCACAAACGAAACCAAGACTGCGTCCCAACCGGCATTAATAATCCTTTCGGAGGGCACTTCGAAGGGAGAATAATTCCAATTGTTACTCTATTATATCGTTTCAAATCATTTGTAATGAAGAAATCAAATTGTGTAAAACCTGAGCACCTCGACTTTAAGTCATCCAAATCACTTAAAGTGAATGGTGAAAGCTTCGAAAGAAATAGGCTATAGGGTCGATAGCTCTGAATAGAACACATCCCAGCTGCTGCGAAATCAATGACGTCGACACAACAAACTAACAAGGAACTATGCTTCTAACGACAGCTCGAGAGCTGTCGTTCCAACCACACAAGTTTGCGATGCTGTTTGTGAACGTTCGTTGGAACGATGGTTTCGGGAAACACCAAATCGTTGAACTATGCTGATAACGACGGAACTTGCGACCATAGTTGGCTAACGATGCTTTCGGGAAACGCACCCCTGATTAGTTCAATAAAAATAACCAGTTCAAAGGGATGATTTGTTCACGAACCGAACATCACTACATTCAAGTGCTATTTAGGTTACGGTTGATTTGGGAAACGACAAGAGTTTATTTCGAAATTTGAATACATATTTTTAGAACGGTAAGATTTTTTAATATTTTAAAAGAAGTCTCCTCTGCTCACCAAGGCTTCATTCATTTGATCCAAAATACACCAAACAGTAATATTGTGAAATATTTTTTCAATTTAAAATAACTTTTCTATTTCAATATATTTTAAAATGTAATTTATTCCTGTTATCAAAGCTGAATTTTCAGCATCATTACTCCAGTCTTCAGTGTCACATGATCCTTCAGAAATCAGTATAATATGATGTTTTACTGCTCAAGAAACTTTTATGATTATTATCAATGTTGAAAACAGTTGTGTACAATTTTTTTCAGGACTATTTGATGAATAGAAAGTTCAAATGAACATCATTTATCTGAAATAGAAATCTTTTACAACATTATAAATGTCTTTACTGTCACTTTTGATCAATTTAATGGATCCTTGCTGAATAAAAGAATGAATTTCTTTAATTTCTTTCTTAAATAAAAAAGTAAAATTCAAACTGACCCCAAACTTTTGAACGGTAGTGATAATGTTACAAAAGCTTTCAATTTCAGATCAGTGCTGTTCTTTTGAACGTTCTATTCCTCAAATAATCGTGAAAAAAAATTGTACACAATTGTTTTCAACACTGAAAATAATCATAAATATTTCTTGAGCATCAAATCATCATATTATACTGATTTCTGAAGGATCATGTGACACTAAAGACTAAAGAGTAATGATGCTGAAAATTCAGCTTTGATCACAGGAATAAATTACATTTTAATATGTAATCAAATAGAAAAGTAATTTTAAATTGTAAAAATGTCACAATATTACAGTTTTTTCTGTATTTTGGATAAAAAAAATGCCTTGGTGAGCAGAAGAGACTTCTTTTAAAACATAAAAAAATCTTACCATTCTACCATTCATCACTGTGTATATATATTATATAGTTGTTCCACCTTATTTGTTTTCACTTTAAAACTAGTTAAAAGGATATCCCACCTTCCTTTTATGGCGGAAGTTGCTTTCATCTATCACAACAAATCCCGTTCTTCCCCCCATGTGTTGTCCTGTCTTTCCTCTGAACTTCTTCAAGGCTTTCCTGCAGACTAATCTCAGTTTACACATCATGTTAGTAAGGGTTGTAGAGCTTCCAGCAATGCCATCCTGGACCATATTGACCTGCCGTAAACATAATCCTTGACAGAATCTGTCAGCAATATTGAAATATTTGTGTGAAAAAAGACAAGAAAATTACAGTTAAAGCTAGGGTAGGTAATCCTGTTCAGAAACACTTTTTTTATACTGGGTGAAATGGTCCTTCCATCCTGAGAGTAGTCAATACATTATGTGTTCAGAAAAAGGAATGAAGGGTCACGTGATGACGCCGAGCAAGATGGCTGCTTAGGTTGAGTGCTGCGGCGCCACGAGTTTACATTTTGTGTGAATATACAGGCATTCGCATCTAATTGCATTGTTCTTTTTTTCATAAGTTGCCTATAATACGTGTCAACCACTACCGATATGCCAAACCCACGGAAAAACGAAAATGCATCTCAACACCAGCAAAGTGCTCGGGCTACCGCTAGCTCAAAAGCTGCTCACGCCTCTCCTGCATCGCCAGCACGTGAAGAGGCCGATGAGTCCATCTCTACTGCTAAAATTCACGAGCTTCTTCAGAAACTATCAGATGAACAAACCAAGCATTTTGCTGACATTCGCAAAGACGTTTCAGAAACGAGAAGAGCTGTTGAGGCGATTGAGGGTAAGCTAGCCGACATGTTAACCAGGATAACCAGCGCGGAGGTTCGTCTTGATATGCTGGAGGAGGTGGAGAGGCAGCGCTGCGATTCCCCCCCGGCTTCGGCTTCGGAGGTTGAAAAATTGAGCGCCAAACTAACGGAGTACGAGGATCGGGAAAGGCGAGTTAATCTACGCATTTATGGGTTTCCGGAACGTGTTGAGGATAAAGATGCCATATCGTTTTTGAGGGTCACTCTCCCCGAAATCCTCCAGGCTGACTTCCAAGGGGGCTTAGATTTGGAGCGCGCTCATCGGTCGCTACTACCAGCTAAACCCGGAGCCCCTCCAAGGCCTTTCATCGTGCGGTTCCTGAGGTTTCAACAGAAGGAGCGGGTGAGACAACTTGCTAGACAAATCGGGGAAGTTCGTTGGCAGAATCATAAGATAAGCTTCTATCAAGACTTCTCTAAGACCACACAGGAGCGTCGACACTCTTTTCTGGAGTGTAAATGTCTGCTTCACTCAGCTAAGATCCCGTTTGGCATCGGCTATCCTGCAGTGCTTTCATTCACAACGCCAGGTGGGATAAAGCATCGCTTTGAAGATCCTAAGAAGGCCTTGATATGCATTAAAAACCTTTGATTGTCAGCCGCGGTGGTTTACCTCTCCCTAATGGTTATTTTTATTTATTTTTAACGTTGCAGAGTGACTCGGGTAAGACAATGCAATCTATTTTCCGTTCTCCATCTCTCTCTGATATACATTTAAACTAGCGTTTCGGTTTCATATTACTGGAGCTTAGAGATGTTTATTTTTTTTTTACTTTTTTAATGTTTTTTTTTTCTTTTTGTTGTTTATTAATAATTTATTTATTTTGCACTGTCTTGCATTACTACCTGTAATTTACTTCATAGCATAGGTCTACCATTCTATGTTCATTTTATTGTCCTCAGTGTTGTTTCATGCATTTTTTTTTTTTTTTTTTTTTAATTATTATTATTATTTTTTTACATTCTGTAGACTGTGGGCACATTATAAACAGGTAGGCTTTTTCATTACCGCTGGGTTGTAGGTCATGTATGTATGTTGGGTGGGGGGTGTGCCGTGGTCTGTTAAGAGTATACCACATTGTTATATGGCAGATGTTTTAATGTTGAAGAAAATGTTCACACTGCTGCTATTTCGTTCTTTGATTATTGGTGGTGCCGCTGCCTCTCTTGAGTGGCCAGAAACTCTTAGTTCCTTGAGTTAGTTATCCAGCTGTGGATTTATCAGGAAGGTTCGACAGTTCATCGCTTCTTCACCTTCCTTTTTCTTTTTGGGTGTTTTTGATGTTTTTTTTTTTTTTTTTGTCTTTTCCTATTTGCGGGGTGTTTTTCTTTTATGGATCCAGACTTCTCTTCTGTGGTTGTGGGGGCAACTCCATTTTTCTTTCTTCCTTTTTCACAAATTTCTCTAGTATATGACAGCTCTTAATATTATTTCAGTCAACGCCAGGGGTCTTAACGTTCCACACAAAAGGACCACTGTACTAGAATTTCTCCGGAAGGAAAATATAGATTTTGCTATGATTCAGGAGTCACATTTACTGTGCAAAGATGTGTGTCGATTAGCCAAAAAGTTTTACCACCCTATTGCAACTTCATCTGCAGCTACAAAATGTAAAGGGGTAATGGTTTTGTGTAAACGCAAACTAAAATTTGATGTGATTGACTCTTGGGCAGATGATGCAGGTCGGATAGCCATTGCAAAGATTTGCATGGATGGGAAAAACATTGCACTTATTTCTGCTTATGCCCCTAATACATTTGAGTTCTTGGGGCGGATTTCAATGCGGTGTGGGACAGCGGAATGGACAGAACAGGTGGCAGCGAGTCTAGAGACCAACATCTTGCATCTGAAGCGTTGCGCCACTGGGCATCTGATACAGGCATGGTCGACATTTGGCGTTTGTTAAACCCTTCTTTAAAAGACTTCTCGTTTTACTCAGCGAGACATAAATCCTTCTCGAGGCTAGATTTTATCTTTGCCTCAAAAGATTTTTTTCAAAATATTCAAAATGCGCACTACATTCCGGTTACCTGGTCTGATCACAAACCCATATATTGTTCAGTCACTGTTCGCCCATCTTCCACTAAAGCCCCCAGGTGGCGCTTTAACGCTTCCTTACTGCGAGATGAATCATTCAAATCTCAGTTTGAAACAAATCTTAGCAAATTTCTGGAATTTAATGTCGGCTCTGTCACTGATCCAAGGATACTTTGGGAGGCAGTAAAAGGCTTTATAAGGAGTAACACCACTTTATATGCTTCAACACGAAACAAAGCACGTGCAGCCAAATTGGAAGCTTTAGAATTAAAATATGCCACCCTTGATGCTTCCCTGCAACTTAATTTTAACAATCACACAGCCCTACAGAAAGAACTGATCAAAAAAGAGATTAACTCCCTTCTGAGGCGTCGCTCAGAATTCCTCATGCACAAAACAAGACAAACTTACTATTTTAACTCCTCTAAACCCAGTCGTTTACTAGCAATGAAACTCCGGACGGATGAGCACTTTGCTGATATTTTCTGCATCAGAGACAAAGACAGTACTATACAATGTGACCCAAAGAAAGTAAATGCTTCTTTTGCCTCCTTTTATCAGGAGTTATATAATTCGGAAAGTAATTTTGATAAACGTGTCTGTGATAATTTCTTGAATGACGTTAAACTATCCCGCCTTAGCACTGATGATTCCATAAAGCTAGATTGCCCTATCACATTGCAGGAGTGCGAGGCAGCTGCTAGGGACATGCGTAAAGGGAGATCACCAGGGCCAGATGGAATCCCACCTGAATTTTATCTTACCTTTTGGCCCCTGATCGGTCCGCTTTTATTGGATATGATCCTTTACTCAATCAGAGTGGGATCATTTTCTAGGGATGTTAACTCTGCATTAATTTCTCTGCTTCTTAAAAAAGGAAAGGACCCAGTTGAGTGCTCCAGCTATAGGCCTCTTTCGCTTTTAAATGCAGATTTAAAGATTTACGCGAAAGTACTGGCCCGACGGCTTCAAGGTCATATGACAGAACTGGTTCATAGTGACCAGACAGGGTTTATAAAGTCTAGACTTGCTACAGATAATGTTAGAAGACTATTACACATTATAGATGGTGCTCAAGGCTTAAGTTCCCCTGCTGCTGTCCTTTCACTAGATGCAATGAAGGCCTTTGACCGCCTGGAGTGGCCATTTCTGTGGTCAGTGTTAGAGTTCATGGGGGTCGGTTTACCGTTTATTAATATGATTAAGGTCCTGTATAAAAACCCAACAGCTGTAGTACTTACGGGCAAAATTAGTTCTTCTCCCTTTGCTGTCTCAAGAGGATCAAGACAAGGCTGCCCTCTTAGCCCCCTGTTATTCGCCCTTTCCCTTGAACCACTGGCCCAAGCTATCCGCGTCTCACCCACAATCTCTCCAATTTCCATCAGAGGAACACATCATCATGTCTCACTGTATGCTGATGATGTTTTATTGTATATAAACAACCCAGTGCAATGTATCCCACATGTTTTGTCAACCTTTGATCTTTATGGCAAGCTTTCTGGTTTCAAAATAAACTGGCAGAAATCAGCTTTGCTACCTTTAAATCAGGCAATGTGTAGTGTTCCCATCCCTGCATCTATTCCAGTCACTAAAAACTTCACTTATCTGGGGATAGATATATCTTCTTCCATACAGACAATTATTAAAAACAATTTTGGTAAAACACTTAACAAAGTTGTGGCGGACCTGGACAGGTGGTCTGACCTGCCAAATTCGCTTCGTGGCAGGGTAGCCATAATTAAAATGAATATTCTGCCCAGGGTCAATTTCGTCAGCTCAATGCTCCCCCTTCCTCCGCCCCCTAATTATTGGAGCAAATTACAGTCAGCAATAACAAAAATTTTGTGGCATGGCAAACGACCTCGTATTAAGCTCACCACTATGCATCGAGAAAGGCAGGCCGGTGGCTTGTCTCTCCCAAATTTTAAGTTCTATGGTTGGGCCTTTACACTTAGACCTCTCCTATCCTGGTTTCAATCTGATGCTCAAGTGTCTTGGCGAACTTTGGAGGAACGGGCGATAGCTCCATACTCTTTTACTAACATTCTGCATGCCAAAATCTCTCCCCATCACTGCCGTTCGAGATTTGGCCCTATGATTTCATATTTGTTATTGGTATGGAGGAGGGTGGAAAAATTGGCTGGTTGCTCTTCTGTTTGGGACCCACACTTTCCAATATTTAACAATGAGAGATTGTTGATTGGTGGTAGTCCTATTCAATTTCCTGATTGGGAAAATAAAAACGTTTGTACACTTGGTGATATTTATGGGGAGGAGGGGTTACTCACTTTTCAAAACATTTGTATTAAGCATGGTATACCACGTACCTCCTTTTTCTTTTATTTACAATTGAGATCGGCTTTAAAAAGCAATGGTGCCCCTTTACAGGCCCCTCTCACATCACACCCACTTCGAAAATTGTTTCTTTCTGTTGGGAGTACAAGGGGTTTTGTGTCGAGACTCTACTGGTTATTGCTGCGGTATGCTTATAGACCTCTGGCGTTGGACACGGTGTGGAGGAGAGATGTTCCAGATTTGGCATCCACATTTCATTGGGATAAAGTGTGGAGCAGTATTGGTTTAGCGTCTAGGAACCCCGATCATCAGCAAATACATTATAATTATGTACATAGGGTTTATTTAACTCCTAGAAAGCTTCATATGATGAAGGTTATTGACGATCCTACGTGTACTTTATGTTCTTCCAAACGATTGGTAGTTACTTTCATATGTTTTGGGAATGTACCCCAGTGGCCGACTTTTGGAAGATGATTGCCTTTAACCTTTCTAGGTTGTTTAAGGTTAGACTGCCCTGTATGCCTGCTACACTCATTTTGAATGATCTTTCAAGTTTTGGTTTGAAACTGGATAAAAGAAGAGCACTGCTGGCTGGACTTACGGCTGCAAAAAAGACTAATTGCCACACATTGGAAACCTCCACATTCACTCACTTTTCGAGCTTGGGTTTTAACATATATGGATATTGTTTATTTGGAGTTGTCGACAGCTAGAGTCCACGGTGCAAAAGAGTCAGCAATAGAGGCTTGGCATTCACTGCTAACCACTCTTAGTGGGCTTCAGATCTAATTTGTAACTGAGATTTGGAGATCTGGATCCAGGGGGTGAGGGGGTGGGTGGTTGGGTTATACCTGGGGGTTTATTTCCTATTTTTCTTTATTTTTTTAGTGTATTTTTATTTTTTGTATTTTTTTATTTTATTTTTATATTAATCATATGCTCATTATATACGCTTATGTATAGGTATGTATGTTAATATATATATATATATATATATATATATATATATATATATATATATTTACTCTCTTTTTGTGGCTTGTATATACCTGTATGTATTGTCTTTCTAAAAGGGAAGATAAAATAAATAAAAAATTTGATCACAAAAAAAAAAGAAAAAGGAATGAAAACAATCAGACCTCTGTAGCAGCTGCAGGACAGTAAAAACTCTGACCAATCACTGCCACTCGGTCCGAGTGTAAAGAACCAATCAGATACCTTCAAAGCCAGGAGGAGTGTCTAAGCAGTGTCAATCAAGTTCGCGTACGCGCTGATCGCCCCTCTCTTGCACAGCGCGTACTGTCATTCAAAATCAAGATTGCCGGTGTGCCGAGCAGCTGTGCTAATGGCGGACAAACAACCAAAACTGCCAATTTCTCGAGTGGAACCTGCTCATACAACAAAGACAGGTAAACGGAAAAAGACCGATGACGATAAACAAGCCCGTCGGAGCCCATTGACTCAGTGTTAAAACTCTAGCCGCATAACATACATGTAGCCCAGTGTTAAAAAGCATTTAAGTTATCTAAGTGCCAAATAATTTAGATTAATTAAGGTTCATAATTATACGTTAGAACTAAAGAAATTATCTTAAAGATATACAAAAATTAGAATTTAGAAGTAAGCTCAAGAAACAAATTTATTGTAGTTCATCTCCATTCTATTAATTTTGGGTAAGTGAAAGGGATTATGGGAGTTGTAGTTTGTTATACAATTGTTTGTTTCAAGTATGTGTCTAAATTTATTCTAAGGGTTTTTGTTTAAAGAATTTCATTGGTAAAGTGAAATGTGTAAAGTAACATGTAATATTTTGATGTTTGGTGGTAAAAAAAAAAAGGTGAAAGGTCGACAACCGCGGGAGGAGAGAGAGACTGAATAGCCAGAGCCCGTCTACGGAGAGCCTGCCCACTCCCTATTAAAGGTCCCGTTCTATGTGATCCCATGTTTCAAACTTTAGTTAGTGTGTAATGTTGTTGTTAGAGTATAAATAATATCTGTAAAATTATAAAGCTCAAAGTTCAATGCCAAGCGAGATATTTTATTTAACAGAAGTTGACTACAAAAAACGGCTCGATTGGACTACACCCCTCTACATCCTGCTTTAGTGACATCACCAGAACCGTGTTTAGACTAAGCTCCGCCCACAGGAACACAGGCGTATTGATGGCGAAATGTCAACAGACGTGGTTGATGTTTATCTATAATTGGATTCCGCAAAAGTTTAATTCGAAGTTGTTAGTTTGCTCTGTCCATTTCACCACGGACTGTTTTTCTAACCTGGGATAATATCAAGCAGGCTTCTCTCAGCGTTTCATACTGACGAAGGGCGCAATTTCAACTATATTCCAGCAAGCGGTAAGTAGTGATTTAAAATGGAAGTAGCGATCACTCTTCACATCGTTCGTTTCTCTTAGTAGGATGAAAATAATCTTACTTAAACTGTGATTAATATACAGAAAGCGATCAAAGAACAATCCCTTTCCAATCGGCCAAGCTGCTGTCGGTGACACAGCGCGAGTTTATCTGGACACTTGCCAAAACTCGTTATGAAATCAATGACGCTGTTACACTGCACAACGAAGCTCTTACTGTATTTATATACCTCATGTTTGCATTGGTGAAATCATTAGTGAGAGTGCAGAAACTGCGTTGAAATGATAAGATCTTTCACGCGATCAACAGACTGTCATCTGCTCAATGCTCATCACTGCAACCTTTTATGTGATGGTAATAGATCTAAATACTTAAAAAACTTCTCATGATTCGTTAATCCCGATAGCTGTGATAGTAAAAACGTATGATAGCTGTAATAGTAAAAGTTTTCCAGATAGTTCCACATGTAATGCCAGATATTTCATATGCAAGCATGTCAGCCAATCACAGCAGTGGGTGTTTACATTGAAGTCTCACAGTAGACACGCCCCTTCAAACAGAGTGTTCAAACCAGGCAATGAAATCAGGCTAGGAAATATGCCTTTTATTTCTAAATTATAACAATTTTTGATCTAAAAAACATACTAACATTATAAGGGCACCCCAGGAAACATTATAAAATAATAAAAATAATCCATGGAATGGGACCTTTAAGTCCTATTGTACCGAATTTTGGTTGTAGTACCACCAGAGTTCCACTGGGGGCAGTCGCCATGAGTGCAAAATGAATGGGAGTCAATGGAGCTAGACGGCTAAATGTGTCTCTTTCACCCGATTGCCGTTGAGAAATCTCAGATCTGATTGTAGATTTTGCAAGTTCAACATGGGTTATAGGTCGAAAGTTGAATGAACGAGTACTTATGTCGTTTTTATTTCTTACAGGTTGAGTTGTTGTTGCCCATAACACGCTAGCATTCTGCTAATGACGTCAGCATTCTGACGTCATTGACATTTTGAAAGACTTTTTAAAGCAAATAAGTGACTCTAAAAAATCTAACACCCAGCAATGTGTAATTTCTTTGCATCTCCTTTCGAATACAACATTCAAATTACTAGACAAAAAATTATATCCTGAGAAAAGTGGATTTTGAGGGGTATACTGCCATTGACCTCCATTCATTCTGCACTCGTCCTGTGAGCGCCCTCATATGGAATCAGAGTGAAGCTCTGGACACGCCAAGCAAGCAACCAGTTCAGAAGCCGGAAGTTTACTGAGAGTGAAACTTCTCGCCATATTAGACATTCTTTGGAATAGCTGAGGAGAAGTTGCATCGAGGACTCGCTCCGTGTTTTAGTGTTTAAACTGTAAAATAGAACGTGACAAACGTTGTATATTTGCCAGTTGGATTTTGTTTATGTTTTGTGCACACAATCGGACTGAATTGTGAACTTGGAAACCCGAAGACTTTGTAGTTATTGATGTTTTGCCAAAGCTAACATTTCGCCGCCGAGAGGATGCCTGTCGAGTGAGTGATTTCCAGTCCATGGACATCGCGTGTGAGAGACTGCCTATCTGTGACGGTGTGGTAATCGACAGAAGAACTATCATTTGGGATTAAGGTATCTTTCATTGTTTTTTTTTCTTGCTCCAAAGGGAGTGAAGGGGTCATTTTGTTTATTGGCCACGCCGAACACAAGCGACGCTCCAGGCCTGCAACGGTTAAAGGGGGGGTACAATGGTGTTTCATGTATTCAGAGTTGTTTACACTGTTAAAGAGATGGATTCTCATGCTAAACATGGGCAAAGTTTAAAAAAAATATTTTGGACGAATAACGGAGAATTTCTGTGCCGAAAATCTTACTTCCGGGTTGGTGCAAGTTTCGGCTGTTTTTTTTTTATCGTGGATCTAATGACGTAGATCAGAGTGGAACTCCTTATATGAGCATTTCTCTCGGAAAAGCTCGCCCGCGCACACGTCGACCAGAGGAGAGCGAGACCGCGCACATCAACGCGCTTCAACAGGAAATCATCTGCAGCGCTGCATAGGATTTGTTCAAGAATGTCTCCCAAAAAGTGTGTATTTGGATGTGAGGGAAAGCTTACCGTGTCCAGCTTTCCAAAGAACCCAGCGTTACAGGAACAGTGGATGCAGTTTGTTTTTCCGGGGCAGCAACTGAGTGTAGGAAGTGCGGTTGTGTGTTCTGGTCATTTCAGTGACGAATGTTTTATTAACAAGGCCCAGGTCGACGCTGGATTTGCAAATCGTTTGCTATTAAAACGTGGAGCGGTCCCAGTGATAAAAGACCCCATTCATGTAAGTACAACTGGATCGGATTTCTGTCTTTTGTTGGAAAGCTACCACTTGACTAGCTCCGCCTCCAGGAGCTCGGCTTTTTCCGGAGAGAATCGGAAAGCTGTATTTTTCTTTTATAAATATAATAAAACTAAACACTTTTTGGAGATATTAAGGATGCACTACTACTCTATAGGTACTCAAGATTAACATGAGATTAGGTGAAACTGTGCATGTTATGTACCCTTTAACTGTTATATTTTAGCTCCTTTGCCGGCTAGGACTGGGGTGGGTGAATCACGTGTGAGTGTGTGTGTGTGCGCGCATGGGCCCGCATGTGTGTTTCATGTTGATGCGTTATGTACTGTATTTTAGCCTACTGTTGAATGTTATCTAAAGCGAGGCTAATGTAGCCTACAAGTTTCTAAGCACTTACTACATTTTGAGGCTATTTAGGTACGTGTAACCTTTTGATTTCTTTTACATTTTGAGGATAATTCAAACTTGAGGTTTGAGGTGATTTTAATTTTATTCAATAAGCTAAGTGACTATTTGTTGAATACTTTTCTTCATTGGTACATTTTGTATCTTATTTTTTTTGTTTATAGTGAGAATTCACTCTTTTGGTGAATTTAATATTTTATTTATTCAGTAAACCCTATTTTTATTTAACATTTTAATAACTGAGTCCTGAGTATTCATTTAGTGTAAGATATCGTTGAGTAATAGATTGAATATGTGAATGATATTTCATGTGAAAATGGTTTAAGTCAGTTACACAAAAGTAAGTACACAGGGTTGTGGTTTAAAAGTTTATTATTTATTTAAAGCACATGTAAAGTTATACAAACAGACATTTAAACAGGAGGTCAGCAAGAATTCCATATATTATACAGTTAACTAGGATTAATATAAGAACCCAGGAACGCCCTTTAGTACCAGGAGATAGGCCTAGGGGCGCTACATACAGATAAAATGTCACGCACTGTGCAAAGCAACAATTGAAACCTGCTAATTCACTGGCTTGTCATGTTGCTAAAATAATGTACTAGCAAACTTTAGCATTACATATCGCTAGAATAATTATTTACAAAGCCTACTGCAACGTTAGTTACCATTATATTATCTTACTAGATATTTATAACTCATAGAAAGAGTGCAACGTTATAAAGTTACATTACATGTATTGCATAATACGTAATGATTTGAGGACCAAGTTTGTAGTCAAAGTATGGGCAGGCCAGTCAATGTAAAGCATTTCGTCCCTACCAGTGAATGTGCCATAACTGTTTATCCGTCGTCATCGGTGACCCTGCATGTTTACTAGCCTGCGCGTTCACGGCAGGCTCCGCTGTGGGGGGAACTTTACATAACCAAATACGGTAACACTTTATTTTGATGGTCCCCCTATAGATAGTCTATTGATAACTGCTGATTATAACTTACTTCACAAGTACTTATCTACTTACTCTCATCAGTGTAGTATCTGTAGATTGTCTATTAAATGTTTGTAGCAATCATTAAACTGTATGTAACATGTAAACTGCTATTAAACATTCTGTCAGTAAAGTGTTACCAATGTGTTATCAATTTAGGTTGTAGATGTTCCACAGCGTATTTGTAGACATGCAACAAATCCTCAACAGGTTCTCAATAGTACTTTAAATAGTCAGCATGTAGCTGTTAACCAATGTATCAACAGACTTTCAGTTAACATGCAGTTGTCTATAAGTAGCAACACAAGATCATTTCAAATGAACCTTAAGTATAAATCTGGTTAGTTATACTTGATCTTTTGCTTTTGCAAGGATTTTCAGAAGTGCTCTACTAACTGTTTGTTGCATATAAATTACCTTTCAGTAAACTGTCATTTTACGTTGAGGTAAATTCATATATTCATCTGTTGCCACATTTGGCCCATCAAAATGAAGTGAAAATCTAAGAAATGCTGTTGAATGACTCTTAAAGGCCAGCATCACAGGTTAAAGTCAGTTGATTTTCAGCAGACAGTCAATAGATAGTAAGTACCGACACTGATGAGTATTTGGTTTAAGATTAAGAAAATAACAGTACCACAGTAAAAGTACATATTATCCAAATGGGAAATAAATACCAGAGCCATTAGTTTGTCCAGCCAACTGCTTTTAATGAAATGCTGTAAATAAAAATTAAAAATTAAAAAATTAAATTAACTGCTGTGGACAACATGTAATGAAACATTTCCATTGTATTATGTGTGTGCATGTGTGAGAAAGTCACATGAAATTTTTGTATTACCAAGTTAACATAAAACCTTTTTAGGGCTACACACATGAATTTAAGCAACAACAAAAAAGAAAGAAAAACATTTAGTCAGTGATAGAACTGACTGATATCATGCAAAAGCCTTCCGAGAATTCCCTGTCTGTGTCTCCTTCCTAACCAATAAGTCCATTCTATATATATTAGATGTTTTTTGAGAGCCTTCTCCGACCGGTTTGCACGCAACCTCCACACTTCCGTTTTGAAGTTTGCCCATGCCCTTTCAATGGTTTGTGTATGTACCCCTGTCAATGGATTGACAAAATTAATGCTATGGTTCACTGTGTGGTGTTGGTATCCTCTCTCTGAAAGTGTTGAGTATGCACGCCACTCATCACTATGAATGATGCTGCCTCTTTTCACATGCTTCTATTATTGGTAAAAGGGTCGTCTTGTCCCTTTTGTCCACCAACCGCAACACTGGTTTTCGGGAAGGCAAAATCTCAACCATTCCGAATACCCAGCTTTTCCTTCTCCATGCACCTCCATAACGCCCTCTGGCATACTGAAAAAAGAATTAAAGAAATTAATGTCAGACTCTCCTGTTTTCTAAAAGTCAAAAGCACTAGCCTCAAAATAACTATTTTCAGGTTAGCTGATAGGCCTACTTAGTATCCAAAATGTAATTAACAGTATCTTACGTTTAACACTTTAGATTACAGCCCAGAAAGTACTACGCAATTAAGACAAATTTACAGTGTAACTTTCGATAATAATAGTGTACCTATAAAGTACGTACATGTAAGTATAAGGGAACAATATGTAAAGTTTGGGGTATAAAGGGGTAAAAACATGGAGAATGAAAAAATTATTATACTGTAAGTATTATAGAACTAAGGGGTACTTTTTCTACTATTATATTTGGGAGCAATTTAGCGAGAACATACAATGCATACTTTTTTTAAATAATAGTGTACCAATACATAAAGGCTATTTAAAATTTACAGGGTACATGTCTGTGCATTTATACTTTTTTTTTTTTTTTTTTTTTTGATAAAAAGCACAGATGTAAAAGTGCAAAAGAGCAGGGGCCTCATTTATAAAACTTTGCGTAGGATTTGCGTCAGAAGTGGCGTACGGATGAAACATAGGACGTGCGTACGCACAGAAATATTCGGATTTATAAAACTGTGCGCACGCACATCCTACGCAGTTTTCCCTTAATAAATCACAATCAATTCTAAATATAGCGCAGCTTTTGCGGCTTTATGTCACGCCCATAGTTGCCCATAAATAGTCCGTGAAACGCCCAAAAGTTAATATTAATCTACGATGAATATTAACTTTTGGGCGTTTCACGGACTATTTATGGGCAACTATGGGCGTGATCGATTGCGAAATCATGGCAAACACAGAGAGGAAAACCAAGAAACGTAACTTCACTCAATGTGAAGTAGAAATTATCGTTGGCGAGGTGGAAAAGAGAAGTAAAATGTTGTTTGGAGGGCACAGTGTGGGCATTACTAATGCCAAAAAGGCACTTGAGTGGCAAAAGGTTGCAGACGCCGATAATGCTGCAGCCTCACAACCTCGGACCGTGGCCGAAATAAAAAAGAAATGGTCGGACATCAAAGTCGTCGGACAAAAAAAAAGAGTCTAGCGCTCCATCGCCAGTGTGTGTCTGCCACGGGTGGAGGAAAGGGGATACGGGAGCGTTTTATTACCATCCATTTGATTGCGTCTGACAAGCTACGAGGATGAATTGCATAACATGCCAATATTATTGCAGAACATATTTCACTTTTCTTTTTGCAAATATGTGTTAATTTGCATTTCTGCTGTAATTTTCGTTTGATTTTGTTTGTTTTAGACTGCAGATCGATCAAACGGGTGTTCGTGGCTGTTAATTGTAAGACCTGCTTTGTGAAGTCTTCGTGTTATTTATGAGAGGCAGAATTGACATTTCTTTTACACAACGGTCTACAGTTTCACACACTTTCACATGTTTCTTCATCTGCCGACGGTGTCGCCATTTCTCATTTCACCCGTTTTTGTGCGTACGCCTGGGTCAGAGTATGCGAGAAGGACCGCACATTTTCCCGTCAAGTTTGCTTTTTATAAATACCAATTATTACGTAGAGAGCTGCGTACGCCTTCTTTTGTGCGTACGCAACGTTTATAAATGAGGCCCCAGATGTTTTAGATTTGGCTTACATGTTTCAAGGGAAGTAAAACTAAAACTATTGCATTTGTTTTTAATACTGGGGAAATACTCTTGTTCCATGTAGTTACAGGGTAAGTGGTGCTTGTTAACCTCTTGTTCCATGTACAGTAGTTACAGGCTAAGTACAATAAAAATACATACACAGTCTAATATCACTGATTCAGAAACCTTTGTTTGAAAAACAACATTTCAAAACAGACTTGCAACACTTCTTATTCATCTAAAACATTTTTTTAAATAACATTTTTATTTTAAATATAGAGAGAAGCACGTTTTGCCCTTTGTTTATTTTTCTTGCTTGGCGTCTTCCTCCTCTTGTTCCTCTTCCCCTTTTTCAATATTTCCACTGATGAATCTTAAGAAGGAATTCCATGTCTTTTGCTATTCTGTATTAAATATTAAAAGAAAATGCAGTATACCCAGAAATCTTTTACATAATTTACTTTTCGCTTCCTACAGACTGTCACCAGTGTGTGCATGAGAGTCTAGTTCACGTTTGATGTAAATGTAAGCACGTTGTGAAACACATTGTGAAGCTTGTGAAACTCACATGAAAACTGGCATCTCTTTCCTCCTGTCTTGTTTGTTTCTCTTTGTTATTATCTGTTATTGTTTGTATTTTGTTGTGAGCAATGTTAAAAAAAAAAAAAAAACTGATGGCATCCGACTTCCGGCGTGCCCGTTTAAAGAGAAAACAAATAACGCACACTATAACCTTCTAAACAATTATATGTAGCTATTTTAATACTGTAGGGGTTTGTTTGACTGTATTTTATGTTGTTGTTTTTTTTTTGTACAAAATCACGATCGTTCCTCAATTGCGCTAGACTAGAGTAAGCTGCTACTAATTTGCAATACCACTACGGAGTTCTTACCTGTGTGTTATGACGTTTCTTACTGTAGGTTGAGCAATCCAAAAACGTAAAGAGTAAAGCCGATGTACGATTAATAAAATAGCTGCTAGAAAAGGCAAAATAGTCTGTGGCGTCCTCAAGTGGTGAGCTTCATGATTGCATCATTAGAAAATTGCGTTGTATAATGAGTCCAAAAGATGGAATACATTTTCCCAAGAGATCCACCGGAATAGCCTCCGAACAGGGCTTCTTTTAACTTCTAGAAAAAACTTTTTTTTAGTACAAACTAAAACATTTTTATTAATATGGGGAACTGCCCATAATGCCTCAGTGCCCCTGATGTCTTACGTCATTACAGCGTGCTCTGCGTATGTTACTCATCAATCACTTGTTATCTAGCTTCGAGCGCAACAACACAAAAATGAGCGAAGAAAGCGAAAATACATAGTCATCCTCAGAACCAGTGCCAGAAGAGCTAACAGCGAGACGTGGGTCAGCTTCTTTAGCCTGGAGATGGTTTGGTTTTGACAAAAAAGACGAGCAACAAACGTCGCCCATCTGTGGAATTTGTCGCAAGCAGATCGCCGTAAAGCAGAGCGCCACTTCTTCCATCATCTCCGTACCACACACAAAACACAGTTTGAAGAGTATGAAAGGCTTTGTGCTGAACAAAACAGCACTGCTGCTACAAACACGGTACAAAAAAAAACCCACAACAGACCTTGGCAGAAACATTCACATAGAAAACACCATATGACAAAAAAAGCGAAAAGTGGAAAACGATTACAAACTCTTTTACTAATAGAGTACTGTTTGCAAAGCACAGAGTATTTTTTTTACGTACATATATTTTACTGTAAAAGCACTGTTCTTGTATTACAATAAATATTTAGTACAGTAACTTGGTTCATGTTTAAATCAATAATGTCTCATATCTTTATGTAGACATATCTACTAGTAATATATACAATATTAGGTCAAATGCAGCAAGTCAAATGACCAACTGGACCTTCTTTGCCAGTTTGCACACATTTCTTTGAAGGACTGCAAAAATATCGTCGGAATATCGATATCGAGATATTGAAAAAAAATCGAGATATTCATTTTTGTCAATATCTCCCACCCCTACTTTAGTTTTTAATGGTTATACCTCAAGTATCTTCTTTTTTATAATCATTGGAAGACAAAATCTAAAATAAAATTAGTTTAATATCAAAGATCTAAAGTGTAACCGTTTTAATGTTTAGTTCTGTCCTCATCGTCACTCATTAAGCAGGGCTGTTGTGATGTGTGCGCTGTGGCTCCGCGTGAAAGATCGCTCTCTCTCTCACACACTCTCTCTCTTTAGAAAAAAGGCATCACAGACAAAGGGTTCAATGTTATTATATATAGAAGTGGCTGGCGAGATTAAATTTGCAAGATAATAATTTCTTTATAGCAATAATATATAGCACGTGTACTTTCTTAATTTCTCCAGTACCGACAGCAGAACCGATAACGTCCGAGCTTATCGATCCAGCGGTCTTTCAAAATTCAGCACCGGGGCCCGTTTAATACCGGGTTTCGGTACCCATCCCTAGCGGTGACTCTCTCGATTAATGCTAATGCTCGATAAACATCTAAAAAAGATGGCCGCCAATGGGTTTCGAAACTTTCGCCTCCGACGCGCGTGACGTGCGTAAATTTCGCTTCAAACTTTTGATTTTACGCGCGTCAATTTCGCTCTTGACGAGCGTAAAATCAAAAGTTTGAAGCGAAATTTACGCACGTCAAATGCACACAAAGTGGTCACGCGTATAACTAGACGCGGCAGGCGCAAATTTTGACGCATATTCGCGTTTGGTGTGAACGCAGCATTACCTCGGCTAGTGCTTCTGACGTTCGCCACTGGATCTGATGTCTTTAGTGGTTAAACATGAGAATAATTCATCTTGTGTATATCTAACGGGCGATCTTTGGTCTCATTAATCTATAATTTGTTCCTTGGCAGATCGTTTTGGCTGAGGGCAAAGTGAAGTTTCATAACTTTATATATTTAGGCTATTTAACTTTAACGTTGTAGCCTGCTGTATGTTTGACTGAATCGTTTACTTTATTTCTTGACTTGTATAGCTTCTTATACCTTTTAAAAACTGAAATTTAACAAAAAGAGACAGGGTTGCATCATTTTATTTTATATAGCCTATGTAAGAATATTTTAAAATATATAAATTTACATTATTTATTATTGTTATTATAATAATATACAACTTGCGATTATCAATCTATTATAGTTATGCTGTTAAATTATTGTACTATTCATAGTAACTATTTAACTTATTATTTTTTATTGTCTATATTCTGTAATTGATATTTCATATTCTTTTGCTATTATTATAGTATTATACATAAACTATATGCTATTATCAATATAATATTATATTATAGTCCTTATGATATTATGTAATTATACTTTTCATTACTATTTTATTTGCTGTATACTGTTTATAAATGTTTTTTTTTTTTTAATCCAGAAAAACCGCAGCTCACCTGTTTATTTGCATTTGATTGCAGCGCAGTATTGCCCTCCGCAAAATGTGCGTTGACGTATCGCAGCAATGTTCCAAAGCGGCCAATAGGGCGTCTATGTATTTATTATGTCTATGACTGTAACTCGCCATTGAGCGGCGAACTGATAGGGGAGGGGGCAGCCTCAGGGGCTCCAGTACGTCATCAAGTAGGGGCGTGTCCAGGGTAGGGTTGCACCAGCCGTTCGTAAGTTCTTTCTTAAATTGGAACGTAAAGTCCACACTAGAGGCTTAGTAACTACTAGCTAGTTTGTAACTAAATCTGAACTTTATTCCGTTGCACCATTTGTTCGTAAGGCAGAACGTAGCTAGTAGGTCGTAAGCTCTCCGTAAAGTAATGCGTAGTCGCATAATATGACGTTTAGCCTCAATGATCCAATAGCAGCCTTCAAATACGTGAGCAGATGTTGTGTTGAAATGCTGTGAATTTCAGTTTATCCTTCATTCTTTTGCCTCACGTTACTAACGGTAAAAATAAGTTTCCATTAAATACGATACTTGATCATGAATAGCATAAGTGTTTTTATATGTAAATAACATTCATAAACTGTATTTGAAATTAAATGAATAAGGATCAATAAATAAATATTGATACAAAAAAACATAAGAAATTACGTTTATTGATTATGACTGATATTTGACATGCACATGGACCGATGCACACAGCGGCGTGCTGTTTAGGATGGGTTCATGTTAAAGATAGCCGCTAACAAAGTAATCTTTTCACATGATGTTCTCTCTCTTAAAATGTAAGCGAGTGTAAATGTCAGCATAATCATATATGTCTAAAGAATTGAAGTCTGTCAGGTAAAAGAGAGCTTATTGACGCAGTTCAGTCTGTCTGATATTTTATTCCATTCGTTACTCCTGATCGGAGGCTGCCATAAATATTTAGTTTATGCATAGAGTTACGTTTCAACTAAGTTTAATGGTGCAACGTAAAAATATTTAGAAGTGCGTAAGTCATAACTTGGTGTCCAAAACTAGGCTAAGTTATAACTTACGCACAGCTGGTGCAACCGGCCCCAGGAGCTCAGGGGCTCCAGTGCGTCATCAAGTAGGGGCGTGTCCAATAGCTCAGAGGCTCCAGTGCGTCATCAAGTAGGGGCGTGTCCAGGAGCTCAGGGGCTCCAGTGCGTCATCAAGTAGGGGCGTGTCCAGGAGCTCAGGGGCTCCAGTGCGTCATCAAGTAGGGGCGTGTCCAATAGCTCAGGGGCTCCAGTGCGTCATCAAGTAGGGGCGTGTCCAGGAGCTCAGGGGCTCCAGTGCGTCATCAAGTAGGGGCGTGTCCAGGAGCTCAGGGGCTCCAGTGCGTCATCAAGTAGGGGCGTGTCCAGGAGCTCAGGGGCTCCAGTGCGTCATCAAGTAGGGGCGTGTCCAATAGCTCAGGGGCTCCAGTGCGTCATCAAGTAGGGGCGTGTCCAGGAGCTCAGGGGCTCCAGTGCGTCATCAAGTAGGGGCGTGTCCAATAGCTCAGGGGCTCCAGTGCGTCATCAAGTAGGGGCGTGTCCAGGAGCTCAGGGGCTCCAGTGCGTCATCAAGTAGGGGCGTGTCCAATAGCTCAGGGGCTCCAGTGCGTCATCAAGTAGGAGCGTGTCCAGGAGCTCAGGGGCTCCAGTGCGTCATCAAGTAGGGGCGTGTTCAGGAGCTCAGGGGCACCAGTGCGTCATCAAGTAGGGGCGTGTCCAGGAGCTCAGGGGCTCCAGTGCGTCATCAAGTAGGGGCGTGTCCAGGAGCTCAGGGGCTCCAGTGCGTCATCAAGTAGGGGCATGTCCAATAGCTCAGGGGCTCCAGTGCGTCATCAAGTAGGGGCGTGTCCAATAGCTCAGGGGCTCCAGTGCGTCATCAAGTAGGGGCGTGTCCAGGAGCTCAGGGGCTCCAGTGCGTCATCAAGTAGGGGCGTGTCCAATAGCTCAGGGGCTCCAGTGCGTCATCAAGTAGGAGCGTGTCCAGGAGCTCAGGGGCTCCAGTGCGTCATCAAGTAGGGGCGTGTCCAGGAGCTCAGGGGCTCCAGTGCGTCATCAAGTAGGGGCGTGTCCAGGAGCTCAGGGGCTCCAGTGCGTCATCAAGTAGGGGCGTGTCCAATAGCTCAGGGGCTCCAGTGCGTCATCAAGTAGGGGCGTGTCCAATAGCTCAGGGGCTCCAGTGTGTCATCAAGTAGGGGCGTGTCCAATAGCTCAGGGGCTCCAGTGTGTCATCAAGTAGGGGCGTGTCCAATAGCTCAGGGGCTCCAGTGTGTCATCAAGTAGGGGCGTGTCCAATAGCTCAGGGGCTCCAGTGTGTCATCAAGTAGGGGCGTGTCCAATAGCTCAGGGGCGTGTCCAATAGTCATCGAGCCCCCGTTTTAGCCCCGCCCAGAAAATCCGTAACACAGCAATGGTGAAAAACTGTTTAATGGTCTAACTCCACAATTCAGCACTTCACAGTCTTTGTAATATGTTTTAGCAATACATTTCTAACATTTATAATGTGTTTAGAATTTTTTTTTTTTTATTGCCTTTACAGGGACTTTAAATGTGCGCTTATTGATACATTTGTATTTTTTTACATCTTAAAATGGTCAGGAAGCATATTAAATAATTGAACTGAAAAATATTGTATTAATCCTTTATAAGTAAATATGTAATAGTAAGTAATTCAAATTTAACCGAATGTGCTTACTAACCAACCACAAGAGTGATTCTGTCTTGTTTAAGCAAAAACATAAAGATAGATTTGTTATTCATTTACGGCAGTAGTTCGTCTGTAGGGACGGAAATTGCTTCTACTAGACGTTAAGATTTTACAAGACGTTGGATCAACGGCGACCTGATTCGGCAGAAAGTTCATGTAGTGTTTCTTTTCGTGCAGTGTATCCCATAAACTACATACACGGAGAGTTATATCTCAGAACTGAATGTTTATTAATACAGAACAGATCAGCTACTCTACGCACTCAAACATGTCTACTTCACCGTCTAACTCCAACCCCCGTAACCCTCGGTGGCCCTCTAGTGGAGTCAATATGTAATTACATCATAAATGCATTACAGTTTTTTACGATTGTTTACACACTAAAATAAAAATTTCCACACAATTTGCAAAATTCTACTCCAAGGAGCAAAACATCTCCACAGATTTGCACAACATTACACACAATGTCTGCTTCACCCTTTTTGCAAAACATTACACACAGTAATTTGTAAAACTCTACACACATTTTCACACCTTAGACACAGTTAAGGATTGTGAGGTTACTTCCTTGTCATTACAAAGCCCCGGATTGCCAATGACAACACTAATGAACGAATTGGATAAACACAACCACCAGGTGTGGAAGCACACATGTGCTAATTTGAAAACGCAGCACTCAGGTGTGCTATAAAAGGCAGCAGGTGAGTTCACCTGTCTTCAACAAAGATGGAAAGAGCTAGAAGAAAAAGAAGAAGAGTGAGAATGTGAGGGGGAGCTCAAAGAGGAGATGAAGGAGGTAGAGGAAGAGGAGAAGGAGGTAGAGGAAGAGGCCCAGGTAGAGGAAGAGTAGAAGAAGGAGATAGAGGAAGAGGAGAAGAAGGAGATAGAGGAAGAGGAGAAGGAGGAGATAGAGGAAGAGGCCTAGGTAGAGGAAGAGGAGAAAGAGGGAGAGGAAGAGGCCTAGGTAGAGGAAGAGGAGAAGGAGATAGAGGAAGAGGCCTAGGTAGAGGAAGAGGAGAAGGAGGTAGAGGAAGAGGCCTAGGTAGAGGAAGAGGTAGGGAAGGACTTATGCCATTGAAGACATAGCCTGTGATGTGGATGAAATCTTATGGCCTGATCCAGCCAGACGGAGAGATGATGTTGCTTTTACACAGTAGCGTACCGTGGGGTTTCAGTCAGGGCCTTCAGTAACGATCTAATTCCCCCCCCCCCCCAAATGCAAAATACAATCATGCACTGTATGCACTGCGTAACATCAACGACGAGACAGCTGATCTTCAACCTCAGCGCACACGCACACCACTGTACATTATAAAAGCTGAGCTGAAACATCTCGCGCACGGATGTAAGTTACCTAATACAAATAAATAAAACATCTCCGGTTAACTAGCAGGACATTCATTTTCGTTTGTTGAATTAGATGCATTCTAGCGCTGAAATGTGTTGTTCAAGCTGAGTGCTCGTTGCCGCTGTTATTCAGTGGCGCGGATAGAGTGTTCTCTTGTGGCTCGCGCACAGTTTTCACTCAGATGCGCGCTTCAATCTATCGCCGTTGCGGAGACTTTCTATTCGTTGAAATCTTACAAAACAAAATGCACACAAACGCCCTGCTTGATATACAACCACTGATGAACATATTCGGTAAAATAAAAATAAAAAAACTATACGAGCGTGGATTCGAACCCATAACCTCTGACACGCTTGGCAAAAGTTCTACCACTAGATCATCGTAGAATACAAAATTAATATATTTACAAATTTACATATAGGATTTAGTCACGTGGAAATTCTCGGTACTAACAAAATTAGTAAATCTAGAATGACAAATGTGCCCAAAATGACCCAATGTACTAATGAAACTTATTTCTGGACATCGTAATGTTATTTTTCCTGAAAATTGTTATTGTACACAAACATGTATTGTATCTGCCCACCCATGTCGATGACATCAGCGCGGGCTAGCCGTCGACACATCGCTGGGCCTCTGGGGCGTTCTGTCATACGCATCACAATTTGATTGGCTGATAAAACACGTCAGTCAAAGTTATGATCAATTGGAAAACGGCAGCTTCAACGGAAGGCTAGCTATACTATTAGTGCTGGTCCACGGAGCTGCGTTTAGCTCAGACTCACAAAAAATAACCATATTCTTTCTGGAAATATAATCGTAACGTACTGATAGACAGTAATTGAATTTAGACATGTTCAGACACACATTAATTTAATTTTAGAAAAAATTTTTTTTTTCTATTTTGACAGGGCCAGCAGAGAAGGCCCTGCTGGCTCTGACGGCACACCACTGCTTTTACAGTAGTTTTTCTTCAGAGTCAAAGTGTATGTACTTCATGCAGTAATTTTTATTTCTCTACAGATTTTATTTGTTTCATTGATTTCATTGTTGGTTGATGTAACGAGGTTTAGATGTTATGGGAAGAAGGAGGCGGGAACCGGCGAACATTCAACAATATTTAATAAATAAAATGACACAAATACAAAATGAAAGTAAAAGCCAGCAGCCCCTCACGGACGACTGCTGGCAACACAAACCAAAAACAAAACATCAACTAAAACACAGGCCTGTCCTCTCTCGCTCTTCACTGTCGTCGCTCCTCCTTTATGCTTCCGCTCCTCCGTGAGAGATGCGAGACCGGTGCGTCGCGCACGTGTCGCTCATTATCAATCGCGCCACCGGCCTCGCGCCGTCCTCCCACGGCCCTCGACCTCGTCGTGCTCGCCACAGTTGATTACTGTAACTGATTATGGTAAGAAATACTGTGTAAGTATTGAAATAAATACTTGAAATATTCAGTCTGCAGCATCAGTGTTGTGCAGTGCTTGGTAAGTTTATAGTAGGCCTATTTGTGTACATTCTCCCTATATTCCCTATATAGGGAATTCCTGCCTGAATCGCTGAATCGCTGATCGATTGCTCCTGTCTGCCTCGCTGCCTGCTGTGAGTGTGTTTGTGTGCTTCGGTGCGGTAAGCTCCGTCTTAGCCTTATATTTCTTTGTTTTGAACCATCATTTTACTACTATTTCTAGTTGTTTATACTACTACATTTTACCCAACATCTCAGATTAACCTGACATCGCTAGCTTTTGTTATTAGTACTACTAGCACAAAACGCTAGTAATTCGCTAGCCTGTTAACGCGCCACCCATGCGCTTAGCTATTTTATTTATTTATTTTTCTCTCGCGCGTCCGCGCCTTTGAGTTCATAAAAAGCTCAGGTGAGTAAGAATCAGTCAACAAACACAGTGAGTAATGTCTTGTCCTGTTATTGTCACTTGCACTTCATGTCACATGTTTAGTATAGCCTTCTCTGTCGACAATATAGGATTTATATGTGATAAATGTAAGGAGACAGTTAGGTTGACAGAGAAGATTTCAGAATTAGAAACACGCATCCAAACTTTAATTGAGGATAGTAAGAGTGCTAGTGCTTTAGATGTTTTGGATGCGCATCTAGTGAACACTTTACATGGCGTGGTTCCGGCTGAAGTAGAGCCCGTGCAGCCGGGCAAATGGGTGACAGTGAGGGATCGCTCTAGTCGCGGATCTAAAAACCACTCTTCCGTTCCGATTACCATAACAAATCGATTTGCCCCGCTCAGTGAAACACCCACTGAGAATGATTGTGCCCTAGTTATTGGCGATTCTATTACACGGAACGTGAAAATAGAGACACCAACCACCATAGTCACATGTTTGCCGGGAGCCAGAGCGCCTGACATCAAAGCAAATTTAAAAGTGCTGGCTAATGCTAATCGTAAATTCTCTAAGATCATTATTCATGTCGGCACTAATGATGTTCGACTCCGCCAGTCGGAGATCACCAAAATTAATATTAAAGAGGTGTGTGAACTTGCAAGTACGATGTCAAGGACTGTAATTTGCTCTGGCCCCCTTCCTGTTCGCAGGAGTGATGAGATAGTCAGTAGATTGTTTTCGCTTAACGGTTGGCTGTCTCGGTGGTGTCCGCTTAATAATATAGAATTCATAGACAATTGGAAAAGTTTTTGGGGCAAACCTGACCTGTTGAAAAGAGATGGTATTCATCCCTCCTGGGATGGTGCTGCTCTTCTCTCTAGTAATATGGCTCATAGTCTTAGAGCTCAAACATGACAATCTGGGGCTCAGGTCAGGAAGCAGACAGACTGGCTAAACCGACCGTCTGCTAGCGGCCTCGCTTCACCAAGGTCAGATAAATCCTATCAGATAAATCCTATCACATAGAGCCTCTTTCAACTAGCTATCATCATATAGAGACTGTGTCTGTTCCCCGAATTTGGAAATCCAAAAAACGTTTAAACCCAACTAAGGTTAAAAATTTAATTGATGTTCAACAAATAAAAAACAGCTATAATACAGATGAGCAAATGCTAAAGCTTGGGTTGCTGAATATTCGATCGCTTACTTCAAAAGCACTCATTGTTAATGATATGATTTCAGATAATAACCTAGATGTGCTGTGTTTGACAGAAACCTGGCTAAAACCAAACGATTACATTACTTTAAATGAGTCCACCCCGCAAGATTACTGTTATAAACATGAGCCTCGTCTGAAAAGCAAAGGGGGTGGTGTTGCTGTAATTTATAGTAATAGTTTCAAAACCACTAAGAAATCAAGTTTTAAATATAATTCTTTTGAAGCATTGGTGCTTAATGTAAAAATATATAGTGTAAAAGATAAATCACGTTTGAGATTTGTGCTGGCTACTGTATACAGGCCACCAGGGCACCATACAGACTTTATCAAAGAATTTGCGGACTTTCTATCAGAATTAATATTGACTGCAGATAAAGTACTAATTGTTGGTGATTTTAATATACACATCGATAATGAAAAAGATGCATTGGGATTGGCATTTAAAGACATTGTAAATTCAATTGGAGTTAGACAACACGTGTCAGGACCTACTCATCGTCGTAATCATACTCTAGATCTAATATTATCACACGGAATAGATGTGGATGCCGTTGAAATTCTGCAGCAGAGCGATGACATCTCAGATCATTACCTAGTCTCGTGTAAACTTCATTTAGCCAAGGCTGCAAAGCCGACTCCGTGTTACAAATATGTGAGACCTATCACTTCTGCTACTAAAGATTGCTTTATTAATAATCTTCCTAATCAGTTTCATCATCTCAGCATCTCAGATAGCTTAGAAGAACTAGATATTACAACAGAAACGTTTAACACTCTCTTTTCCAGCACTTTAGACACAGTTGCCCCGTTGCGCTTAAAGAAGATTAAAGAAAATAGTCCAACGCCGTGGTACAACGAGCACACTCGGGCCCTTAAGAGAGCAGCCAGAAAAATGGAGCGCAACTGGAAGAAAACAAAACTAGAGGTATTTCGCATTTCATGGAAAGAGAGCTCAATTACTTACAGAGAGGCTTTAAAAGCTGCTAGATCTGCTTATTTTTCAACCCTATTAGAAGAAAATAAACATAATCCTAGGTATTTATTTGAAACGGTGGCTAAACTAACGAAAAATAAAGCTTCAAGCACCGAAGTTTCCAAGCAACACAGCAGTAATGACTTTATGAACTTCTTCACTTATAAGATTGATAATATCAGGGACAAAATTATAACTATGCAACCGTCCACTACAGTATCACATCAGGCAGTGCATTGTAGTCTCCCTGAGGAAAAATTTGATTCATTCGTTGCTATAGGAGAGGAAGAATTTACTAAACTCATTAAATCATCTAAATCTACAACATGTATGTTAGACCCTATACCGACTAAGCTACTGAAAGAAATACTTCCAGAGGTCATAGATCCTCTTCTTAGTATCATTAATTCGTCTTTGTCTCTAGGATACGTACCAAAAAACTTTAAGCTGGCTATGATTAAACCGCTTGTTAAAAAAACGCAACTTGATCCTTCAGAATTAGTCAATTACAGGCCGATCTCGAATCTACCTTTTCTGTCAAAGATATTAGAAAAGGCAGTATCCTCACAACTGTGTTCCTTTCTTGAAAGAAATGATATCTGCGAGGATTTCCAGTCAGGATTTAGACCGTACCATAGTACCGAGACAGCTCTCGTTAGAGTCACAAATGATTTGCTCTTATCATCCGATCGTGGTTGTATCTCGCTATTAGTGTTACTCGATCTTAGTGCTGCATTTGACACCATCGACCACAACGTTCTTTTAAATAGATTAGAACATTATGTTGGCATTACGGGAAATGCACTAGCATGGTTTAAATCATACTTATCTGACCGTTATCAATTTGTAGCAGTAAATGATGAGATGTCTCATCGATCACAAGTTCAGTATGGCGTACCACAAGGCTCAGTACTAGGACCGCTGCTGTTCACTCTGTACATGCTACCCTTAGGAGATATCATTAGGAAACATGGCATTAGCTTTCACTGTTATGCCGATGATACTCAGCTCTATATTTCTTCAAAACCTAACGAAACTTATCAATTCACAAAATTAACGGAATGCATAGCGGATATAAAAAATTGGATGACTTGTAATTTCCTACTTCTAAATTCTGAAAAAACAGAGTTTCTAATTATTGGACAAAAAACTTCTTCACGTAATAATCTAGAATACTGTCTAACACTTGATGGCTGCTCTGTTAAGTCTTCGTCGTCGGTTAGGAACCTGGGTGTGCTCTTTGATACCAATCTTTCATTTGAAAGTCACGTGTCTAGTATCTGTAAAACTGCATTTTTCCATCTTAAAAATATATCTAAATTACGCCATATGCTCTCATTGACAAATGCGGAACAATTGGTTCATGCGTTCATGACCTCAAGGCTAGATTATTGTAATGCTCTACTGGGTGGTTGCCCTGCACGCTTAATAAACAAACTACAGCTGGTTCAAAACGCAGCAGCTCGAGTTCTTACCAGAACCAGGAAGTATGACCATATTAGCCCAGTTCTGTCAAAACTGCATTGGCTCCCTATTAAACATCGCATCAATTTTAAAATATTGCTGATTACTTACAAAGCACTGAATGGTTTAGCTCCGCAGTACTTGAGCGAGCTCTTAACGCATTATAGTCCGTCACGTCTACTGCGATCTCAAAATTCCGGCCAGTTGATAATACCTAGAATATCAAAATCGACTGCTGGCGGTAGATCCTTTTCCTATTTAGCACCAAAACTCTGGAACAGTCTTCCTACCATTGTCCGGGAAGCAGACACACTCTGTCAGTTCAAAGCCAGATTAAAGACACATCTCTTTGACCTAGCTTTCACATAATACATTATAGACTTCTATAATTTAATGTTAGGCTGCATATAGTAGGTCAGCCGGAACCGGGAACACTTCCCAAAAATCCAGATGTACTCGTTACATCATGAGAAGAATGGCATCTACGCTAATTTTAGTGTCTGTGTTTATCCCGAGGTTTTCCTGCAGCCTGCCGGATCCAGGCCGTATCCAGATCTGACGAAGGACCTTCGCCTGGACCGATGACAACGCAGTGCTGAAGTGCCAACTAGTCTCTCCCTATGGAGGATCCCACTACCACTCTACAGATAAGGCGTTGTCGGGAAAATTCGTCTCGCGGTCCTACCCCAAAGCAACAAATAAAATAAAATTCCTTATCAAAATTTATAAGGAAAGACAAGTATTTTGTTTAGGCTTGGCTTGTAGGGAATTCCAAACCTACGTATATTCAAACGCACATAACTATAGAACCCATTCTAAATGCGCATGTGAACGCCATCAGTGTTTCTCACAGGTTCGCGTTTAAAGTCTGTGTAGAGGGAATGGTGTCGTCTTAGCGACCCCTAATTTAATAACAAATGATCATTGCGACGGAAGCAAATCAATTAAAACTAACTTTAGATGGAAATAACTTAACTCTGCTGTAAAGCCGAAACAATCTCTGTTACCTTAAATTATACGCTTATCTCTGTAAAGCTGCTTTGAGACAATCTACATTGTTAAAAGCGCTATATAAATGAAGATGACTTGACTTGACTTGACTGACTATATCTCAAACTAATCATGAAGAATGTTGTGGGTATGTCACTATTTTTTTTTTTTTTTGTCATCTAAATTATCCCTTACATAACAATGTCTGGCCAAAAATCTAGCACATGCTATTTCCTAAAATTAGTTTTTTTTACAAATGTGTTTTATATTTATCACAGCTGTGTGTAACTGGCTGCAATAGTGTCTGATCATTGAGGACTGTGTTGGTTAAATGAAAACTAATAGCATTTTCACAAATATGTGTATATGTTTTGACTGAAGTGTGTCATTTTGAAAACAATCTAGGAATTATGCAAATTGAGTGTGGTATTTGGATAATTGTGATTCTGTTTTGAAAAAAAGAACCCGGTTTTCAAAATTGCGTGTAAACAATTGAAAAAAACTGTAAACACTACACCACAGTTAAGCAGGAGAAAGCATGGCTGATCGAAGAATTCTGCGTAAAAGGCCACCACCCAATCGCCTAGTATAGGAAAATGATGATGATACTGCCAGTAATTTGTGTATTTTAAGTTCTATGCATATTATCACATGATTAGCAGCATATAGTAGGTCTATAATTAGCAAATGCAAGTTGACAAGCTGGGTCAATTGGCGAGGCAATTTATAGTTCATTAGCAAAACTGGGTCAATATTTCATTCAGCAATATTCAGATTTGTTATTTAAGTAATGAAGGTAGGCCTACCTGTTAATTAAATGTTTGTTAATGAAATGTTTGAAATCAAGGAAAGGTCTGAATTGCATATTTTATTTCATTCTCCTCTAAACCACAAAACCATTCTGCTGCACTTTCCTAAACATCCGTGTTTCACGTGATATTTTGAGTCAAAGGCTTGTTAATATTTTGTTAACCCTCTGGAGTCTGAGCTGTTTTCTGGGCCCTGGAGGTGTTCTGACATGCTCTGACATTTGTGCTTTTTTCAGTTGTTTATAAACATGTTAATGGCAAAGGTGTAAATTCACTCTATATAGCACAAACAGGGCTACCAAAATATCTGATCAACATGCATGTATATGTTTGAATTTTTAAGAGAATAATGTTTATGCGTGGTTATTGGAAAAAATAAAAATGAAAGTTGCAGAAATAAGGCCACAAAACACATAGTAAATATGTGTCAATAAGACTTTTGACTAAAGGATATCATCGCCTAGTGTTTTTTTCTTCAAAATTATGTGAAAATAGTCTTGCTTTATCGTTCACATAAAACCATACATTGATTTAAATTGATGTAAAACAGGTTTTGCTTGGAAAGCCAATATGCGAGGGGGGCGTGAACGAGGAGTGGTTTTCACCTGAATTACCACCCACTCTGCATAATGATGAGCCATTCACACAGGTGTGACAACTGACTGAGCCACAATGCAAGGACCATTTAAGATTTTGCTTACATCTATCTTGTAAATATGTTTTGCTATTTTATTAAAAAGGTTACAATTACAACAATAATTACAATTTCAACAATATTTCAAGTGTACTCTTTCTTTGTAAAAAAAAGATTATAGGCCTACATTTTATCTGTATTCATTACTTTGAATATAGCCAACATTGGAACAGCTAACATCTTAGTTGATGACTTTTCAAAGTCAAAAGAGAATTTCGGGTCTCAATCAACTCATAAGGAAAAAAATCGAGCAGATCACGCCGGCGTGATCTCAGACCCCTGAGGGTTAAAGGTCATTAAAAATGAATTTCCATTTGTTGGCATGACTAGATTCAGATGTTTAATATAATTTAAGTTGGATGTCCATCATAGAGATAATCACCATATTTATAATGAAACCATCATATTTAAAAATATGATATTATAAATATTAGGGGGTGTGACGGGACAGATTTTCACCTCAACAAGAAATATTACGTTTTAATGTCACGTTTTAATATCGCGAGATCTCGTGGCATGCGATCTCGTCACACCCCCCAATATTCATTGTTACTACATTAATGGGATCTCCTTAATCAAAGCTTTCTCATTCTTTATTTTTTTATTTTTTTTATTATTTTGTGTTATTAAACAAAAATACATTTCTTAGTAATTCCTTCTAAATTATTTGGTAATACTTGAGTCATTACTGTATTATGATCTTGACTTTAGAGTCAATCATGCGTCATGCATTATCTCACACCTTGGCAATAGCATCGCCATTGGCTAGAAAACGTTCTAGTTTACTCACAAGACTAATATAGATATAATATAGCTATTTAGATAGATGGAGTGTTAAAGTGCAACGGTGTTTACAGTGTTTTTCTTTATTTTATATATTCCACCAGGAGCATCAGCAACAGCACCAACTCAGCAGGTGTCCCTACAAAAAATGAAGGAAGAAAATGCTTTTTCAAAAGCTAAAATTAAGTTCCTTGAGGATAAATGCAAGGACATCAAAACTGAGAGAGATTTCCTATGTCGCAGTCTGACCAATGGTACATCGCTGTATCTCTAAAAGCAACTATACCTTACAACCCATTATAAGTTATACTCAGTAATGTGTACTACAAATACTGTTGGCTCTTATGAGAAATTGCTTGATGTTCCTCATTTTTAATTTGCTTTTTAATTTAGTCTGCTCATAATTGCTACTGTACAGTAAATGGTCATCGCACATTCGCCTCTTGCACATTAAGAATAGCTTTTGACATGTCAAGCCACTGGCGTGATAGGAATCTTCATCTCTTACAAGTGTTTAAAAAGTGATATTAATGAACTTTTTACTGTGGCAAGTTTCCATAGTCTACATTATAACATATCCTGGCATAAAAGGGTACAGTGTACTGTAGTGTGAGGCCTATCTCAGGGTTCGAAATGAGGGGGGTCTGGGGGGGTCCTGGACCCTCCATAAGTCATTAGGGACCCCCCATAAAAATTTATTTTTGGATTTTGGGGGGTCCCCTACAAATATATATAACATTAAAAATGATTGTGAAAATTATAGGTCTTTAGTGACGATTTATATTTATAACAGTAATTTATTTATTTCCTAGCGCGAGGCAGCAGTCAGGGCAGCTATTAGCCGTGTGAGTTGCTAGAGCGTCACAGATTGTTGTTGTGGTGCTCCCGCAGACACGCACTGTAGCTGAACGCGGCAAAACGAAACCTCACAAAGAGTGAAATCCTGAGTGGAAATCCTGTAAGTGCTTCGATTATGTTTATATCTCCATAATCGCTTATAGTAAAATATTAGGAGTTCAAGTTTCCATATCAAAAGTTGCATTAACTAGATACCCAGTGTAATGATTAGAAGAGTGCGTTTGTCAACGTTTCTTGCAAGCTGTAACTTATGTGTATGAAGCCAAATCATCTGCCAGCTAAAAGCAGAAGCTTGTTTCCGCCACAGAGTGAAAAATAAAAAAGTGAGACTTTATAATCTTACAATTCTGACTTTTTATCTCAGAAATACGTGATATAAATTCGCAATTGCAGGTTATAAAGTCACAATTGTGTGTTATTAAGTCAAAATTACGAGATATAAACTCGCAATTGCGAGAAATATACTTGAAATTCTGACTTTTTTTCTCAGAATTGCATGTTTATATCTCGCAATTCTGACTTTATAATATATATTATAATAATAATATATATTTTTCCTTTAGAATTGGACATTATATTAAATTATATATGAGAAAAGATGTCAGATTTGCGAGATATAAACTTGCAATTATGTGTTATAAAGTCAGAATTGCGTGATATAAAGTCAGAATTCTGACTTTATAAGACGCAATTGCGACTTTATTTCTCACAATTCTGACTTTATGTCACGCAATTCTGAGAAATAAAGTCAGAATTGTGAGATGTAAACTAGCAATTGTGAGATAAAAAGTCGCAGTTATCTTTTAAAATGTTTTATTGGCGAAAACAAGCTTCCATAGAAGACCTAGCAGCTAGACTAGTTATTCAAAGCTAGCTTAACAACCTACTTGTCCAGTCAGTGATTACGAAAGATAACCAGGACTTAATTCAAGTCTGTGAGTTGATTAAAGTGAATGTGATTTGGGCATGAATAAGTATGAGAGCTTGGTTAGCTATCTAGGAAGCTAATATTATTTTTCTTTATTTAGAATCCTGCATCATGGAGAGAAAAAGAGGAAAAATAACTTGTAACTTTGTTGCTCCAGAGTTAGAGTTTTACCTGTTAGATTATAGCCACTTCTCCAGACACCACTACAATACTGGGCCTAGCCCAAACCATGAAAAACATCCCAAGACCATTATCCCACCTTCAACATTGGTCCATATAATTTTGCCTACAGTATATAGTGTAGCAAGGTAGTCTTCAGAATTTTTAATATTTAATAATTCAATTTTAGGGGACCCCCAAAGAGTCCTAAGTCATTTCGAACCCTGGCCTATCTGTTCTTGTTGTTGTTTTAAAGTTAGATCTTGTGGTGTTCGTTAACAAAGGTAGCTGAATATTTACATTTAACAATGAAAACTAAAGCTGGTAAATGTGGAAGAAATGAAATGTAATCTTAATATGATTTGGTTTGTTTTCCTTATCAGCAAAGGAAGGCATGATGGGAGAGATCACAGTCTTCCAGTACGGAAGATGACCTTCACACGGAAAGGGGGAAAAAGGCAAAGAGAAGAGGAAAAGCGCAGAGGAAAAAAAAAACATTGCAAAGTTGACTCCTCGTCCTCCTGTGAATCATCATCCTCATCCTCATCTCAGTTCTCTTCATCTCCACCCCGTAAATCCAGTAAAAACAAGGATAAAACCAAGAGAAGGAATGCAAACAAAAAGCAGAAATTCACAAGAGGTGTGTATTTTAGATGTCCTTACAGTAACCGTTGTGTACAGTAGGGGTTAGGGTGGCCCATAAAAAAAAAAAAAGTGATAAATTCTATGATTTGAACCTTGCAAACATGGACCATAAAGACAAAAGGAATAGGGTTTAAATTTCAGCTAAATTGAAGATGATTAAGAGGTTGCACAAGCCCCTTGAAGTTTTGAGAATTTTCACTTAAACACTGTTAAATGGTAAAGCCGTGTCAGATTATTACATTGCTTGTCCCTGTAATCTGGTATATATTCATGAAAAATGTACAATGTGCCATTGAATGATTTAAACAACAGCTGTAACAAGGCAGCAAAAGGCAGAATAGTGTACCAAATGCTGACCGCTGCCTAAGCAAAGATGAACTTGTTACCTCAGTCAAAAGTATATGACTGCTGAGGAAATACTCTGGAAGAACAGAAAGCCATGGAAAGCCAAGAAATGAAGAATCAGAGAAGGCTTTGCACAATTAGACGCAGATTGGTCAAGGGGGACATTCCTTGCTAGCTGAAGTCGCAGTGAAGTGGTGAGTCAACTTGATATTAATAAAATACTGATATTACTGGCATGTATATTTTGGTGTATTTTTTATAAATTGTAGAATTTGAATTGGAGAGTCGTTCTTACAAACACAGCCTGAGACATGGAAGGAAAATGAGGAATTCACATGTGCAGAGAAGTCTTTTTTTTTTCAATCCCTAAAAGTTGTGAATGACACTGCAGAAAGGGGCATCAAGTTGATACAGGACTTTAATGCTATATTAACCAAATCAGAAGAACAGAAACAATTCTTACTACAGGTGGTTAAACGCCACAGAGAAAGCTATCCTGACTCAAACAAAAGCACAATTGTCAAAGGTCTTGCCAGTTCTCCTTCTGAATTAGCAAATTGAACAGACTTGTAGAAATACATTAGTATAAGATTGTTGTGTAATAATATTCACTATTAAAATAGTAAGTTCACAATAATATGTACCAAATAAGTTGCAGTTTATGCTTATATGTCCTTTATGTAGCTCCATGTTAAGTTTAAGGAATAAACAACATAGAGATTGACATTTTAGCAAATATATTTATATATCGCTAATCAAGTGATATAGGTGATTTTTCTTTTGTCTTGTGCAACCCCTAAATATCATTTAATTTAGCCAATTTTTTATGTGATAACTTAAACTGGTGGTAGACCAAAATGCAGGGTTCAAATTGGGAGAAAAGAGAAAAAAGTTTTTTTGGGCCACCCTAGTAGGGATGTAATGGTTCAGATTACTCACCGTTCGGGTTTTTATCACGGTTTTAGGGTCACGGTTTCGGTACATTACGGTATGTGGTATGTTCAGTAAAACATAGGACAATTGAGGCTTTTTATTCGTTTGAATAACTAAATTAATGCTAGGTCTGACTATTTAAGTGGCTATATTCTGTTTATAAACTAAGTATTACACTATTGATGCTGTTAAAGCTTCCTCAGAACATTGAAGATACCTACACATCAACAAGTGACATTTCACCGGACGTTTTCCGGCTGGCTTATTCTTACGAACGTTCTATGCATATTGGTCAGTTGACAAATAAAAACAAAGAAAATAAGAACAAATAATCAAACTACAAAAAAGAGCACAAATGAACACAATAGCGCAAAGATACAAATAAAATAAGCAATGCTTTTCGGGTTGATCAAGTGTCTAACTGTAGTTTTCAGGTACAGAAATGTAATAAAGGAATCAAATATAGAAAATAACACTGCATATAAACTTCATTGTATAAATTAAATAAAGATTAAACATTATTGAAGTTACAAAAGTTATTCAGTCAAGAGCAGTGAGTGATTTCTTTGTCTTTTTGTTGTTAGATGAACATTAAAAACACAGAGAGCATGCAGGAATTAGTCTTCTGTCATTTTAAGACAATTCACAGAGCCAGTTTACTGTTACTGAACACATGCGTTGTCTTTCTCACTTAAGACATAACCTCTATGTTTGCAAGGATAATTGCTAAGACGTGCATGTTGACATCGTTTTATGTGAATTTGTCCGTTCAGGTGCAAGACTTGAAAGAGAATTTGCACGCTGTGACGCGGCTCTCCATGTGTGCGCTTCGGATGAGTACACACACACACACACACACATCTCCTCACACACTCACATCTCATAGCGCACGCGAGTTCTCGTTCTCGTCTTACGGTTGAATGTTTAACTTGGCAAGGTTAAAATTATTTTAAACAATGTGTGCTGACCATACATGTCACAACAATATAGTGATATTTAATTTAAACGTAGTATTATGCTGAGTAAGCCAACATACTCTTCTACCATTTAAAGTGCTGCTATTCAGCTTTTTTTAATACTTCAGTAATTCCAGTCTCTCTTCCTGCTCGACTCTACGTAGGTCTGTAACAGATTTGTATATTGGCTGCTCGTGAACAATGTCTACTTTGACCGGCCCTCAAACTGCAGCGACAGTGTTTGACAAACTTAATAAAAACGTAACACTTAGTAACATGCTCAAGTCGTGCTTGCGATAGTAGTTGATCAGCTACTTCTGGCAAAGGACTTAGATGGTTAAACTGATGCCATCGTTACTGTGTAATGTAATGTAATTTAATTTCTGATATGCACTGTCGATCACAACAGACTGGGCCATCTGACCAATTACTCAGAAAAGAGGGGTTTAGAGAGACTGAGTCATGTATGAGAAGAGAGACAATACTGCAATGAAAATTACAGTGTTTTCTTTTTTTTTTTACCTTGGTTGCATGTAAACCCAACCTCCAAAACCAATTTATGAATATTTAAAATAGCATAATAGGGGCACTTGATTATTATTATTATTATGGTTATTCTTCTTTCGAAACTCACATTTTGCAAGAGAAACTCCTCCTAGAGCAGGGGTGGGGAACGTCGGTCCTGGAGAGCCACTGTCCTGCAGAGTTTAGCTCCAACTCTGATAAAAACTCATCTGATTGTAGACTTAATGATCATAAAAACATTGATTAGCTGGTTCAGGTGTGTTTGATTAGGGTTGGAACTAAACTCTGCAGGACAGTGGCTCTCCAGGACCGACGTTCCCCACCCCTGTCCTAGAGCCTTCAACCTACAACCACCAAACTCAGCAAAGACCTTTAGGCTGTAATTCCCTGTAGCAGACTTCTGACTTCAAATCATTTATAAAATATACATCCCATTAGCATAACACACATGGTTTATTCTCCGTTCTTTGTCAGTCTTTCTTCCAGAGCAAGACATCAAGAGGTACAACAAGGTCTTGGACTACTTCAAAGGTGGGACAACAAAACCCAGGCACTCTTCAAATGTGCCGTGCAGAAAGTCTGATACTGCTGCAATCGCGGAGCTCCACGCTTGTGACAGAGGCCTACAAAAATTTGTGAGGCATCTTCCAAAGAGGACAGAAACTGTGTGATTTTGCAGAGCGGTGCAGAATTATGCAGACAGGAGCCACTGCAAAGCACCATTGAAAACAAAAATAAAGTTGGCTTGCTTATAGACTTTTGTGAGAGACAAAAATAAGCTGTTTATGCATGTGTGCTCACTTAAAAATGTTGGGTTAAAAATAACCCAACGAATAACCCAACTATGGGTTGGTATAGCACCTTCCCAACTGTGGGTTATTTTGAGTTAAATATTTATTTTTATTTTTGACCTTATTTTAATAAATAAAATACATAGTTTTCAAATACAGATTGTTTATTTGTATAAAACAATACATATGTTTCAACAAATATATTTTTAAATTAAACTATATATCAGGGAGTCTAGCATTTAATGTAAATATACATAATTGTGTACAAATTCAAAATACTCGTGTATATACAACACACATAATACATTCAAAACCTACACAAAAATGTACATAGAGTACAAATACATCAAATATATACATACAGCACGCAAAAATTCAAAATGAACACTAAATTTAAAACAAAGTTTGCATGCTACAAAAACTCCCAAAATGGGTGTAGAGGTCTTGAAATAGTTTATGTCATAGATGTAAAACATTTTTTAAACACATCCACTGCTTGAAATAAAGTCTTCTGTTCAACTGCTTCCACACTGAATATGAGAAGAATATGAATATGATAAAAACTTGCGAGTTCTCTTCATCCCCAAGCATCAAGTCATGCGGATCCGGCTTGTCTCACTGTTCAGGTAATGCACCATGTAAGTTCCGACCTTAAAAGAATAAATAAAGTTCAGCTGGGCATGCACTGTGACAACATCAACAGTGTTAAATTATGAAAAAGTTACATCAAAGCAGTGCTTTATTGAATTAAATTATGGTCACTCTAATTAGTCATTACACCTGCTGTTAAAGGGTTAGTTCACCCACAAATGTTAATTACTCGCCCTCATGTCGTTCCAAACCTGTAAGACTTTCGTTCATCCTTCAGAACACAAATAAAGATCTTTTAGATGAGTATGAGAGATTTCTGTCCCTCCATTGACAGCTACACAACTATCACTTTTAATCCCCAGAAAGGTAGAGCTGCTGTGTGACTGGATTTAATAGCGGAAACTGCGAAAACACGAGTAAAACAAACAATTATCAGTTTAAACTAAAGGTTCGACTCGATATAGTGTTCCTTACAACTTACCAAAGATCCAGTGATCGTGGATATTGACATGCAGCCAGGAATCATGTTTCCTGACATTTATATGAGCCTGATTTCAACACCGGGGAAATAAAAAAATGTTTTGCCTGTGAACGCTTTATATAACTACAATATAGGTAGTAGGGTTGTGCCGATAGACGATAGTATCGTGTATCGACGACAGAGATATCGCCGATGGCAGATGCCTTTGACGATATCAATACGATAATTGGCTCGTTTTCCCATTAATGTATTAAATCATTATTATTATTATTATGAAGCTAGTATAGTTATTAAATTAATTAGGAACTACAATTATATTTGCCTTGCCTAAATTCATAACGACATCACCACATAACCACACTTGCGACATCACCACATAACCACACTTGCGACATCACATGCGTATGAGGACTCCTCAAAGAAAATGTTTTTAAAACAGACAAAAAAAAAAACTACATCCCACAACGAAATTTAATTGCAAGGTGATCCATTCACAAATTGTCAAGAGTGCTTGTTTTAACAGACGCATCATTCTTATACAGAGCCAAGATGAAGACGCGGCATCGTTGTTCGTCAGTATTTTGTTTCCATAGCACATTAACAAAATATTTAATGACACTAATAACACTAAAAACAATACAATTACAAAATATTAATTATATGAAGTTCCTAAACGCAAGTTAGGGAGGAGTGAGCCCATCTAATCTTTCAATCAACAGCCTGAGTATACAAGCAGCCGCTTACCTCTCTCTAGCATCAAGCTGTTCCAGTATCCCTCCACCTCCCCAAACTCCACCTTCATCTCCGGTACCTTGCCCTTCAATTATCATATCCTACATTTAGCCACTGGGGGGTATATCAGATCTCGAGTTGAAGCTGCTTCATCGAGCCCCTCTTCAGTGGACAGCAAGCCAAATAAGTTTAACCTAATATCTGAAAGATTTTATGGGCAAGCAAACTCGTTAAAATAATAATATCAATAAAATTATATAGGCCGCCTAGGCCTAATAAAAGTCTTTAGTTCACGAAGCATCTGTGAAACTCTGCCATCTGTGAAAATCACAAGCAACTTCAAAATTGTTTAACAAGAAATATTCTTCTAATTTTTTCGCTGTCAATAATGTAAGTCCACAAGAGAAATATTAAGCCAGTAAATTAAGATAGTTGCTTATATCCACCGTCGTCTCTGAGAGAACGCGCCGTTAATGCAGTGAAAGCTCAGTCCGTTTCTGCTTTCATTTCAGGGAATAAGCGCGTTTACATGCACGTTATTAACTCGATTATGCCGAATCAACTGACAATGCATGTGGTCATGTAAACGCATTAACCCGTTTTCCTTTATCAGAGTAAAGTCATAAGTTTAAGTAGGCGTATAACCGATCGACTTTTAGATTTTTGCCTCTGATTTCTCCCGGCATTTAAAACACATTAACCCGCGTTATTGAAGTGCGGTGCGGTGCGGTGCGCATATGTGAAGTGTATCCAGACAGAGAGAGCACTGGTAGGAGGACATATATCGCAGACTCCGACTCTTTCTTGACCCAAGAAATTAAAACGTGTTCTCATCTCGTGCAGAAGTAGCCTACAGTCAAAATGCTGCATCTGTAACGGCATGAGAGGATAATGTGTGTCCGTAAATTTCCCGCTGACATGTTGAAATACTCCAAGTCAGATACAAGAATGATTAGGATCTTTTTTTACCTCACTATACTAGGAAATAACCTGATTTAGCCTATTAATAAACACTCCACCTTTGCTAGCAAAATAGTAAAACATTCTCATTTAAAACGAAGTAATAAAACAAGCAAATTGATGAGTAAATAAGCAAGTTAATAATCAAATAAGTAAGCCCCGCCCCCCTCACGATAATATCGTGTATCGCCGATCTCACAGGCTGACGATAGGACGATATGAAAATGGAGCATATCGCCCAACCCTAATAGGTAGGTCTAAGTCCGGGTGATCACTTGTTATATATATATCATATCGTCCAGCCCTAAAACTTTAGGTATAGTTTTTGTGTTAGAATGAAGCAGAAAAGAAAAAAAAATTTCAGAAAAGTAAAAAGTAAAAAGTAGTCCTTAAAGTCCCTGTAAAGTCAAAAGTAAGTACGTGTTTGTCACACCACAGAAAAATGTGTTATTAGCCACCCAGCCAAATTTGAATGATAAAAAAGCTGGCAAGTACATAAAATAAGCTATCAAAATCATGAAAAAATGAGCAGTAGTCTCTCATAGCAATTATGTTGCCATCACATAGCCTTCACCATACCTAGAGATTGGCATGGAGTACTTTCCATAAGATCATCTCTCAATGCAAATCAAACTAGCTATTAGGCTAACTGAAATAAAACCATGCCAATCTCTAGGTATGGTGAAGGCTATGTGATAATGTGGGGCTATTTTAATTCCAAAGGCCAAGGGAACTTTATCAGGATGCATAGTATCCTGGATCCATGAAGTAACTGGCCTTTAAAAATAAAAATCTGCCTGCCTCTATGGGAATTTAACATAGGGGTGTCCAGACTTATGCACCCTGTATTTTAAGGAAGAACATTTATTTATTTACGATACATTATTCATTCACAAAGAAAATTGGTGTCCTTAAAGGTTGGATTTTTCCTAATTTTTTTAATTAAGGCAATAAGGTCAATTTCCAAAAGATGATTTTTTATTCCTCTTTTTAGTCAACTTTAGCATGGGTGTCTAAACTTATGCATAGCACTGTATTAGGAAATGTTTATTAATGTATACATGAATGATATGAGGCAGACTGCAGGTTGATGAATCAAACGGTCATCTTCTGGGGTCCCATTCTGTTAGACCTGACCAAAAAGAGGAAAAATAAGACAAAGGCTGTTTTTGTTGTACAAAGACCCCAGATATTGATAACTTCACAATGTCAGTTTTTATTGCAATTATCAGACAGAAGACCACCAACCAAATACAAACCTATATAAATATTATATTATTATGTGACATGACATTTTGTTTTTATTTTGTCATTACAGTCGTGCTCGCTACCTGGCCTACAGACGTTTTGTTTCCTGGTGCTGGGGATACTTGGGAAAGCACAACAGGGTTGTCATACCCTCTTGTGTTGTGCTCCGTATTCACCAGGAGTACTCGGATGAAGATGGGGAGTACACAGGCTTTAGGCCTCCCGTTTAAATGTAAAAAAATCTGTATATATTGTACTTGTTTGGGAATGTGCCATGTACACAATTATTCAATACACAAATTTCATAGCCATTTTGGACAACTATCAACCAGTTTTTGAGTAATGACATGTTTGTATGCGTCACAACTAACTGTCAAATCTGGACTATCATGTCCATATATATTGTGCAACAAGTTGATAATGTAATTGTGACAGATCTAATGTACTGTATATATTACCAAAATAACAAAAATTGAGTAAGGGCAAGAATAGTACTGTGGAGATGGCGACTTATATGTTGGCAGAAAACAGAAAGGGATTGTGGACTTAGATGGGTGTTGTTAGAGCTGTTTCCTCACAACTGGGACAGCTGAACCTGGATACATGGCTAGCAATTGCGTCGGGTTTCCCAGGTCGCTCATACTTTGAACACAGGAATCCATGAACAGCCACCGCTTTCATATTAGCCACAAACGGTGCAGGGTCCTGGATGACCTTGTCAAAGAGGATGTCCATCAGCTCAGTCACATATTCTAAAACACAGGCGAGAGCACATAGCATACAGTTTGAGTCATTCATATGGTAACATTCATATGGTAACTGTTGACGAAATGTTAACAAAGTAACTGCAATAGAAATTGTGTTTTTACTGCTTGTCACACTGGCAAACATGCTACACCTTTTCTCTATCAGGTGGTGCCAAAATCTTGCCAGCGGGGTAAATGCAAAAATTCAAAATTATGTATATGTTAGTATGGAGATATCAAAAGACAATTGAGAATTAATTTAACAGTAGCATATTTGGTCTTCGCCATGGACACCACATGTTCCCCTCTCTTGGCCTTGGGAAAATTAATTTTAAACCGCAGTTCTCCGGCTGCAGTCCTCGCTTGGGTACAGCCAGCATTTTCATTGAAATGCAAAGCAGCCAGGTAAAGTCTGAAATGAGGATTTGTATGGGATTCCTCCAACATAATGACGTCATGGCCACACTGCCCCTCTCTCTCTAGCTGTGTGGCTGCTCTAATCTGTTAACATGGACACCAAAATGAAAAGCTTCCACTACGCACACACACACCGCTCATGTAGACAGTATGACTTGGCTGTTGGCAAAGTGTTGTTACTATACAATATTGACAACATGATTACTATACAATTTACCTGCAAAGCATCCCCAAGTATGAGAAGACCACGTTTTTGGTGCGAACCTCAGAATCACACTGTATAACCCCTCCAAGGCAGATGTTTGATAGAGAGGGCTCAGCTTTTTCACATCACCAAGAACACACTTGTTCATCAGCACCTTCTCCAGCTTGTAGATGGCCTTTGTTGCTAGAAGAGGACACAGAATAACCCAATACATAAAAGATGATGAGTGCAATGCAGCTGCGAGTATACTACAGGATTAGCATAATTGCTATTGAATATTGGTGTACCGGGTTTCAGCCACTTGTTTTTGTCAATGGAAGGAGGGTGGAGGCACTTGGGAAAGAGTGGATTTTCATGGACATGTACATTCTGGACGTGGTTGAGAAGAGATGTCCATTTTGCCATGGTTTCCTCTCCATTTGATGAACCGGATGCGGACCAGTAGAGGTGATTTTTTATGCTCTTCTGCCACATTTTGACCGTGTTGCAGTCTTTCTCTTTGGACATGGCATCCACCCTCTTGATGAGTGCTGAGAACAGTTTAAAAAGATGTAATACATTTGTTCTACAGTGGGTGTTAATGTTGCACAGGATTAGCTGTGCTACAAATAATTAATCTAAAATTAACTACATTTTTAAAATCATCCTACCTTTACATAAATGCCATACATCATAAAAGTGGTCAATGTCTGGTTTCTGTTCCCGGACAAACTTTTGAACCTGGGTGTGTCGGTCTGTCACCAGGGAAGCTACTTTGACACCAGCTTTTTCAAGAAATTCCAGACTCCGGATAAGCCCTTCCTTTTCCATACGGACACTGCTTCCCACTTCATTTCTCTGTGGATCATAGACATAACATTTCTTTAAATACAGACTTCTAAAGTCTGAAATTTTATTAATTTCTCAAAATGTCCCAAGAGTTTCCCTTGCAAATACTGCCTACTTGGTTTTTATAATCTATTTACCTGTATGAGCTGGATATCAACAATTTTGTTTGTGAGTATGAGCCATACTTTGCGCAATGGCCTGGACTGTCAGCTCTCATATCACCACCAAGAGATACAGTTTGGCTCTGTTTAAGTCCCTCAAGCAGGTCGCTCTGGTGTGATCACCATTTATGCAGCACAGAATGCAGAATGTAGTTGTGCACATGATTTCGATGTGTCATTCTGCTGAAGGTTCTCACATGCATTGCATTGAGCACCTGTAAAGTAAAATCAGAAATAGCATGTACTACATCTCACCGTGGCATTGTGCTATGCACTGGCCTTATAAACTTTTAAAAAATAAGGTCACTATTTTTTACAAACCTTGTTAGTCTGGATGAAAGAAGAGCCAGTGTAGTAGACAGCGGCTGATAGGTGCAGATTCCCTGCTGGAGAGCTGCCCAGAAGTGGTTGACTCTTCCACTCTCTGGTGTATGAACAACTCTGGTGGAGGCACTTCTGGGTCACAGAAAGGAATGTTCCTTTTACAAACTTGATCACCTTGCAGACTCTTGAGCAGGTGGGGTAGATTTTAAAAAGCTCAAGCAGACACTCCTCATATATCAAGTATTTCACTATGTCCTGTGGTGGCTTGGTTGGTGCTCTATTGACAAAGGAAACCACAAAAAAAGACTTGTTTGTAACAACTTGTTACAACTTGTTTAACTTGTTTGTATTTTTTCTAATTTCTCAACTTCATAGTAAAATTACAAAACAATCACATCAGCATCAATTAAAATTATGCTGAGGAAAAGATTGTTCATATTATATTCGATTAACAAGGATCTACAACAAAAAGTTAACTTACTGTTCACTGGTGGTGTCAACCAATTCAGACATGCTGGGGAGGTCGGTGGAGTCATCAGGATCTGCCATGTTGAAACTGTTTACAGATTCCTGAAAAGAGGGAAACTCCAAGAAAGAACGCTTTGGTGGTCTATCAGGTGATCCTGCTTTCCGCTTAAGTGGAGCTGAAGAGCAGAGCGGAAGAAGCTTGGCTGTGGTGTTGCCAACAGCAATACTCTTTGTGGCCACCGTAGCTTGAGAACCTGGAAAATATAAGGATAGTAATAAGAGTTATGTATGGCGTTTATATTTGTAAGAGAGGTAAAGCTATGTAAATAGAACAGATTTTTTAAAAAACATCTCTGTACTTACAAGATTTCATACAGGACGCATGCCATTCATCAGAATGTTACTGGAAGTAAAAATTAACGATAACCGTACTGTCTGTGTCCATTGGTGTGAGATAGTGGTCCAACGAATCACAAAACTCACAGTTCGGATCATATGTGACCCTGGATCACAAAACCAGTCTTATGTTGCACAGGTATATTTGTGGCAATAGCCAACAAAACATTGTATGGGTCAAAATTATAGATTTTTCTTTTATGCCAAAAATCATTAGGATATTAAGTAAAGATCATGTCCCATGAAGATATTTGGTAAATTTCCCACCTTAAATATATAAAACATTTATTTTTGTGAATGGATGCAGCACTATCGCCAATAGAAATGGACAACTTTAAAGGCGATTTTCTCAATATTTCGATTTTTCTGTACCCTCAGATTCCAGATTTTCAAATAGTTGTATCTCGGCCAAATATTGTCCTATCCTATTACAGGAAAAATTTGCGACTACGCCACCCGGGGAATTTCGCCCCGGGAAATATAGATTAGACTCAAATAATTCTTAGGTCACTCAGGTTCGACTCTCTTTAATGAAGTAGGCAGAAACGTGGATATGAAAACGTACAAAATATTTATTAATACAAAATTTAGAGCAAGATGATAAATCACAATAATGAGCAATGATTGTACAGGACAGCATCCGAAGACTCAAAAAGCCATTAGGCCGACAGTTTAAAAATGAACAAAATCCCAACCACACTCAAACATTTACTTGGCTGATACACAATTTACAAAGACACAAAACACACACAACTTACAGGGCTGAGGTCCACCATAGGAGAGATCACTAAGCTGAGCAACCAAAAGCACACTCACACACACACAACACTGTGCACTTCAGATCACACCACAACACTTCAAAAGTATCACACGGCAAAGGTTCAGAGGAGCACCACCACCATAGAAGATCCTACAACCGTGGGACCCCAGCGCCTGAAAGTAAATCTAAATTTATAAACAGACTTTTAAAAACATACATTCAACTCACAGTTTGTCATGGTGTAATCATGAAACAGATACTCATAAAAATACAAGCAGCCACAGTTTGATGGCATCCGGTGCAAGTTGAAATACACAGTCTTTAAATAAATGAAAACAATTTAACTCAATTTGACAGAGTTAAACTATCAGAAAAGAACAGGCAAACCAGACAGCAACAATTCCCTCCGTATACTGGGAAGATACGATGTTTTCGCCGTACAGCAGCAGAGAAACAACCAGGCTGTAATGTTAACTGGAGCGACAGTATAGAAAGCGACACCACGGACGAGAAGTGAATCGAAAGAGGATGATACAAACGCACAGTGCGTTTCCCTTTCGTCACACAGACGCTCTGATTTCGTGTGATCAGCTGTTCAGCTGGAGTACAGGGACACTGATTGTAAAGCAGCGCACAAATGTCCCGATCAAGACAATGCCAAGGACCAGGCGGAGAGAAGAGACAGGAGTCACTGCAAACAACGGACGGAGGCGGAGTCGGACGTGATGCATCCCAGGCTACAGCCAACCAGCTCTTAAATAGGAGGGACTCCCAGCTGATAGGTGCTCACTAATGTCAATCTCATTCATTTGGTTACACTAACAAACCATACATCAATGGAAAGATTATGTATTCAGCTTTCAGATGATGTATAAATCTCAATTTAAAAAAAATTACACATAAGACTGGTTTTGTGGTCCAGGGTCACATATTACTTTTTATGAGCCACAAATCATAATTTTTCGGATTAACAAGAAAAAAATTCATACTTAAAGCTTTACTCTGATAGAACAGCAAAAACTACTAGCCTAGCTTTATTAAACATTATCAAAGCAAGTAATCAGTAAAAAAATGCATTAATTACAAGCATAGATAAATACAATATAGTATATCGAAGTTACAAATAAAGTAAGGTTTAACTCTTTATTTCAGGTACAAAAATCTAATAATTAAATCTAAAAAATATATATATACAATTCGGAGTTCACACGCTCTCTGAAACGTTCCTCGGGTGTGCGCGTATCTTTTTCCTCTTTTAGCGATGAAATAGTTTAAAATCTATTGAATGTGAAAACAAGCAAGACAAAACAAATGCAAATTTCAAAAAGACAAACTAGGCACTTTACCTCTCAACATACCTGTATTCATACCTGTACACAAAGTAATCTGTCTGACATTCAACTTCTCGGGTGACTTTCTGCATGTTGTCACACTGGAACTCTGTCTCTCTTGTGGTTGGAAGCGACTGCTTTGTGAAGAGATAATAGTTGAATTTACTATTCTAAGGAATCATTAATGCATAAACAAATAAAATCACGTTAGAGAGTTTCACAATTTAGTAGTTACTGTGGACTACCAACTATAATTATAACATAAGCACACAAGGCAACTTACACTCATTGGTGGGCACGCACTGCGTGGTGATAATGGCACCAGTTGTCGGCGCGACGGGAGGATGAAGTCCTCCCATTTACCAGTAACAGCGGATTATCAGTGAATCCCAGTTGTCTCCGACTAAAGTTTCCTTTTAACTATCCCGTGTAAAATGATCACTACAGAGGCGGGTATTGGCGGTGATCCTCAGCTCTCCATCAAGATGGCTCTTCACAAAATTAATCCACTTCTTCTTGATGTGATCGTTTTTCGGAAATTTAAATAAGGACACCGATCTGTTTTGTACGTGATCGCATCCAGGTAGTACGCATTTCTGTGATGAAGGCATAGCTAGCTAGCAAACTGTAGGCTGTAGTAACTAATAGTACTGACAGTAACTCGCGATTGAGCGGCAAAATTATGTGAATGTGCTCTATTTATATTGTTAGGGGAGGGGCCAGCGTCAGGGGCTCCAGTGTGTCATCAAGTAGGGGCGTGTCCAATAGCTCAGGGGCTCCAGTGCGTCATCAAGTAGGGGCGTGTCCAATAGCTCAGGGGCTCCAGTGTGTCATCAAGTAGGGGCGTGTCCAATAGCTCAGGGGCTCCAGTGCGTCATCAAGTAGGGGCGTGTCCAATAGCTCAGGGGCTCCAGTGCGTCATCAAGTAGGGGCGTGTCCAATAGCTCAGGGGCTCCAGTGTGTCATCAAGTAGGGGCGTGTCCAATAGCTCAGGGGCTCCAGTGTGTCATCAAGTAGGGGCGTGTCCAATTGCTCAGGGGCTCCAGTGCGTCATCAAGTAGGGGCGTGTCCAATAGCTCAGGGGCTCCAGTGCGTCATCAAGTAGGGGCGTGTCCAATAGCTCAGGGGCTCCAGTGCGTCATCAAGTAGGGGCGTGTCCAATAGCTCAGGGGCTCCAGTGCGTCATCAAGTAGGGGCGTGTCCAATAGCTCAGGGGCTCCAGTGCGTCATCAAGTAGGGGCGTGTCCAATAGCTCAGGGGCTCCAGTGTGTCATCAAGTAGGGGCGTGTCCAATAGCTCAGGGGCTCCAGTGTGTCATCAAGTAGGGGCGTGTCCAATAGCTCAGGGGCTCCAGTGTGTCATCAAGTAGGGGCGTGTCCAATAGCTCAGGGGCTCCAGTGTGTCATCAAGTAGGGGCGTGTCCAATAGCTCAGGGGCGTGTCCAATAGTCATCGAGCCCCCGTTTTAGCCCCGCCCAGAAAATCCGTAACACAGCAATGGTGAAAAACTGTTTAATGGTCTAACTCCACAATTCAGCACTTCACAGTCTTTGTAATATGTTTTAGCAATACATTTCTAACATTTTTTAATGTGTTTAGATTTTTTTTTCGAATTGCCTTTACAGGGACTTTAAATGTTTTGAACAACTGGCCCTAGAAGATAACTACACATAAGCTACATAAATTCATCAACTAACCATTCAGAAATGTCCCGTTGGATTCTACATGTTGTCACTTCTTCTTGGGTCTCTACATCATTGTCTGACTCCGGTTTCAACTTAAACATTGAAATTTTCAGTGCATGTCTGTGTGAGGTAAAAGGACACAAACTGTTGAAGCTCCGCCCCCTGTGCTGGGAGCAGCGGCTCATTTGCATTTAAAGGGACAGAGGGGGTAATCCATCCGCCGGAAACTGAAGCTTCCCTTGGGGGCCGCCAATGTACAGTAGTAGACCATCACCTGCTGTTAGCATTCCATTGACTCCCATTCATTTTGGCGTCACTTTGACAGCGAATAACTTTACATCTGAGGTGTTTAAAGACTGCATTTGTCCATTATTTATTTCTAAAGAAACACGACAATGTATAAAAGGCTCCATTACTTTGTATCTTACGTTATGGCCCTGTAGAAGCAGTTTTTGTAAAAATAGGCTATCGATTATAATAGGCTAACGTCATAACCACTCGACTCTCTGTTGCACAGTCGAGATATTACCGTATAGACAGGCGGAGAAGCTCGCAGGCAATCGATGGGACGTGGAGGCATAAAGTCCGATAAAGTCAAGGGAGAAGCCCATAGAGAGTCATAAAGTTGCTCATACTCACGTTCTCCGTCTCTGCAAGTTTCGGAAGGGAATGATTCAGATTTCTCTCGGCACAGCTACTAGAAGACAGACGGGTTGCTCACATCACATCTACGTCGTCAAGCTCAGTTTGAGTCTGCGCAGTACGCTCAGCCATCAGGAAGCGATGCTTCTAATTTGCTTCACTTTTCTCCGTTGAAGTCTATGGGGTCGCATTGTCCATTTTATATACTCTCTATTGTTTTTGCTCACCCTCAAAAAGTGACAATTTTAACATGCTATATAAAAGTATCTGTGGGCTATTTTGAGCTAAAACTTCACATACACACTCTGGGGGCATCAGAGACTTATTTTACATCTTGTGAAAAGGGCATTATACCACCCCTTTAATAAATTCTACAGTTATTTGAGCCTTTTGGGATCTTCATTGTCTTCATCGGACTACAACGTTACAGCTCACAGATGTCAGCTTGATTTATTGATTTTTTAGTGACCACCAGATACTGGCCTGCAAGTGAACCTGGACCACAAAGTCTCCCCATGTTCTCTTCAAACTTTTTTGTTTTCGAGAGTATTATCTCAGTTTTGTCAAATAGACAAATGTGAGCATCGGTGAGCTGCTACACTGGACATTGGACCGAAGTTCAGGGAGTGAATTTCGACTGGGGATGGACTTCCAGTTTTGGTTAGATTTTTTAGGGAAATGAAAGGCATTTGAATTTCTCTCTTTTATTGTCTCAAAAGCCTAAGAAAGCGATACGATTTCAGCACAAAAATATAGCGCAATAAAAAATTTGATTCAATTTTTGTTTGTTCAGTTTACATGCAAACAAAGGTTTTATACTTCTGTAATTTCAGCTTGTGAACAGGACTTTTATTTTGGTCTGTGTGTATGACGTCATAAGGCTGCGCTGCATCTGTTGTGATTCGGCTGAAGAAGAAAGGTTTGTGTGCAAACTATTCACGCAATTTCATAGCTTTAACGGTTAAATGAATGTTTGATTGTTGAATGTAACAATTTTTTTAAAGCTTTATCTAACAATAATGATAACTTCTACTAATCAGCTTCTAATGCTAGTTTAGAGTGTTTTTAGTCTAATCAGATCATTAAGTTCATTAACTCTCTCTCTCTGACTGACTCTTACCAGTGAACTGAACTACTGAATTAGATCTGATTGAGACACACACAGATAATTAGTTTTGAGTGTTTTTCTTTCTGTTAATAATTCTCATCTTAAATAGGACAAACAGAAAAACTCCTGGTGAAGTGACTGAGAACCATGTGACACTATTATAAAGATGGCTTTTATAAAAGAGGAGAGTGAAGACATAAAGATGGCGTTTATTAAAGAGGAGAACTCAAGATGACTCAAGTCATCTGATCCTTATTAAAATGTCCAGCTCTACAGAAATGAGTGATATATTTTTGAAGTGAGTCTAAATTAAAGTTAAAGTGGTTTTATTTGACATGGTGTGGGTTGCCTCATGTGGACAGACATGTTGAGATCACATGACTAGACAAATGTATTTTTTTAATTATTTAAAGTATTTTTAGATTAAATTATATTACTCATAAAAAATAGATATACTTAAAAAACTGATTTGGGTCAATGACGTATAAGGATTTTCGACAGGCCGATTTTAAAATATATATATATAAAAAAAAAAATAGCCTACCTGTTGCAATTGTTCAAACATTAAAGGGATAAGTTACTCCACTTTAAAATGAAAATTATGTCATCATATACTCGCCCTCATGTTGTTTCAAACCTGTATGAGTTTCTTTCTTCTGCTGAACAGAAAGGAAGATATTTAGAAGAATGTCAGTAACCAGACAGTTTCTGGTCCCATTGACTTTTCCATAGTAGGAAAAAAATATACTATGGAAGTCAATGGGACCCAAAAACTGCCTGGTTACTGATATTCTTCTAAATATCTTCCTTTCTGTTCAGCAGAAGAAAGAAATTCATACAGACTTTGCAACATGCACTCGTCTCAATGAATGGCAGTCTGCGTCTGCCGAGCGTCTCGTCTAAGCTAAGCAATCATCGTGTCGAACGTCGCCTACCTTGCCGTGACCAATGACGTGTGATATTGTACGTGTGGATAAACGCCTGGATTAATACTTAGGCTATATTATTTTATCTTAACTATTATACCTTTTTAATTTTGGATATGATCATAACACACACGTTTTCATTTTTTTGTGGGTTGGGAAACAGTGTAGACACTATTAGTAATCAGTATAGCCTAATAATAAGCTTTTAAACCTGCTCGGGAGCAGGCTTATTTCATGTTAACAGGATTAGATCCCGGCTTCATAAGCGGAGCTGATACGGGAAGTCCAGCGCAGCGCGATAGTGCACTTTCTTTCTGAGATATATATTTTTTCTCGTGATTCGTGAGATTGTCGTTTTTTGTCGCTTTTATGTTTAAAAAACAGTTTTAGTTTTTTTTTTGTTTTTTGTGGCATTTCCAAGCCATTTAAGACCCAATGTTGTAAAGCAGTTTTTTTTTTTTTTTTTAGGCTATCATAATTTTTTATGAAGATCATACAATCATGACCAGGCCGATTACAGATATGTCACTCAGGCTTCACTAACAAGATTGGTACCATAGACTATAGGCTACCATAGACTGCCATCAAGGCCTCAATGAAGGGGATTATGTGAACAGAAAGGGGATTCACAATGTAAATGTGCAGCCCAGTTACTATTGTGATTCTTAATATTCCAGATTAGTAATGTTATATCAGATAATAAAAAAAAAACAGTTGACTAAAATCTTCCATATCACAAATGTGAAAGCAAAATGGCCAGGATCTGTGCATGACTTAAGTAATTTCAGAGATTCACATTTATGCACATTAGTTGAAAGTGGTAAGAAAAGTTCCACAATTAAATATCAAGCTCACTGTATTACATAGACCTACACTTATGCTGATCCTAACAGAACTGCATTTTTTCATAGGTGATTATGACATGTTCCTGCCTGCAGACAGGTGTTTTATGACCCCATTCCCTGACCCAAACCAGTTACAATGCAGCTCTAGCCAGGACAAGGGCACACAATGAAATGAACTTTGGCTAACTAAAGGGAAGATTTCAGTGTCTGAAAATTCTGAGGGTTGCACACCTGACAAAAAAACAGCTCAGCACCCCTAAAACTTGGAGTAAGAAATGTTGTTATTCTAAAAAATGTATTCGTCTTTGACAAGGTCAAATAATAATGTCCAAAACATACTCCGTAGTTTGCGGTTTAAAATGTATGTGTTATGGATGAAAATGAAAACATCCCCGCTTAGCAAATGGTGTCATCCTCTTCTCTTCTTCCTTTTCTCCTCTGTACCTGCACCGCTCAGCACGACCGTCATCCAGATCGACACACACGCAGAGTGAGAACCATAGGCGTCACTAGGCCCTTTTTTAAGTTCTGCCTAGCCCCCAAAGAGTGTGATGCTGATGAGGTGAGAAAAAAACAGCTACCCACGCATGGTTTTAAAGCTACTGTTATCCAATTTTTTTGGCCTTCAAAAACATCTTAAAATGCACATATGTACTAGATCAGAGAAATCAAAATTTTCGCGGGGGAGCATGCCCCGAACCCCCCTAAATACCTCACATCCGGGACCTCGGTGATTATAAAACCCTGCCATATGCATGTTACTGGATGAATGAATGAAACTAGTTAATAATGAGCATTAGACCATAAACTAAAGATTTTTTAATCATACCCTCATTGGGGGCTGAGCACCCATAAATGAAAATCCTAGAATCGCCCCTGGTTCAGGCAATATATTATGTGCATTTGTACTCTGATCATCACTGTAATAAAATTAAAAAAATACAAAACTAAACCCTGTCTCTTTTTGTTAAATTGCAGTTTTATCAATAGCCATTATAAAAGTAGCCTATAAGTAAAAAGTACAAGAAACTATACAATACGAAATAAAGCAAACAATTCAGTCAAAACATACAAAGTCAGCGCTCTAGTCTAACGTTACAACAATGGTAAAGTTAAATAGCCTAAATATAAAGTTATGAAATTTCACTTAGCCCTCAGTTTGGCCAGGGAACAAGATTCACAAGACCAAAGATCGCCCGTTAGGTCAACACAAGACGAATTATATCTCATGTTATATCTTCTCCAAATACCGCTGTTTTGCGCTTGGTGTGAGCTTGTTCATGTAAGGTCCCTTTTCTTTCGCCTTATCTTTTTGCATTGCTTTAATTTCTTCCTTTTCTTTTTCGTATTCGTAGATCAGTCTGTGTCCCGCCGAAATACTAAATAGCCTAATAATAATAGCCTAATAAATGCGCAAAAATTAAAGAGCTCTGGAATGTTTAGTCGCGCTTCTGTGAAGTTCTGAAGGCGTTGCCCCTGGCAACCGATAGCGTCTCCTTCCATCATGGCCGACAGGCTCAGACCCCGCCCAAATCAACCCAAGTCGGCACGTGACTCCTCACTTTCAATATCCTAGTGATGTTACATATGACACTGAAGCTTCGATGCGCGTATCACATAAGCGACACAATTTGTAGTGAAGCCCCATATCGAGGCGTGTATTGGTTTACTAGAGTCACGTGATCGATGACAAATGAAGCCTCACTTTCTGTCCAGTCACGTGCGCGTTTCGCTTTGGGTGTCAGAAGGCTCGAACTTCAGATCGTATTCAACGAGTCATTGTTGCCTCAGTCTGGTTGATATTTACAATTATTGATATTGACATTTAATAACAGATGATCCTATCAGACTGTCCTTATTCATTGTGTGTGTGTGTAGAAAGAGAGAGAGAAAGAGAGTAGGCCTACATTAAATCGTATTGAATCATATAAGCTATTATATTTTATTGTCACACTTTAATGGGAAAATTAATTTATTTAATGAACAAATCAAACACAAACATGTAAGGCTTTTATTTGTACACATAACACTGAAACTATGGAGTGTGTTGTGGTTGCTTCATCTGCCAGAGCTTCTAACACAGGCTTCTGGCTGCTTTATTTTAAATAAGCACCAGATGGCGCTGTTCTCGATACTCTCGAAGCTTTGAATCTTTTCCCGGAACAGTCAGGGGAAAGCCTCAGTGATTCATGAGGCTTCATTTCCCCATCCCTACTATATCCAACGTAAACATGCACGGACCGGTACCGTTGCGCAAGATGGTCAAGGCCACACCCACCCTCCACCTTGCGCCGCCTTTCTCCTCCTCATTAGCATTTAAAGCTACAGACACCGAAACGGCCTGTCTGAAGGAAGCTCATTCTGGGACTGGCTTGTAGTGGCTATAATTCTGCACCGAGGCTGAATTTTTGAAAAGAGATTTCAGATACAGTACTAGGGACCTCTAAGGCCTATATTAAAGCCTACAAAAAGTAGCATGTCATGGGACCTTTAAACATTAAAATTCAGAATAAACTTCGACTATTAGTTCTTGCTCTGCTGAGGAGAAAAACTGAGCGCGCTCTTTGGCCACGCTGAGCAGCCAATAGCAGCGTTGCTGATTAATGTTTCTACTATCGATACATATCCCCTTTTAAACCCAGAGCCGGACAGTAACTGAGTACATTTACTTGAGTACAGTACTTAAGTACAATTTTGCGGGATCTGTACTTTACTCGAGTATCATTTTTGGGGAGTACTCATGACTTTACTCAAGTACATTTGAGAGGCAAATATTGTACTCTTTACTCCACTACATTTCTATCCATAACTGTGAGTAGGCCTACCCAAAAAAATTGAAAAAAAAAGGAAAAAAGAAACATCTCGGAAACCCTCTCAAATGTGATTGGATTGTGCAGGCGCCACTGATTGGGACAGCCTATCAGCAATCACCTTCAGCTTTCCGCCAAAGTCAACTCCATGGTCAGAGTTAGATAAGAGACGAAACCATGGACGAAACAATGGATGAAGACGCAGCAGGTCCATCCCGGGAGCGAAAAAAAATTTCCCAGGATGGTAGAGGAAGACTCATGAATATTCATTAGGGAAGTCATCCCTGATTGGTCTTAACCCCAGTGACGGGTAGGTTTAGGGGCGGGGTTATGGAGGTCATAAGACCCCCAGTGACAGGTAGGTTTAGGGGTGGGGTTAGGGGTAGGTCATCAGACCAATCAGGGATGACTTCCCTAATGAATATTCATAAGTCTTCCCCTACCATCCTGGGAAAAAAAAAAAATCGCATCCCGCGAACGTGCCAAGCCGTGGCCCCACCTTGCCAGACTATTACAATTTTCTGAACAAGTTAATGATAGTTTTCGCTTCAAGTGTTTGCTGTGTTTACCAATGCAAGCACTGTGGCAGTAGTAATGCAATATTTAGAAAATGTACTCTTGTACTCTTGATACTCAAGTACTTTTAAAAACAAGTACTTTAGTACTTTTACTTAAGTAGACATCTGACTGTAGTACTTTTACTTGTACTTGAGTAAAATTTAGCAAGGGGTATCTGTACTTTTACTCAAGTAATGTAGCTGTGTACTCTGTCCGCCTCTGTTTAAACCAGCGCATGAGCGCGCAATTATCTCAGATAACTCAATCCAGCGATACTAATCATATCCGGAAAGTGTGTTCGAAGAACCGAGTTAGCCAGATCATGATTCGCACGATGATATCATCTTGGATGTGTCATTTGATCTCGGATGTAATAAGCAACGTACGAAGAACGGGCCCCGGGACTGCAAAAAGTGTTAGCTAGCTATATATTACTTAAGGCTGCCAGTTAGAAAAAGGTAAATCAATTAATTAAATCTTGCAGTTGGTATTTGACAGATTTTAATGTAGCCTACAGCAATTTTATAAAACTATACATTTAGTAAACATGGCTAAATGAAATGCCTAGTTTAAAAAAGGTGTTAAAAATTACCCTGAAGCTAACCCAGTGATGTGTGAATATCACTGACCTATTGCTATATGTTGTTGTGTTAGTAGTTTTGACCAATACATTTGTTTACACAAATATTAATCGTTGGATTATTTGGCTAAAATTTTGCATTAACCAGTATGTTATTGTTGTTGTTATTATTATAGTCATGTAAAGACTTTTCACGTTCAGTGCACTGACAATATTTACATTCAATTAGAACCTTTTTTTTTTTTTTTTTTTAAATGTATTGGTTGCAATTGTTTTAATTTACAAACCAAGCAATGAAGACACACAAAAAAACAAGCTGAAGTCAAGTAAATGTAATTATAAACTCTCATAAGCTGACAGTGTGTTGAGAGGGAACACCTCCAGGAACAAACAAACATGGCATAGTGAATGCCCAAAATGTAACAAGGCAAAATAACAGGTAGCAGTCTTTAATTGGGCTTGTTAGTGATGTAACAATATGTATTTATTTGTCAATTTATGTAACCTGGAATGACCCTTTGAGATACAGTGTGACTTCTACCAAGGAGAGACTGTCAAGGTGGGCAGCAAAAGACAAAAACAAAACACCAATATCTAGAAAACAAAGTAAAATGTTACTAGGGTGGTGCTTTCATTATTATAGACAGGCTGCCAGTTCATGAATAAAGTGTGGGCTTTATAAATCATTTTCCACGGGTCAGAGCAGACATTATTCTTTCTGCCTTTTATGCGGCATTGCATATTTATGCATAATTTAGATTGGTCACAAAGCCATCTTAGCTGTGTAAAAACATTGTGATAGTACTGTTGCATGTTTGATATTGGTTCAAATGTGTTTGTCTGTCGTTGTGCTTGTCAGTACAACATCAGAACCAAAATATTTAAACTTGCCATGAAAATACAGAGCTGTAGACAGATGAAATAACAAGAAGAAACATTAAAGTATTTAAAGGACGAGAGTTGACCTTAATGATACAAGTATTGTGGCATGAACCACCTGGTGTTCGCCAGAGTCCGAAAGAAGAGTCAGAGTTAGGTCCTGTCCAAAGATTGATTTGTGCCTGTTGAGGTTTTCTGAGTCATGAGTCTTAAAGGCATGTAGCTCGATTTTTATTTCTAAAAATGAAATCAACAAAATTAAGTAAAAATTATAGTAAACTGAAAAAGGTTATAAAAATATGTTCTTTGTTTAAAAACTGCAGTGATGTGTGAATATGACCATAGTCTGTTGGAAAGAAGTAAAGGTAAATTATCTGTAATACCAATTTGTAGCCACTAGATGCCTGTATATGTCTCTATATAAATAGATGCTGGACTGTTGGCTGAGCTTGTTCTCTTCTGTTTTCCGGTTTGTATTTTTCTTTAGCTCTCGCCATCATAAAGGTACTATCCTATGGTTTTATAGGTCTGACATGTTATGACATCCAGTTAAAATATTACAATGCTCATGATCAGGGCCGGCCAAAGCCCTTATTTATTTGTGGGCCCCTCGGTGTCACCAATACACGATTGACTATTGTCAATTCTTGATAATTCGGACACCCATTATAATTTGTATTAGTTGTAGCTGTGTTGCTTACATCATACCAATGTCTGCCTGTCATGTTTTTTCCCTTCTAAGGTTTCTAATTGTAACAGTAGCAAACCCACTAGATTGGTCAGGTGTTCATATTCAAAGTCTTACAGTACTGCAGTTCACACTGGGATATGTACAATTTTTCATTATTTTTTAAGTAGTCTCTTATGCTGAATATGCTCACTTTTTCCCAGGATTATTTGATGAATAGTTAAAAAGAACAGCATTTACCTTAAATAGAAAGCTTTCAAAGAATCCTAAAAAATAATGTTTACACTGTTTTCAAAATTCAGCTTTGATCACAGGAATAAATGCCACAACCTGCCACATGAGCTGCAGATTCAGTTCTGCTCAGCCATCATTGAGTCTGTTTTATCCACTTCTATCACTGTCTGGTTTGGTTCAGCTACCGAATCAGACATCAGGAGACTGCAGTGGACAGTCCGGACTGCAGAGAGGATTATTGGTGCCCCCCTGCCAACCCTCCAGGACCTGTACTCTTCCAGAGTGAGGAAGAGAGCAGGTATAATCCTCACAGACTCCACTTACCCTGGTCACCTCCTGTTTGAACTGTTACCGTCTCCGATGACTGGCCACAAGAACATCTAGGCACAGGAACAGCTTCTTTCCACAGGCCATTTCCCTTCTGAACAGTTAAATACCCCCCAAGGCATATTCCTGTAAGTGCAATACTCCCACTGTTTAGTGCAATACCTCTAAACTCAGGTGATATTTATATTTATTCATACTATTCAAAATACTGTAATGTGTTCATAATCTGCAAATGTTTATTCTGACTAAACCTTTTTATACGATATTCATATTTTATTCTTGGAATTTGTATTATTATGTTTCTTGTTGTATTTGTATGTGCACTGGAAGCTTCAGTACCAAGAAAAATTCCTTGTGTTCACTGTGCAAGCACACTTGGCAATAAAGCTATTTTCACATAGAAAACAGCTGCTTTACACTGGAATAATATTTCACAATATAACAGTTTTTACTGTATTTTTGATCAAATAAATGCAGCCTTGGTAAGCAGAAGAGACTTCTTTTAAAAACAATAAATGTTGATTTCTTTCAAACATTAAACAGAGCTTTTATTTTGGCGGAAACACGCAGGAAGACCTTGAAGTGCTTAATTTTGTTGACAACAACAGATTTATAAATTATTCTCATTATGAATTTGGGAAGATGTTTGACACGTGTTGTGTTCCCAAATGATAATTGTAATCGACTCAAACATATCGCCACCTTGGAATATGTGAATAACTCAATTTTGACAAAAGGGGACGATAGGCTATAGCACTTGCAGAAAAACATTTACTGAGAAACTGAAAGCTATGATGTACTCCATCCAAAACATGCAGCACGTCAAGTTTAAATTCAGGGAAATTAAGTTTAACAAAACTTTAATGTTTAACAAAAAAATTACAATTTCAAGTTAAAAATAACAGCCATCCAGCAGGAGAGCTATCAGCCACATGGCAATAGTGATAAGAGTTGGTAGAACGGGTTTTTACGCTACCCCAAACATTGGCGATTGAATAACACCGGATGTCATGAAATGGCAAAACTCTTCATATTCCTGTCCAATCGGCAACTTCAAAGTAATGGTGCATGTGTTTGCTTCTGGGAACATCCGCCGGTTGCCATTTATGTTCTCATGTAGAAATGTGATATTTGGATTCTCTTTGAATCCAAATACGGGTATGGCAGATGCCCCAGAAGCAAACACAAGGACACTCTGTAGGGTGACTTTAATTGTGTCCCCACCATCCACCTCCACTGCTGCATCTCCATCTGCAACAGAAAAAGCAAAGCATCAATTAAGAAAAAGAAAAAGTGACACAAAAAGATTCTAATCATAAATACCTCCAATCACTATAAATACTTGATTAGCTTTATACCATTGTTTGAACTAACTGCATGCCATATTTTTAAATGTATATAAACAAGCTGAAAACACTCATTAAACACATTAAAAATGTTTTCTTCTATAGCATTTTGTTTATTTATTTTTATTGCGCCTTTGAATGATTATGTAATTGTGTAAATTACCAAATAGGTAATTTGTCACTTTCTTGAAATACAACCCATGGGAGCGTTAACTAAAGTTGCGCCCCTATTGACAAGAGGACACATTCATTTTAGTGCATTTTACCCTTTTATCTGCTTCATAATTCATGTTTCATGTAGCTCAATTGGTAGATCATTGTATTGTTCAGTGATATGCAATGATGTGATCATGCGATCGTGGCTTTGATCCGAGGGAACACATGTGCTCATAAACTGTATGCACTATAAAAAACTTTTTCCGTCTGACAAATGCATAAATGTAAATGAGTTTTGTTAAATGGAAATAGGACAAATGTAAGGTAAGGGACCATGTAAAAAAAACACACACATTGCATTTAAATGAACACGCATTTTGATTGGTAACGATGATCATTCATCATTTCATGACGACAGACGCAACACTCAAGATAGTAACTTGTGGCAACTCGTGGCCTCTAGATAGTAACTCGTGGCCTCACGATAGTATCTCGTGGCCTCAAGATAGTAACTCGTGGCCTCAAGATAGTATCTCGTGGCCTCAAGATAGTAACTCATGGCCTCAAGATAGTAACTCGTGGCCTCACGATAGTATCTCGTGGCCTCAAGACAGTAACGCGTGGCCTCAAGATAGTATCTCGTGGCCTCTAGATAGTAACTCGTGGCCTCAAGATAGTAACTCGTGGCCTCAAGATAGTATCTCGTGGCCTCAAGATAGTAACTCGTGTCCTCAAGATAGTATCTCGTGGCCTCAAGATAGTATCTCGTGGGCTCAAGATAGTAACCCGTGGCCTCTAGATAGTAACTCGTGGCCTCACGATAGTATCTCGTGGCCTCAAGATAGTATCTTGTGGCCTCAAGATAGTAACTCGTGGCCTCAAGATAGTAACTCGTGGCCTCAAGATAGTAAAGTGTCTGACACATGGACCTTTTGTTATTAAACTGGACCCTGTAGTGCAATACTTCACATTCTGTGCAATATTCTCTGTTTTAATATTCAGTGTGAATATAGTTTGCTGCAGTTCTGCTTCTAATTATTTACTAGTACTGTAAATCTTGTAGGCTGCATATCCATAGTCCTGTATAATTCTTCTTCATATTTTATAGCCTATATTTATACTTTTTACATGTATATAGGCTACTTGTTTATTTACCAACTTCTATTATTATTTATATTCTTTTAAATGTCTTGATGTGCACATCAACTGTGACACAATAGAGTGCGGATCGGGCCGAATTTTTCTGTCCGAGCCAGGTCCGCGTCAGACAGAGCAGTAACCGAACCCGACCCGAGCCCAACAGGCATAAAGATATTTATGTCCGAGCCAGACCCGAGACCGAAAGTTAAAATCCCATTTTTTTTCTCATACTAATGACACATGTACGTTTGTTTGTGTGGAAAGCCCGCTTTTATTAAGCAACTGGAAGGCATTCAGAAATGTCAACAGGATGAGTGCATCAGCGCGCATGGAGAAACAAGCGCACTTAACACAGGCGTGCATGCACGTGTTTCGTTGTCACGGCTACATAAACAAATTTCCGCACACAGGAAGACAAATGTTATGGTAATATTTTACATGTATTTTAATCACAAAAACGAACGTTTGCATCAAGTGAAAACACCAGGCACATTGGCTACCTACATAATAAGCTGTTTTAAATTTAAAATGTTCAATGCCTTATCGCGCTGATGGGTCAAAATCACCATAAAGTGCCTTTGAGACTTCACAATTTCCCTAAAAAAAAATCTGAGATTTTCCATTTAACTTTATATGTGTTGTATTAAGGAGACATTAGGCTGTTAGAAATGCATATTGGTCAAGCTCCAGCACTTTTTATAAATTAACTGCAAGCTGACAATATATGAGCAAACGATAAAATTTGTCCACCCTGTCATGGACAAGTTCATAGTAGAATAAATACATTTTCATTGCATAGTGATTATAAAATGTAGATCTGAGGAAAGATAATGTGTCCCTTTCCCAACAAAACATTTTAGTTAATGGTAAAAGTATTTTTATAATAATGAAGTTACTGCTTAAATATGTATTGCCCAATAAAATGTGCGATAGTTGCACATTCTATTGAATTAAGATATTTAGTCAAAATTTAAAACAATACTAACTGGCCCTCATTTGTTTATTAAGAAATCACACACAAGGTTTTGTTAACTTGTTAAAATAATTTGTTTATTTTCATAAAACTTGAACATGACAGGGTGGACAACAAGATGACAGGGTGGAACTTGGCATGACAGGGTGGACAAATGCTTTAATGGGTGAACTAGAAGAGAACATGAACGTTAGAGAAACAACAGGAACAACAAGAAACCCTTAAGCAATATAAAGAAGGATTTCAGGAATTAATTTTCTGCATCACTCTAATTGATCTTCCACATACTTCCAAACAGACGGATCAATCTGTAGAGAGCGCTTGTTCAGAGCTTGCGGTTCTGCCATTAGGCAAAGTATCTGCCAATCATGGTACCAACTGATGTCCTCCCTGGGACCTGGCCAAAAGAACTTGTTGGTGCCATTACGGTGCATACACTTAATTTTCACACTGTGCCCTTCCACATCCACGATGACACCTGGGTAGCCTTCATTGTCATAATTGACGACACACCACTCTCCGATGTGCTTTGACTCAATCATTTCTGGTCTCATTTGGGTATCTTGTGCCTTTCCACATGCTTTGGCCTTATCAGATGAAAGTGGAACATCAGTGAGAGTGACCTCCTGAAGATTAAAGCAGGTGCAGTCCAAAACACCATCCTCCCTTTTACACAGGCATGAAATGTCTCTGTACATCATCTGCCCAGGTGTCAAACTGATTGTTTGATGGATTCTCATGGTTCCTTTTACAGCAGCAATTGTGGGTACCTAAAGTGAGATAAAAAAATAATAAATAAAATGTACTGTAACAACAACATGTGAAAAAAGCATCAGATCAGGGGTTCCTATAACTGAGTTTCTAGAGCTATGTGGTGCAAAAGCACCTTATGGAATACGTTGGATTATGGATTGTAACTTTAACTGACTATTACAAAGAAATGGTTATAGACTTCAGGAAAAACAAGGGGGAACCAGATCCACTGATCATCAATGGGGATTGTGTTCAGCGTGTTTCGTCTTATAAATTCCTAGGTACACACATAACCGACGATCTCTCCTGGTCTGCTAACACTTCTGCTGTGGTAAAAAAGGCTCGGCAACGACTCCACTTTCTAAGGATACTTAGAAGAAACCAACTAGAAGAGAAACTGTTAGTGGCCTTTTACCGCAGCACTATCGAGAGTGTTCTGTCATATGGTATCACGGCCTGGTATGCCAACTGTAAAGTGGCGGATAGGAAAAACCTGCAGAGGGTCATACGGACGGCACAATACATCACTGGCAGTTGCCTACCCTCACTGGAAGACATCGCCAACATGCGGTGTCTCAGAAGAGCTAAGGCTATTACTGCCGACTCCTCACACCCAGGTCAGCACCTGCTCAACCTCCTGCCCTCTGGCAGAAGGTACAGGTGCATTAAGTGCAGGACCAACAGACTGAAAAACAGTTTTTATCCTTGGGCCATCAGGACACTGAATTCATAATACATGTGGACAATATGGAGTGAGCTGTAGTCTCTGTCTTAAATTTTCTCAAATTCTGTCTTCTTATATTTTTTATATACTTATTTATTGTTTTAACAATTTTTATATTTACTATGCACTGGCCGTAGAGCATTGCAATTTCATTGTATACTTGATATACATTGACAATAAAGATTCTTATTCTTATTCTTATTCTTATTACCTCCGGCTTTGATTCAATATCCATCTCTGGGACAAAGAACAGCTCAACAGATGTGTTCAGGCTTCTCAATTTGTTATATAAGCACTGGGCATCAGGGATGTTTCCTCCTTGGGCCACAATCCGGTCTGCTGACCTCTTGAGGGCCCCACCCACACCGTCTGGTGCACCCTTCCCATGCTGAGCCTCAAAAAAATTCCACGTTATTCCCTTGAAGCAATACTTGTAGGGTTCCGTTGAGAGAAAGAAGAAATTTCCTTTTTGTCGGTATTGTGTTGCTGGCCCGTCGCTAAAAATGTTAATTATGCTGACTTGAGGGTGTCTTTCTCTCACTACCTTTAAAATTGGATGAAGGTGGGCCCAGATGGCTACAGGGTCATGTCTTCTGGAGGGTGATATGGAGCAGAAGGTGTGCGGCGCCGCTTCACCTGCTGTGTAGAGCACTCCAGTGTGCAGACTGGCCTGCTGGTGTGAGCCTCCAAAATGCACAGACTGGATTTCTGCATTGTATTTGCATGTGTAATTTTCACTAAAGTCCACATGTATGAGGCACTCATTGTACTTCAGGTTCCTCCTGAGCTCCCTGTAGACATCAAACTGCCATTTGATGTTGAAAACATGGCGTCTAAAATTATAAAGCCTCTCTTGGAATTGAGTATTTAGGTCTTCCTCTGTTGTTGTTATTTCTCTTTTTACTGTTATTGTTGACGTTTTTTCATCCTTCATGATCTTTTCTGTCATCCACTGAGATAAACAAATGTTCTCTTGCCCCGGAGTTTTCAGCATTGAGCGACAAGTGTGGAGGCACTTCTTGCACTCACCATAAGCACATGCCTTGGCTTTGGGGTTGCACATGGTTGCTTCAGACATTTCTTCAATATTTCTTGAAGACAGGAATCCATGGTTCTGCAAGGCATTGGCCATAAATTGCAAGTTCTCGTGTTTTTTGCACAGACATGTGTCACGGTCAGAGGAAGAGGGGGTTACCACCCAAAAAGGTTTGAGACGGCAGAAGGAGGTGTATGATATCTGGCCCAGGTTGTTAGAAAGAAACTTCCTATGCAAGTTCCTCATTGTGTCAGTAAGTAACCTCTTCTGCCTCTTTGTCTTCAGCCGAGTGACTGTTTGTTTGCGGCCAGTCGTCATTCGACTGACATCATTTCTAAGAAAAAAGGATGTAACTTTCTTTTTAATTTCAGTTCTACTGACACACTTCCTCCCACAGTAGGTAAGATCCACAGGGTATTTTGCTATTTTCTTAGAGTAGCCAAAAGCTGTCAGGGCATACTTCTGAAGCTTGTATTTCTTCACTATATTTCCAGTGACCACTTTCGCTATCAACTGCTTATCTTTGTTTGTTTTTGCATTTTTGTATTTTCTTCTGATATCCTCAATCAGTGATGTATGGAAAAGAAGAGCTCTTTTGATGGGAGAGTTCACTTTTTGATTATCCAACAATGCATTGACTTTTGTACGTGGCGAAATGGATGAACTTTCTTTATTGGCCCTATGGAAACGCTTTTTATATTTCTCAGTTTTAGTTTTCTCCTTTGCCAGCTTAGCCTCCAATTGTTCAATCTTTTTTTTTTGTTTTCTCTTCAAATTTCTTCGAATCTGTTCCACTTGACGCTGTTGCCTGAGAGACAAAATATTTGTTAGGATTTTTAGTAAGATTTTTGTTCGTTTTCAATATGTAAATAAATGTGAAAATAAACAGTTGATAATTGTCCTTCAAATAAAACTAAACTTTCTAATGATTTCTGTATCTAAACTTCCTTGTTCTAACCTGGAGGGGCCTGGCTCAGGAATATTAGGAGAGTCGGGTGGTGTCTCTGACTGTAGCAAAGCACTGGCTCTGGCTCTGGCTCTGGCTTGCCTTTTTGCCTCCTTCCATTTCTTTCTTTTTGACCTTTTCGCTCTCTTACTTAGCTCATTAATACCCTTCTTTTTTCCAGTTTCTCTGTCTTTTTTCCATTTCTCCCTCTCTTTCTCAAGGTACTTTCTTCTTCTCTCTGGGTCAGCATCACGACATTCCCTATATCTCCTTGCTTTCTCAGCTCCACTTAAGGCCTCATTATACTTCTGCGTCGGACCTACGCCGGAGCCTATACGCCGTAGGCAACGTGTTGGTTTTAATTTAAGTTGTCCGCGTTGACGCGCACCTAGGGAGCATGTGAAACCCCGAGGGAGGGGTTCTGGCAGACCAATCACCGCGCTTGTGTCCACGTAGAATTGACGCGTTGTTACATTTTTGGAGAGGTGCACGTCAGGGTACGCCGTAGGGTACGCGCGCTACACACAGCCTACGACGTAGCTACGGCGGCAGTTCGACGCAGAAGTATAAAACAGGCTTTAGACTCATGCCTGGAAAAAAATTATAATATTTCAAAACAATTCAAAATGTTCCCTTACAAATTTCCCTTTAATTGGTCTAACTAAACTAGGTTTGCCTAGTCTTATTTATTTAAATTGTTAGGGCTGTATTTTTTCAAACAGTCAATGAAATCCATGTTGATCTTTGATTACATAGGAAAAAAGGTTTGTAAACTATCATCAAATTATCATCATCAAAACACCTGCTGATAGTGATATTGCCAAAATAGTTCACGTCCACTCATGTATAGAATCTAATGTTATAATATATGTGTTATAACTGTGTTATAACTGTTCTAATATGTGAAAAAAAAAAAAATCTAAATGTGGCAAAAACTGCAAATGTCCTCCCTGTCATGAACCATGTCCACCCTGTCATGGAAGGCTTGGTGACAAGGTGGACAATGACAGTGTGGACATTTTTGGCTAAAGTTAGTATTTAATGAGCACATGGTGTACAGCAGCTAGCAAAGTGATTCACTGTTGAAGCTGATTGTGCACTGTTTAAAATATATATTTTGAATTTTTGAAAAGTTTTTATATTAATTAATATTTCACAATGACAGGGTGGACATGTTAAGCTTGACATCACGCAACTACAAACACAATATGATGAAAATTAGGAAATATAAGTGTAGATACTTTCTGTGTGTGTTGCAGATGTTTTAACCTCAAACTGAAGAAAGACCAAATGGGGGAGGGGATGTCACTGAGTACATCAGTTAGTTTCTTAAATGGGCGTTTACCCCATAATGACAGGGTGGACAGCAATTTCAGGGACACGTGCAAACTGCTTAATATTATTATGAAAATAAAATATAGATAATCAAAATGACTTATTTTATTAAATTACTTGCTGAGGAAAATAAGTACATTCAAAAAGTGTTTTCATTTTATGTCATTTAACCTCTTTTTACACTCACTGAAGTTAGCTGAGCAGCGTGTGGGACATGCCAAAATCACATACATCCAATCAAAGAAAGTGGTATAAAATCAGAAAAACTCATTTCAAGAGACGTATCATTGTACTTGTATGTGTGTAAGTGTTTGGCCATTTATAATAAAACCTCAGAATTTCATTATTTTGCATTATGTTCATGATGACTGAGCGATTCTGATGAGGACACCAAAGGCACTTTATAGTGATATTGACCCAGTGACCGAGCCCGACCCGAACCCGAACATAATTTCTAAATATCTGTCCGAACCCAACCCGGCCGGGCCCCATCGGGCTCAGGTCGGGTGTCCATCCTCTATGACACAAGAATGTTCCCCGGGTTATCAAGCATCAATTAAGATCAATAAAGTATTTCTGATTCTGATTTTAAGTTAGCCTATAGTGGAGTGTGCATGCTGGTTCATTAATTATTGAAGTGTTTCACATGGTAGTTTTGAATGTAAGAAAATCATGTGTCCGTGTAGCCTACAAAAAAACGTCAGCAGAGGGCGTTCTAGGGCTTAGGTCAAGGTAGGCTACCTCCGTCTGGCTGTATTTCCATGTGTGTATTTCCCGGTATTTCCCAGTTGACGGCAAGACATTTAAAGGAATATAAATAATAATAGAAGTTGGTAAATAAACAAGAATATACAGGTAAAAAGTATAAATATAGGCTATAAAATATGAAGAAGAATTATAAAGGACTATGGATATGCAGCCTACAAGATTTACTAGTAAATAAATAGAATAATAAATAACTATATTGCACACTGAATATTAAAACAGAGAATATTGCACAGAATGTTAAGTATTGCACCACAGGGTCCAGTTTAATAACAAAGGGTCCTAACAAATGTGTCAGACACTTTACTATCTTGAGGCCACGAGATAGTATCTTGAGGCCACGAGTTACTATCTTGAGGCCACGAGTTACTATCTTGAGGCCACGAGTTACTATCTTGAGGCCACGAGTTACTATCTTGAGGCCACGAATTACTATCTTGAGGCCACGAGTTACTATCTTGAGACCACGAGATACTATCTTGAGGCCACGAGATAGTTATAATTTTTTTTTTTTGACAAAGTGGGACTAGGGGGGCTCCATACTGGCAACCCTTCACCTTGAGCTTTAATCAAGAGAGGGTCAGAAGAGTCAAGTTCATCAAGTTCAGAAGTGACTAGAATGAGAGCAGTAGTATGAACACCGAACAGCAGCTTTACTGTTAGTGTTGACTAAGTAGTGTAAAATTATACACACCTTGTAAATTTTACCATAGCCCGGTGAATACTGACACACCGCGCTCCCTCTCACTGCGTGTGCACGCGCGCGTCTTTTGCATCAGTAAAATGCAATAGTTAATTTGAGCATCCAGTTGTAATCACGTATCGAATCAAAGGAAGATTTTATCAGCTGGTTCAGTGGCCAATTGTTTGGAGTTAGAAAATATAACGCGCGCTGCATAATAGTAATTTTGCCTCAGATACAGGATTATGTAAATTCGCTTTAACAAGCAGGTTGTTCATTACCACGGCAACCGCTTGCGAGTCCACTCTGAATGCGATTTTCGTGTGTAAAAAGTAACTGTACACATAAGAGACGGATAGATACATTATTTAAGGTTATTTCTATTCGTTACGATATTGATATATGAACTGTTGTTGTCAAGTAAGCGCCGTTGCGAGTATGTGCATTCCTCTACTGTCTGGGTGCTGCACTGCTCTAGTGACCCTTTAGAAAACGTAATTCCTTTGTGGATCCTTTTGATGTGCTCGTTCGTCTTTCTCCATGTTGCTTTGACAAATATCAGTGTCTCACGCAGGCTGGCACGTGAGTTAACCACGCCCACTTATTTACATGTTGCGGTAAACATGGAATAAAAAAATCTGTTACGGTTGACATTTTCTACCGCGATAACGATATACCGTCATACCGCCCAGCCCTAATAGAGGTGTGTGCCGTTCCAAATCATGTCCAATCAATTTAATTGACCAAACTTTCTGAATGCACTGCATAGGCTTCAGCAAGCTCTCAAGCTGTACTCTTGTACTGTACAGTGACAAACTGAATGCATCAGTGAACACTGCAGTTCCACTGCTAATTATCACATACAGTACAATGAGGGCCAAACAATTGTAGTTTGTAGTAAAAAAAAAAACAACATATTACCTAGTATCACTCACTGCTGTGCTGGTCGAGGTAGAGGTGGAGGCCGGAGAGTGCATAGAGTCAAAGGAAACCGTTGGGTCGAAAGTGTCCATGGAGGTAGAGGGAACAGTTGGGTCGAAAGTGTCCATGGGTCGAAAGTGTCCATGGAGGCAGAGGGAACAGTTGGGTCGAAAGTGTCCATGGAGGCAGAGGGAACAGTTGGGTCGAAAGTGTCCATGGAGGCAGAGGGAACAGTTGGGTCGAAAGTGTCCATGGGTCGAAAGTGTCCATGGAGGCAGAGGGAACAGTTGGGTCGAAAGTGTCCATGGAGGCAGAGGGAACAGTTGGGTCGAAGGGAACAGTTGGGTCGAAAGTGTCCATGGAGGCAGAGGGAACAGTTGGCTCGAAAGTGTCCATGGAGGCAGAGGGAACAGTTGGGTTGAAGGGAACAGTTGGGTCGAAAGTGTCCATGGAGGCAGAGGGAACAGTTGGGTCAAAAGTGTCCATGGAGGCAGAGGGAACAGTTGGGTCAAAAGTGTCCATGGAGGCAGAGGGAACAGTCGAGTTGGAAGGAATGGCTGCTTCAGCTTGGTTGACTCCAGCAGGTGTTAAATTATCAAAAGAGTCCTGTTTAAAACACATTGAAAACATTACTCTAAAGCACAAAAGAACATAACCAGCCCTATAAAATGTCTACAAAATGTATGATTAGAAATGATCCATAGCTATCATTGTCTTACATACATTAGAAACTACACAACTGGAATGTGAAACAACTAGTGTTACTGATGCACAGATGATTGTAATATCTGCTGAGAGTGCAGATAATCCGTGGGTTAGACAGGCCAACTCATATAAAATAATATTTCCACTAATTCCGGTCATAGGTAGGCAAGACAAACTATTATGAATGTAAATATTACATTTAATCTCTAAAAAGAAAGGGTGATTAGTATGTATTGCTGCATAATAAATAAAATGGTAATGTCACAAAGGTAGGCTATGTCATATCATCATTTCACATTTCTTGAACCAGAAGTCTACACTTCACATTATATGCCTGTAGGTAGCACTTAGCCTTTGTTGAACTAACATTAGTCATACCATCACGCCAACCATACCAAATTGTACTTTAAGGTGACTGATTTTTTTTTACAGTGGATTCAGGTAATGTTACGGATTATCCATGCATCTGTAGTGCATGTGTTACCCCTTTCATTCCAAACAGAAGTCAACAGAATATCATTGATAATTCTGAACATTACATGTTTAATCTGCTTTTTAATTTTGACAAGCCATGTAACTGAAATTACCTCTATCTTGTAATGGTCATGTGAAAGTTCCTACAGTGTATTGTAAATGTATGAAATAGTTCTTTTTAACTTTTTATTCATCAAAGAATCCTGAAAAATGTATCACTGGTTATAGCAGCATAATTGTTTCCAACATTGACCATAAATATTATACTGATTTCTGAAGGATCATGTGACACTGAAGACTGGAGTAATGATACTGAAAGTTCAGCTTTGATCACATGATTACATTACATTGGAAAGTATATTCAAATAGAAAAGCATTTTCCTGTATTTTTGATCTAAGGAACATCTTTAAGAAACATTACATATCTTGTCACCATTGATAGCCAAGTGGTTTACGCACTGACATATGGCACAACTGTGACCGATCCCATAACCCTCTCTCCACCTCAAAAAAAGCTTTACTGTCAATTTCCACTATCCTGTCCAAAGAACCTAACATTACATATCTTACTGTACACAAAGTTTTGACCTGTAGCATAAGTCTACACAGGGACATCCCTGACAGACTTTGAGAGGTCTAAATTAATTATAAAGTCCTATCAGTTAAAACAGATTACAGGTTTTGGGGCTTTAGTTTTTCAATTAATCTGCACAATTGGAAAAATGTATAACATACTTCTTCAGCTCCAATCCAGCGAACAAAAAATGTGGTGGATTGGGTGATGTAGTCTCCTATTTTCCCATTAGATGAGGTCGTTATTACAACAGCTGGACTGTGTGATATCAAGCAGAGTGATTCAGTCGCTGAATCCACTGCTCCTGCATAGAATATGAGTTGCTAGAAAAGGGAAACAAGTTGCAATTAACCACTTGTAAATCTGAAAACTTACAATACAGATGTATATACTGTAGCAACTGGCTGTTACTTGTATAGTGTTCTGCAGCTGGAAAAGTCTGCATTTCCAAGAGCCATCCGGATAGTGAAACTGAAATGTAATATCTCCTTCTGAAGGGAAAATTGCAGACAGTTGTATCCTCTCACGTATGACCTATGTAACAGAAGTATTTTATTAGTTCATAATGAAATTCCTGAAATACAAACCAAATAGAAGCCTACATTCCTACTGTATTTTGTGAAATTAGAAAAAAAAAAAAGTATTGACCATTGATTGCTCTCATTATTGACTTGATTGCATCAGTGATGGATTATATTCAACAAAGCAAACAGTGTGAATGCCAAAGTTCTAAGTTTCTTAGATTGTAAGCGTAATGTGGTGTTGCTTTATGGACCACCCTTGTCATTTTTGGTGGTTTTATTGCCTGTCTTGATTAAGGGACAGATATAAGAAACTGAGAGCCATAAGAAACTCACCGCATCCTTGTAGGTAACTGTTGAACTTTCATACTATATGTATGGTTCTTGTAAGTTCTTCGCAATTTTTCTCAGCAATTTGAAAATTACGCTTGAAAAATGAAGCACTGTTGATTAATTTAACTTGCCTGGAGTCGTCTCTCCTCTTGCTGTTCTCTTCTTCTCTCATTATTAATCTGTACGATACATGTCATTAACATAGTTACATATGTAGGCTTACGAATTTCTGCTGTGTCTAAAAAAAAATCTAATTACCTTTTCTCTGTCCAACAGCAAGGACTGTTCATATTCAGAATCTTGCTCTTCAATCAGTCTCCTTCTTTCCTCTACACTCTCCTGTTAAACAATTATTGAATCCATTATACACAAAAAGGTGGCAACAAAAGAACACAACCAAATGCAACAACACAACAACAACCACATTAACAACATAATTTGTCAGTGTGTGAAAGAATAACTTGCACCGGTCATTTCTCAAGCAAAGTAATGTATTTCTAGAGAGATAGATAGATATGTTATTGTAGTTCCTACAGAGTGAAGTGAAATGCATTTTATCATTCAAGAGTGTCTGCAAGGTTACAAAGCAATGCTTACTGTTTCTGCCCCAACTTGATGATCTTGATTTGAATGATTGTTTTCAATGCTGACCTTCAGAATTAATTAGAAATTTAAAAAATAAATTGCCATGACATGTGTAATAACTACAACAATACAGAAGAAAAAGCTTGTTCTTACCATTTCATTATCAGCATTATCATCATCATCATGATGACTTAGTGAGGATACTTCACTTTCATTGATGACCTACACATTAACAGGCAGACAAACAGAAATGTAACTGTAATAAATACTACATTAAAAAGTGAAGAATTAGGTCTGATTCACAACACATGTTAACACAGAGGTAGAGTTACACTCACGGTAAACTGCAGTTATTTGCAATAATGAAAGTTCATTACTTGCATCCATTTAAAAGCCTTGCAGTTTCAACTATTCATTAGCGTGCTGTTCTCATAGGTGCTTTTCTGATATGTCACGGAGTGACAACTAGGAACCATAATTAACTGAACGAGTTCCCGTGGGGAGACAGTTCCGGCGGGACACCAGGCCGGTTCCGGTGGCCTGTCATGGCTGCCTGTGTTGATGAGCGACAGCTGCAGTGAATTATGAAGTGGCTATTTCAACGTTCGGCGTGCAGCGTTCCGGGCAGTGCGGGAAAGCGGAAGGGCAGAACGGAGGCAGCGGGCAGCTGGCGAGCTCGGCTTTGGGCGAAGCGGAGGAGAGTGGCATTATGAAAAGATGCTCTGTTGTGCGGCGGTCTGGTGTCCAGTGTGCATGGTGGCTTGAGAAGAGAGAAGCGGCAGTTTGAAGAGGAGGGGTGCAGACAAGCAAAGCGGACTTGATTAAAACTGAGGTATGATAAGACGAGAGGGCAGATCGTACAGGACGGGAAAGACTGCATGTAAAGAAGAAAGAGCTGGAGATCAGTGGTGTGGTTGAACTGTGTTATCTCATCGAACAGATGAGTGTTATCTGCCGGTCCTATTAGGAAGTTAATGCCTGCAGTGCCCGCTATCTGCCATAGCTCGGTGAAGCCGCCCCGGCGTTCAGTGAGATCTGGTTTGAAGCCTTTTAATGTCAGTTGTGTGCCCATAGCCAACTACCTACACAGCCCTGGATTTACAGTTTTGACAGTTGAGCGGAGAGAGTCGGCTGGGACCACGAGAGGAGACCTTATTCACTGTGAGTTGATGTGAGTTGCAGTGCTTAATGTGAAGTGAACACGTGTGATCATTTGAAGTGACTGAATTGTGCGCTGGCGTGGAAGCTGTAATTTTATGTCTGCCTGTTCCCCAGTTGGCATACTCGAGGGTCTCGAAGGTCAAATTGAAATTTACTAACTGCTGTGTGTTTAGCGCATTCTGTACAGGAATGCAGCCCCATCCTGTCTGATTTGAAGAGGATTTGTTGAATATTCATGCATTGCTGTTGACTCTGTGACCTGAAGAGGAAGCATTATCTGTTTATTGAACTGTCCACACCGAAGAGGATCGCTGCATTCTGCCATTGTCGCCCTGTGGTAAGAAGACTCAGTGTAACTGTTGGATTCTGTACGCACTATTGTTGTTCTATGAACAGAGAAAGAGATCCTGATATCCGCCGCTGCGTTCTGCCATTACTGTCCTGTGGTAAGAAAACTCAGTTGTTGACTGTTGAATCCTGTACTCACCACTGTTGTTCTGCAAACTGCCCTTCGCCTTTGAATGCTGCCATCACTGTTCTGTGGGGAAGTCACTGTCTGTCGCTGTATTTCAACTGCCGCCGGCTTGTGGAAGGAGGGTGACCCCCAGCTAGCTGGTGTGTCCCGTGGAGAGAGCGAGAGAGCTCCCCGTTTGCCATCTACGACTGACTATTGCATTGCGTCGGATGATCCCCTGCCCTATCCTCCCCCCGTCCCAAAAAGAGGTGACACTCAAATAATTGATGCTGTCCTGTGAGAAGAGTAACCCCCTCCCTTGTTGTCAATCTCCTACCAGTGCCTGCCTCAACACTTACCTCCGGCTGAAGAGGAACTGCTGTGCGAATCCTTACCAGTATCTGCTCCATTACTTGCCTCTGTCTGTCCGAAGAGGAATCGCTGTGCGAACTTCCCACGCAGCCTGACGAAGAAGGAGAGGCGGATCAGTCGGTGGATTTTAGTTTGAGATTGGACTTATTTTAATTAAATAAAATACAAGTTTTGATACTAATTATCTTGTCTGGTCTGTTGGTGTCTCTGGGTGACTCCTCGAGGTGGTACGCTCAGAAGGGGAGGGAAGCCCCCCCCCCCCCCGGCCTGTGACAGATACATACATTAAATAGCAGGCTATTACTGGACTGAATTTATTTTTAACACCCAACACTGTCAAATACACAGAAAGTTTACATAAACACAGTTTGGTTTGTCTTAAAGATACAATATGTAGGATTTTTCGCCACCAGGGCTCGCTAACCTCTTACAATAACAAAGGCGTAGGTTGATGACGCATAAGCGGAATTATGGAACTTGTCGTCAAAGCCGATGGATCTAATAATGTTTATGGATGAGTGAATACATTGATGTTTTTAACATGACTATGGTATGAAGCAAGGCGTGATTGCTAATGTGAGACAGATGTCAGCACACACAAACACACACACACGAGTCCCGCGGATATAAAGTAATAAGGACAATTAATTCTACCGAACTACATGCAAGTGCTTTATTACTACTCACACAGGTAAGTTTATTAGACTAATTAAACTTGTGAGGTAACGCAGCGCTGTTTCACTTGGTCAAATGTTACACTATCACACTAAACTGCATTTGAGTGTGTTGAATGTTGTTAGTTTGTTTGTTGGCTATATGAGACTAGCAGTAAGCTAGATCAACATTAAAATAACATACAGATCATACTCTAACATTTCATCATGTTGAACTAAATAACATTGATTAGTTGTATGTACATTTGCTCACCTGTCTAATAAAGTACATGCAACACCCAACTAGATTACGCTTTACGATTACGATTACGCCAACTAGATTACGCTCTGTCAAGTCGAAGTTAGTCGCGAAGGTAGAGCTCTCGGCATATCACAAGATATTGATCCTCGTTTTAGTCCTCTTTTTGTCTCAAAGTCTGCTTACCATGGTCCATAATGTTTCAACAAAACAACAACAGTGTGAGCATCCCGCTAGGTGGAACCCAGTTGTCCACATCTGTCGCCATGGTAACTATGGCAGTACGAGCGGAAACCGAGGGTGACGCGGCTATGACGCCATTGACTCCCTCACCCCTGGTCACACGCCCCGTGTCCTTGGTTAAAATCGCAATTTTCTCACGATTTACAAATAGTTGGAAACATTTGGGATATTGTAAGTAATCAAATAAACAAAATCTATAACATTGGCCTAGTGGTTTTGGGATATTTTACTGCAAAAATCCTACATATTGTACCTTTAAGTATAAGTATACAGTTGGATGAAAATAGAATGTGCGTCTGATATTAGATGAGTGCAAGTCTTAAAGGGGCAGCAGAAAACATGCTGCAGCTTGCCATTAAAGGGATAGTTCACCCAAAAATTAATATTCTGTCATCAATTAAATCACCCTGATGTTGTTCCAAACCTATAATAATATATTTCTTGTGCTAAACAAAAAAGATGGTTTTGAAGAATGTGGGTAATCAAACAGTTACATCCCCCTTTACTTCCATAGTACTTTTTTCCTACTATAGAAGTCACTTGTAACCATCAACTGTTTGCTTACCCACATTCTTCAAAATATCTTTTATGTTTAACAGAATAGACTTCATTCTGGTTTGACTGAATTTTCATTTTCGGGTGAACTATCCCGTTGATGTTAATAAAACAACAACAAAAGACAAACAATTCTGCTAATAATTAAACCTTAACATATTGTAGCTGGTGAAAAAATAAAGCGCTGATTATATTTGTATATTATGTTGTTTATTTGTAATATGCATCTTTGTTCTATTTTCTTAAAGGTCCCATATTATGCAAAATTCACTCCTTTTTTATTAATCCCCATAAATCATCAGCAGTGTCTCCCAACGACCTGTTTTCAGCATGCGGCTTTAGTGACGTCACTAAAACAGGCCCCGCCCACGAGTGTTGACAGACACTGCCGTTCTAACATAGACCCGCCCTGATCGAGTTCACAGCTGCTGCACTGACGAGAATGTCTCCCAAGCGTTGTAGGTGTTGTGTGGCTGGATGTATTAATCCACATAGCACTCTCTATTTACTCCCGAAATCTGAGGCAGCCACTGAAGACGAGGTGGAATTATTCTGTTTTTAAAGAAAATGCTCCCTGAACTCTACCGAAATTCGTTTATGTACTTGCGCACTTCTTATAACTTACTGTTTACTCAGCTCTTACAGTGATTTTCTGAAGTAAAACTGACGCTTCATCTTTTGTGTGATGTACAATAAACTTTATTAAACTCATCAGTATATTTTTGATCATCATTCGGCCTGGTCCGAAACAGCAGACTTGTAGGCTATTAATAATGGATACATACAAGCAGATGACAAATACGTTATAACCGTAATTAAACTAATTAAATTCCTGATTTTACGTAATTAAACCGTTACTAAACTATACCTGTTCCATCTCTATACAGCACTCTGACTCTGTAGGCATTATTGTCCGACTCGAAATGAACACCGTTACTGAGAGTTTCTGATATTATCATCATTCTGTGAGATGAAATTGTCCTGAGAGACTGAGCGCGAGCTCGTGAAGCTCCGCCCCCTGTGCCGGCAGCAGCAGCTTATTTGCATTTAAAGGGCACACACTAAAACAGTGCGTTTTTCTGAGCCCCAAAAAATGACACTTTAAAAATGCTGTAAAAAATGATCTGATGGGTATTTTGAGCTAAAACTTCACATACACACTCTGGGGACATCAGAGACTTATTTTACATCTTGTGAAAAGGGGCATAATAGGGGACCTTTAAAACGAAGATAAAGTACAGATTTTTATCTTGGCCTATATATATATATATATATGCACACACACATAGAAGAATGGAAAGATAAAAGCAAAGAACGCAATTCATGGTCCTACCATTTCAGTAGTGCTATCATCATCACCACTGGCATGATGGCTTTCTGACGAATTATCACTGTTAATGACCTTTTTATGGACAGAATTGTATAAATTATTATGGCTACATTATAAACCGGTCAGTACCAAGCACTTTATATGGTAAGAGGCAGATAAACAAGACATATGCATTTTCCTCAAACAATTAAAGGTCCCATTCCATGGATTATTTTTATTATTTTATAATGTTTCCAGGGGTGCCCTTATAATGTTAGTATGTTTTTTAGATCAAAAATTGTTATAATTTAGAAATAAAAGGCATATTTCCTAGCCTGATTTCATTCCCTGGTTTGAACACTCTGTTTGAAGGGGCGTGTCTGCTGTGAGATTTCAGTGTAAACGCCCTCTGCTGTGATTGGCTGAAATGCTTGCATATGAAATATCTGGCATTACATGTGGAACTATCTGGAAAACTTTTACTATTACAGCTATTATACGTTTTTACTATTACAGCTATCGGGATTAACGAATCGTGAGTTTTTTAAGTATTTAGATCTATTCCCATCACATAAAAAATTGCAGTGATGATGAGCATTGAGCAGATGACAGCCTGTTGATCGCGTGAAAGATCTTATCATTGCAACGCAGTTTCTGCACTCACTAATGATTTCACCAATGCAAACATGAGGCATATAAATACAGTAAGAGCTTCGTTGTGCAGTGTAACAGCGTCATTGATTTCATAACAAGTTTTGGCAAGTGTCCAGATAAACTCGCGCTGTTTGATTGACAGCTTGGCCGATTGGAAAGGGATTGTTCTTTGATCGCTTTCTGTATATTAATCACAGTTTAAGTAAGATTATTTTCATCCTACTAAGAGAAACGATGTGAAGTTGATCGCTACTTCCATAGTCACAGTGAATCACTTACCACTTGCTGGAATATAGTTGAAATTGCCCCCTTCGTCAGTATGAAACGCTGAGAGAAGCCTGCTTGATATTATCCCAGGTTAGAAAAACAGTTTGTGGTGAAATGGACAGAGCAAACTAACAACTTCGAATTAAACTTTTGCGGTATCCGATTATAGATAAACATCAACCGTCTGTTGACATTTCGCCATCAATACGCCTGTGTTCCTGTGGGCGGAGTTTAGTCTAAACACGGTTCTGGTGATGTCACTAAAGCAGGATGTAGAGGGGTGTAGTCCAATCGAGCCGTTTTTTGTAGTCAACTTCTGTTAAATAAAATATCTCGCTTGGCATTGAACTTTGAGCGTTATAATTGTACAGATATTATTTATACTCTAACAACAACATTACACACTAACTAAACTTTGAAACATGGAATCGCATGCAACGGGACCTTTAAATATTACATCAATAATTATGTAATTTATTACCACTTACCACTTCCTCATCACCATCAACAAAATCATCATCATCATTATGATTTTGACCTAGTGGGGAATCATCACTTTCATTGATGACCTACACATGAACAGGCAGAGAAACAAAAATGTAGCAACTGTACCATTGACACCAGATCAGAAACAAGAATTAGGAATGGTAAGAGGTAGATACACATGACCTCTGGGCAGAGTATATGTTCAAAACACAAGAGACGGAAGCGATGCAACACGTTTAGCAAAATACTGAAATGTGATGAGAATGATCCACATTGATGAAGTTGATAAAGAGTCAAATTCATGTTCTTAACACTTCAGTAGTGTCATTGTCAACAGGGCGATGGCCTTGTAATGATTCCTGACTTTCAGTAATTACCTTTATATTCAGACAAACAGATATATTCATATTGTTAAGGTGGTGTCATTACCATTGTCCAGGAAGCAGACACACTCTGTCAGTTCAAAGCTAGACTAAAGACACATCTCTTTGGCCTAGCATACACATAATACATTATAGACTTCTATAATTCAATGTTAGTCTGCATAGATTAGGTCAGCCGGAACCGGGAACACTTCCCATAAATCCTGATGTACTCGTTACATCATGAGAAGAATGGCATCTACGCTAATATTAGTGTCTTTGTTTATCCCGAGGTTTTTCCGCAGCCTGCCGGATCCGGGCCGTATCCAGATCTGATGAAGGACCTGCGCCTGGACCCGATGACAACGCAGTGCTGAAGTGCCAACTAGTCCCTCCCTATGGAGGATCCCTTTACTACTCTACAGATAAAGCGTCGTCGGGAAAATTCGGTTCACATACCTACCCTGAAGTGACAAAATAAAATAAAATTCTGTATCAAAACTTATAGGCAAGACCAGTACTTTGTTTAAGCTTGGTTTGTAGGGAATTCCAAACCTGCGCACATATATTCAAACGCACATAACTATAGAACCAATTCTTAATGCGCATGTGAACGCCATCTGCGTTTCTCACAGGTTTGCGTTTAAAGTCTGTGTAGAGAGAATGGTGTCGTCTTAGCGGCCTCTAATTTAATAACTAATGATCATTCCGATGGAAGCGAATCAATCAAAACTAACTTTAGCTGGAAAATAACATTATTAAAGAACCGCTATAAAGCCAAAACAATCTCTGTTACCTTAAATTCTATGTTTATCTCTGTAAAGCTGCTTTGAAACCATAGACTGTAAAATGTTAACAGATAAACACAAGATTAATAAATGCTGTGAAAGTATTGTTCACTGTTTTATAATATAAACTACTGTACTATCAGATGTTAATTAATGGTACCTTATTGTAAAGTGTTACCCAAGTACTTGACCCATTAATGTGCTTCTTTAATGCATTCAAAACAACCTAAAGCTGACAGTAAGAAATATGAATGAGGCTATGTTCACCTGCATATCCTCCATGTGCATCCAATGAACAGTGTTCCACAGTGAATAGCATGTTTTCATTTTAAAATGTGATAAGAATCGTACTCTACACGTCACGTGGGTCAGCTGAGAGTCAGCCGATGCGAGCTTGACTAACGTGACCTGCCAGAACTAACACTTGATAATTATTTCAATACAGATAACAGCTACAAGATAAAAAAAATTAATATGCAGTCATACTTAAACTTTGTTTTTGTACAATGCAGTACTTGGAGCACATTTTATGGAAATTTTTATTTGACTGTATATGATCAACATGCAAATAGGGTTTTTCCCCTCTTTAAAGTACCTGAACTATGACGCTGTCCTCTGACTGTGAATGACTTCCATGACTCCCCCCTATGTCCTCCTTATAACAATGACAGATAAAAGTACAACAAGTCAGTTATATACAGCTGTAATATACAAGAGTTGAAAGTCAAATGAGGGCCCATTGTGAAATTTAAAAAAACCAACCTGTATAACATTGCTCTCTGGTTCTGAATCACTGTCCTCAAGGTCAACCTTAAATCACAGTTTAACAGTTTGTAAAATTAACAACACTTAATTAGCTGTTTAATAACATAGTCAATCCAACATTATGTGTGTAATCATTACATACTACAATGTATCTGACATTGTAGCGAGCGATCAGCAATGCAGAAAGCACATGATTCTGATACATGGACCTGTAGACAAGCCTGTATAATTCACTCTTGCTCTTCTTTTGAATCACTTTCAGGTTTAAACCTGTTTGAATTAATTAAACCACTATTTTCACTTGACAAATTGTAGACGGCGACAAATCTGAATATTCATACATCTGTGTACACTAAATGGAAGCAATCCAAGCATTCAAGCTATTAAAGACAGAAAAATAGTTTAAATATGTAATTTCGATTATCAAATAACAGCTTGAAGGGATAAAATAATTGAGTGCATGGGGGGAAAAAACTCAAACTTGAAGTGCTCCTGGATCAGGCATTATGTTGTTATTGGCAACAGAAAATTGTCAAGTAAATGGAAGACACAGCAAACCTGTTCCATGACAACACTGCACTCAGGTTCACCATCATCAAGGTGCACCTTACAAACAACATAAACATGGATTTCATGTGAGCACAGTACAGCTATAGCCAATCCTATAAAACAAGCTGACCATTTCTCAAGCTCTACTCATGTTCACAAGGTTAAACAAATGTAATATGGGTACCTTTGGCCTTAAATAAAGTGCAGATCGTCCCATGTCAGCATACATTTTGATGTCCCTTGGTGTCCTTAATTCAACCGGCAAAACATGCACTGTTCTGTGGCGATCTACCCTGCAGAACTCATAATCTTTTTTTTTTTATTGAGGAAATGTCTCTCTTAAGAGGTCATCGAACCTCTTTTCAGGAACATGGAGTGATGTTGTTATTTTCTTCAATGGTACAACTAAACAAGTAAAAACAAATTTTGTAGAAATTCAAAGTGCTTATAATGTACAATTAGAAAGTAAGATGTTCAAATTTGTAATGTGTAATTACCCATTCGACTGTTGAACACAGACATGTTGACATCCAACATCAGTCCCACTCTGAGTGATGTACTTCTGTCAACCTGCAATCCTTCCACTCTGAAATACAATGTGGATAACATTGTTTAACATTTCATTTATAAGCTATAGAATGGCTAGTAAAGCATGACTTTTTATAAACTGACTGGTCACATAAAAATAAGCAGTAATAATATTAATTTATCACACTTAATTACAAGTTGTCACTTTGCTTGATCTTTCGAATATGTCCAAAACTTGTCTGACCTACTTCCAGTTAACACAAAGAGAATTTAGGACATTGAGGAATGTGTATCTTGGATAAAGATTTATATACGTAGAGCAATGGAAAATGGTGACTCAATCTTAACATGTTGCTCTAAACTCTTTGTGTGTTTAGTGCGAGTAAAACCAAACATGTCTAGGAACTATTTAAGATGATTAAATTATGTCAAATGTTTCATGCAAACCATTTAAAACTGTTGTTAGAATTTATTTAAACAAAAATAATTTATAAAGACTTACGTGGAAGATGTTGATGGATGGGAAAGATTTTCTGCAAATTCAGTACTACACACAATGGAACACAACAAGTGCAAGTTAATAACTAAACTAAATTAATTTGCTCATACAATAATTTGAAGTACAATGGCAAAAGAACTGTCATAAAAACAATACGACAGTCTGCACTATAAAATTGTCTAATAGCTGGGGTTTTAGGTTTTTTTTACAAGAAGTGACCTGGATTGAGCCACAGCATGATCCAGGAGGTATTTCTGTGTGGAGTTTGCATGTGCTCTTGAGTAGGTTTCCCCCACAGTCAAAAGACATGGAGATTAGCTGAACTGGGGGTGCTCAATTGCACTTACTGTAGGTGTGAATGTGTATGAATTTTCATATTTACCCCTTCAACTTACTTTTCTTGACACTGAGTTAAATGTCTTTGCAGATCACAGAGTGGCACCTCAAGGGAACATCTGTGGCAAGTCTCCATTGCAAACATCTATACATACAGAATTAAATCAAAGTTGTAATTTGTCATTTACATTCACAACAAATGTAAAGTTGGAAAAAATTACACTTTTTTTTTCATTACCTGTTCATCAACCTGCTGATTGCATGGCATCAATCGATGCTGCAAAGGTACTATGTAGGCCATTGCCCTGTTCAGTCCACTTTCATGCCTCAAATACTCTACAGTGTAGCCACCTGATGGCATTGGTATGTCAACTAAGGATTTATTTCTAGTGGCTCTCATTATTTTGAACCCGCCACTATCTCTAAGTGCAGGGAAAGATTCGTACAGAGCTGTACTAAATTCTCTAAATGAACATTTACTGTCTTTAAATCTGACACGGCGCTTTCCAAGACCAACAGAATGCAAAGACACTGTTTCCTCCGGCCTTGGGACTGATACAGTGTTTGGTTCAGCCAGACAGAAAAAATCATGGCACCAGGGAGTGGTGAAAGGCTTAGGCCTTGCCCTTACTCTGTCCCTGGAACCAAACGGCCTGAAGAGTGACGAGAGCGTTGCCTGAACTCTGTCTTGTCTTGCCATTAAAGTATCAGGAGCCTGTCTGGATCCAGTGAAAACCTGGGCAGCATCCCGCAGCAGTTGTGCTGCCTCACTAGTGTTGCTTTGAATGCTGTAAAAACAAATCAGAATTAATCACCAGCAAAGAACAACAAACATAAGTTACATGATACCATAGTGTCATAGACTCAATTTAATTTCCATTAAAATGTTAAATTAAAAGCACAAACTTTTTTTTTTACTTACAAAACAAAATGTAAATGTTTATGGTATATGTACCCTATATATATGCTGAAAACGACTTTGTAAAAAAAATATATTATATAAAATTTGTGGCAAACTTTTTTGTACTAAAGAGTATCCATTAATAAAACCAATAAACTACCGCCTTGTTATTTACTTGTTAAGTCCACAAGCACAACATGGTTGTTAGCAGTACATCATCAATGTTTAAATTTAATTAGGCCTAAGTGGCATAATGACATTACATAAATTAATGAAACACACTTTCAATTTACAAATCACACTTTAAACTAATTAAAGTTCAATTTCACACTAACATAACTTAGCGATAGCTTTGGGACATGTTCGAGAATGATCATTGGTCACATTAAATCTATAGCGCATGTATGTTCACAGCATCCACCATCAAAATGCGCGCAATGATTTAAAATGGCATCCCAACCTTAATGTCCACGTTGTACAAAAGACATTCGGTAATTTCAGGCCTAACGTTAGTTGTCTCAAAGTTGAATAGGAAAAACTATAACGTGTTATAGCACTTATATGGTTGTTAGCAGGACAGCAATGTTTAATTTAAATTTGATTTGTATTTTAATTAAATGAAATAATGACATTACAATCAAAGAAACACACTAACGTGTTTCATTAATTGATGTCATGTAATATCATTATGTCGAAGGTAAAATGTTTAAAGTGTGAATTTTTACTTAAATTAGTTTAAACTGTAGGCTAATTTGTATACAGTTAAAGTTACAATTCATATATTAAACCTTTTACATTTGACAAACCACTAATAAAAATCAAATGTGTAACCATAAATTAAGCTTAGTGGAATGTCATTCTAATTAGTCCACAAAAGTGATCAAATATTTTTGTCATTAGCAAAAATCTAATCAATATCAGCAACTTACCGCTCGTCTTGGGACATGATCGAGAACGCGCGCAATGATCAAAAATGGCTTCCCTGTGCCTTCAAGTCTCCGTGTTTCAAATAGACAATCAGCAAATATCTATAAAAGTTAAATGGGGAAATTATAACGTTTTGTTTATTTGTAAAATCCACACATGCAAATTAATTATAGTGGCACTATATTGATATTGTGTAAATATTTGTATTGTAAGACCGTCCGTCATATTTACTTGCAGTTAATTAAATAGGCTCAATAAAATAAAGTCAGCAAAGTGGCATCATGGTCATTTTACGGTTCTATTATAATAACTTTTTTTTGACTAAAATATATTTAGGCCTATTTGGGGGGGCGTTGTTTGCTGTCCATGGTCCTGAACCGGGGAAATCAAAGGGGAAATCTGAAAAATATTATTTGTTGTGCGAGTAATGGATGGCATGCCATGACGCTTCTGTGAATGTATGAGTTTATTAAATGAAGTAGGCTATTTTTTATATAAATTAATTTTAATCTGTACCTAAATTAATAGACCAGCTCAAATTTTCAAAAAAAGTGAACACGAACATCACAAATTACATATAAAAAACAACAAGTCTAAAAGAATATAAGAAAAAAATTTTTTACTAACATTCTATTTAGGAAAAATGGGTTATTACATAATCCCGATTGTACACTGAACATTATGTTTTTATGGCGATTAGTGATCCCTTTGGTTGGGCACTTGGAACTTTATTCTATTGTAATTCTCTTCCCAATGATGCAGCGATTGCAACAAGAAATCAGTTATTCGGTTTTAAAGGAAGAGAAGTTATATATATATAGGCTATATATATAATTAATGATCAATTAATGATCTTTTATAATTTTGTTGCTAACACTTATGTACTACACACCTTGTGAAACTTTTAATTGTGTTGATATAATCCCTACTGACCAAATAAGAATCTTTCCATCAGAAAACAAAATATAACCCTGTGTAAACTAGGGGTGCACCGATCCGACTTTTTCAGTCCCGATACCGATGCCTGGGCTTTGTGTATCTGTCGATACAGATCCGATACTATTGTTGAATTAATAAACTGTATACCTTCCACCTTATACCTTCCTTGAAGAGACTAAAGGCACCAGACTTTACTAACTAAACATAACTAAGACAAAATAACAGATGTATGTAATGTGTTGAATTCTTATTTATTTAAAAAACAATTGTGCATTCAAATCGAAAATAGAATGTAATCAAACTTCTTTAAATAAATGTAAATAAGTCAAATGTAGCAGTGGAAACAAAAAACAGTGTATTGGTCAAACAAACAATAGTAATCTGACAGTTACCAAACATTGTAAACATGTAAAAAAAATATTTGAATTCTTATAAATGTGTTATATAACAATTGTGCATTCAAATCTAAAATATAATGTAATCAAACTCTTAAATTAAAATAAATAAAATGTAGCCACAAGAAACAAAACAGTGCATTGGTTGAACATACAATAGTAATCAAACAGTAACCAAACATTGTTGTAACATTTTCAGGGTAGAAGGAAGAGGAGTTCCAAGCGAAGATACAAAATACTCAAATATTTATTCAAAAGACAAGATCCAGACTCGTGATAGTGTGACTATTCACAAACATTGACCGACAATGACTGGGTGAAGACAAGGAACTTAAATACACAGTGAAGACAGGTGATGAACATAATGATAATGAGTAAATTAACTGAACACAGGTGACAGAACTGTAACTAATGACGACAATAATGAAGATAATTAACTAAACAGGTGAAGACAGTGATGATGATGAAAAACAAACTGAAAGTCCATGATGACACAACAGAAAGTTAATGACAACGTGACAATTGTAAACATGTAAAAAATATAAAGTGCAAAGTCCTGCAAACAGGAATTTAAAATGCAACATACCAGCTGGACCTGAGAATAAACAAATAAAAAGTTGGTAGAACAACAACTTGATCACACACAAATAATAATAACCAAACTTTGTAAACATGTAGTGCAGTGTCACACCACCATCACAAACATGACCTGTGAATACTCTCTTAACAACCCTCATTTGTCCTTTGGGGTCAATATGACCCCAAGCGACTTTTCTTTCATTAAAAAAAATGGTTCCCTTCATCTCAGTGGAATAAAATTTGGTGACTTTTCCTACATTATCTATCTATACACACACAAAAAAACTGGGCTTGATTCGGTTGTTCTAAAGGCATGTAAAAAAAAAAGTCACACTCATGACCTTTGGGGTCAATATGACCCCACATTGAAATGAATGGGAAAATCGGGAAAAAATGGGTTTTTATTTTTCATTTGTCAAAAAAAATCTATAAATCCAGAATAAATCTGAAAATTTTAATACCACAATGAAGTCCTGGTACTCGAGCACAAATGCAATGTGGAACGAACATGATCACTTGCACACACACATGCTCGCGCACACAAACACACACACAGGTGTGACTCCAATAGAAAGCATTTTTATAGAAATTGACAAATAAAATCAATAATTCCAGCATAAATCTGAAAATTCTCACACATAAATGAAGGCCTGGTACTAGAGCACTAATGCAATGTGGAATGAACATTATCACACACACATATGCGCCCACACACACACAGACACAAATACACACACAGACAGAGAGAGGTGTGACTGCAATAGAGAGCATTTTTATAGAAATTGGGAAATAAAATCAATAATTTCTGCATAAATCTAAAAAATTTCACACATAAATGAAGGTATGGTATGGGAGCACAAATGCAGCGTGGAAAGAACATGACTACACACAGATCACATACACAGAGAGACAAACACAAACAAACAAGTGTGACTGCAAAAGAGAGCATTTTTATTGAAATTGGTAAATAAAATCAATAATTCCAGCATGAATCTAAAAATGTTCACACATAAATGAAGGCCTGGTACTAGAGAAAAAAAATGTGGAATGAGCATGATTACACACACACACATGCACGTGCATGCACACAAACACACACAGACACACAGTGTGTTTACTTTCACTCCTATTCCTATCCGCCTATAGCTGTTTTTTTTTTTTACTGTTTTTTTTTTTATTTTTTTTTATTTTTTTTATTTATTTCTTATTCTAAAGTTAATCATTTTATACATTTCTATTATTGAAATAATATGCAATTGCAATCAAGTAGTTTCTTTTAGTGGCAACTTATGTGACATTATTGCAAATTTATATAGCATTATTGCAATAACAAGACACTTCAAAAGACCTCAAACAACAAAAAAAAAATTCTAAACTTTGACACAATACTGATTTAATGTATTTTAAAATGTTTAAATATATAATTCATCAAAAAAGTTGTTATAAGAGCAATAAGTCACATCCAGAAAAATGAATGGATCTCTATGGGGCCTCTGCTGGAAGTATATGGTAATTACACTTTGTGGCTAAAACTATATTATCTACAAAAAAACATCTAACCACCAGATGGCAGAATTCTGCATCTAACACCTAGATCAATATCCAGAAACAACTCATATTTAAATTTGATCATCATAAATGTGTTTTTTTCATAAAAATGTTATATTTCATACGTATGCTAATGGTGTAGTTGAGGAATTTTGCAGTAAATAGGTAAAAAAGTACTTCATATCCCCCAAAACACAGCATAAAAATATAGATGAGAAGTAAACGAAAAAAATGATATATAATTTGTATTATTAAAATGTATATTTCTTGTACAAAAGCTCTGTGCATCTTTGGGGTCATATAGACCCCAAATGCACTGAGTGTAAACAGGAAACTAAGGTCAAAACATTGACCGACAATGACTGGGTGAAGACAAGGAACTTAAATACACAGTGAAGACAGGTGATGAACATAATGATAATGAGTAAATTAACTGAACATAGGTGACAGAACTGTAACTAATGACGACAATAATGAAGATAATTAACTAAACAGGTGAAGACAGTGATGATGATGAAAAACAAACTGAAAGTCCATGATGACACAACAGAAAGTTAATGACAACGTGACAATTGTAAACATGTAAAAAATATAAAGTGCAAAGTCCTGCAAACAGGAATTTAAAATGCAACATACCAGCTGGACCTGAGAATAAACAAATAAAAAGTTGGTAGAACAACAACTTGATCACACACAAATAATAATAACCAAACTTTGTAAACATGTAGTGCAGTGTCACACCACCATCACAAACATGACCTGTGAATACTCTCTTAATCAGCAATGGCAAATTCTTTCTCATGAAGACAAGCATTTCTGCTCTCTCTGCTGTAAGCCTACTTCTCTTTTCATCCACAATGTTGGAAACTGTGCTGAACACTCTCTCACTTTATACACTAGTGCAGGGGGCACAGAGGTATTTTTTGGCAGTGGCAGCAAGACAAGGTAATCTGTATTTGTTGACTCCCCAGTACTGGTATGGGTTGTCTGAGGCAGTGATGGTTTTCTCTGCAAGATATCCATGCAGTTGGACTGCAGGGCTCGAGCTGCTTGCTGCACCGGGATCTTCACACTCCTCCACAATTTGGTCAAACTCTTGCATAAAGCTGCTCGGTGCTGCTGCTGCTGCTGCTTCCACCCGAGGGAACTTTTCCTGTGGTTCTTCTGCGGCCTGTGATGCTCCAGCTGTGCTGCTCCTCAGGTCTTCCTCTAGTTCCCCTGTCAGTGCATCTTTTGCACGCTTTGCAGATTGTGCACTTGTAAAGTATCTGAAACAGAAATAAAACATAGGTTAGGCTAAATATGAAACACTTGATGACACTAAAAAACCTGAGGCTGATTAAAGTAATATATATATATATATATATATATATATATATTTGTATAAATTATATAAAGAATGTAAGCCTATATAATTTATATTCTAAATATTTAAATTTACGGCATGGCATCTCATCAAATACAGTAGAAGTGTTATTGTGGAGAGTAAAAAATCTATAATATAGACCTAATGTAATGAATAAACCTAATGTTTCAAGTTGCTGGCATTGTCCCGGAGTATGACATGCACTTTATTCAAAGGAATGTGCCACTGGTCAAGTATATCCTTAATTGCAGCCGAAATGGTATCGCTGGTGTGTGAACCATGAAAGTTTTTAGCTTGAAGCATTGCACCGTGTGGTGTACAGCTCGTGTCCAACCAGTGGACTGTTAAACTTAAAAGCGACATTGGACACACAGCAGAGCTCCATATATCTGTAGTAAAGCTCATAGCTTTTATATCTTTAAAGGAACACTCCGACTTTTTGGGACTTTAGCTTATTCACAGTATCCCCCAGAGTTAGATAAGTCCATACATACCTTTTTCATTTCTGTGCGTTCTGTAAGTGTTATTTGACGCACCCACCGCTAGCCTAGCTTAGCACAAAGACTGGATGTAAATGGATAATGGTAGCATACTAATCCCAATAAGTGACAAAATAATGCAAACATTTTCCTATTTACATGTTGTGATCTGTATAGTCACAGCGTGTACAAATAACAAGGCTATATGAGACAGAGACCATTTTTAATCGTATAAATACTGGGAACTATATTCTCACTAGGCGTAGGAGCACAGCTACTTGGGCGGAGTGATTAGCGCAGCACACGAGACGCTCTGACTGTTGATGGTTCCGTAAACAAAACAAACGTGACTAACTAGCTAGACGTGACTCGTGATCATGGCTGACTTTTAGGAATTGTCAGAGGAATTTTACTGTGTATGAAACCAAGATCCCGAACCATATAGTTTTGAGCCAGAATACACAGACGAGGAGTTACAAACTTTGGAAGCTGTTCATTAGCAAGTTGAACGTTACAGTCCTGAGAGTTACATTTAGCGCCGCTCATTTGTTATTGAGCGATACAGTGTGTTCATGACAACACAATAATAACAATAAAGGGGATACACGGAGCCCCTATTCACGTAATAGTGTCACTACTAAGGTTACATTACATTAGCATGGCACTGTTACAGTATGGCTAATGTTAGTCATCTCAAAACATAACGGAACACTTACCGCAGCAACAGGTGATCCAATTTGTCCTGTCTTGATTATCGATGGGATGGCTGTATCCTTTAGCACACGTTTCATGGTCCGTGTGGCAACTTGCATTTTTTCAAAATAGTCGTCTATAGTAAAATGTTCAGAGCAAACGAAATACTTCGTGATGCTGTTTACAGGTGTGTTTGTAGCCATCGATTCATCAGGTCAGCGTTTTTGGTTGGAATTCTATGAAACATCATAGTATTACCTGGTCTCCCCTGTTTATTGTAGCAGCTCTTTACAATACAGCGAACGCCCATGACTGTAAACTATAAATTTACTATCTAGTAATTGCTGACTCTATTACTCCAACTCTGAGCGAACTCTCTGCTCCTCACCACAGAGCGTCTCGTGTGCTGCGCTAATCACTCCGCCCAAGTAGCTGTGCTCCTACGCCTAGTGAGAATATAGTTCCCAGTATTTATACGATTAAAAATGGTCTCTGTCTCATATAGCCTTGTTATTTGTACACGCTGTGACTATACAGATCACAACATGTAAATAGGAAAATGTTTGCATTATTTTGTCACTTATTGGGATTAGTATGCTACCATTATCCATTTACATCCAGTCTTTGTGCTAAGCTAGGCTAGCGGTGGGTGCGTCAAATAACACTTACAGAACGCACAGAAATGAAAAAGGTATGTATGGACTTATCTAACTCTGGGGGATACTGTGAATAAGCTAAAGTCCCAAAAAGTCGGAGTGTTCCTTTAATCTCTTTCAAGGCGTGTTCGCAAACTTTTTTGTACAGTTCTGGCAGTGCGGTCTCGGAAAAATACTTGCGTGATGGAAGAGAGTACTAAGTGTTCCAGTAGGTGACGGAAGCCCTCATCTTCAACAACTGACATTGGTTGAGCATCTAAAACAATGAATTCTACAACTTTCTGTGTACATGCCGATGCTTTCAAGCTTTCCATCGGAAACCTTTCGCGTCGTTGAAATGCATCCTGCAAAGTTAGTTGCTGGGCTATATTGTCTGCTCCTTTTGTTTTGCTGAGCTGCAGGAATTCAGCGTGCTCCTTAGCATGGTGTTTCTGGATGTGCTTGATTAAATTGGTAGTATTGTACTTTGCAGTAATACCACCTGCCCTCGAAACATTTACTTTGCAGACATTGCAAACAGCCGACGAACAAGTTGGCGTGGCAAGCGTGAAATATCTCCACACAGCCGACTCTCTGGCTCGCTCCATGTTGCTTCTAGCATGCGACACACGTGACGCTGACGAATGACGTAGGTTCTGCTGCGATTAAAAAAAAAAAAAAAAAACCTGGATCGGCCCGTGGATCTGTTAATTTTTCCAATCCCCGATCCAGCTATTTTGTCAGTATCGCGGCCGCTATCCGATCCTAATATCGGATCGGTGCACCCCTAGTGTAAACATTATTATGACAGAATATCGCACCTCCATGATGGGTCCCAAAACCTCTCCTCTCTCCTGAGACTGAGCTTTCAAGAATTCATCCTCAAGAACTGAGATCTTTCCATGAAGGATCTGTACTAGCTCACTCAGACACTCCTGAATGAGAAGAACAGGTCGAAGACAGCAATACAGATTAATAAATACCAGTCAGGGAGAGTACAAAGCAAAGAAACACAACATGATTCATTAGTGATTCAGCTCAGTAATAAGAGTCGTTCATATATATTAGACACAGACATACGTACATACCTGGCAAAATAAAAGTACTGCTATCTCTTGGGTTATCTGAAGAAACTCGATTTTCTCTTCCCTTTCTGACCCTTTTGAGCACGTTCCCGAAGACGCTCCTCCAGGAAGCCAGTAGAAGGTCTGTGGTATCGACCTGGACTGAACCATGCTTCCTTGTGTTTAAAGTAAAAGAAAACGGTATTAAAAAGTGCAACACTGGCCCTATTTACATGAGTACATGAATGTGATTAAAGCAGTGTTTTCCCATCCCTGTTCCTGGTGGCACACCAGCGTTACACATTTCTGAACTCTTCCTAATCAAACACCTGATTCAACTCATCAGCTCATTAGTAGAGACTCCAAGACCAGAAATACATGGGTCAGATAAGGCAGTGCTTCTCAAACCTGTCCTGGAACCCCCACCACTGCACATTTTGTATGTCTCCCTCATTAGACACACCCAATTCAAGTCTTGCAATCTACTAATGAGCTGGTCAGGTGTTAAATGTGCAATGGTGGGAGGTCCCCAAAACATGATCTGAGAAGTGCACATGTGCTAGTGCTGTAACCTTTAAGCACAGGTTTAAAAACAGCAATTATTTCATACTAAGTTCAGAAATACAGAAGTACGTCTAAATACAGCAAAATCACATCCCTGTGTTAGACACTGTACTCACATAGCCTTTACCCTGGCAATCCTTATGGCATGGAAACTGTTCAACTACTGATGAAGCCAGGGTGACTTTTGTACCTGCACCTGGGCTAAAAGAAACAATTTCATATTTTGAATTTTAACAATAGTACAAATGTACACAACAAGACATTTAATATATCAAAAAATATTTTAGCATTAAAATGTTTTACTTTAATTTGTATTGAAAATGTGTACTCACTTTTCTCCAAAGCGTTCAATAAGATGTGACACCAAGATCCGAACCATGGCTTGTCTCTCTTTAAGTGAAATGCAGTGCTTGTTTTCAATAGTATCTACAATACCTTTGCCATTGGGTGTTGCAAGAAGGATGTCTCTTACGTTTTAAAAATTTTTTTTTTTTTTTTAAAGAAAAACATCCTACAAATGTCTTTAATTTAACGCAAAAAAAAGCAACTTTTCTAGCAACAGTCTGGTCCCAAAACAAGAAATCAATAAACACAAACTTACAAATGCTGCTACTTGCTCCACAGATATCCTGTGCTGCTGCTCCCTTGATATAGTAGGTGTAGTTGCAAGCTCTTCAATTGATTCCTTTAATAGAAAGATTTAATGGTAATGCACATGTATGCATTTTTACAGTATGTTAGGTCTGCACAATATATTGTTTCAGCGACGATATTATGATGTGCACATTCACAATTATGGTAATTCGACTAAACCATTATTTTCAGTGAAACTTACAAGATTTATATGATGTCATCAAATTGAGAAACCCTCTCAATGTATTGTGATGTGCTCATGATGACTTAATTGATATTTATATTAATAGAATATTGTCTACAACTGCAAGAGGTAGAATTTGGTAGAAGGTGTAGACAAGCATAATTTAAAGTTTAAACTAATGTTGTTTTTGATCCTCCCTCCCCGACCTAATATAGCCTGTATCTCAGAGAAACGTAATGATTATTCTCATTCTCCTTAAAGGACATCACAACATGTAGAGGGTGGTGATCATCAACAGAATGAATGTCCACCAAATCAAGTGCAGAAGAAGGAGACACAGAGAAGGCAAAAAAATGTCTGTCAAATCCAACGGTGTCCCATTTTTTCACGATGAATTTGACTTTGGAGTCAATGAGCACAATGCTCTGAATGGTTGCAAACTGGGGCTCACCATCAGCAGCGTGAGACACAAAAAGTGTCATTCCTGACCTGTAAGTAGTTCCTTTGCATTTAATCCAAGATGGCAAATAGACATCTGAGAACAATGGAATTCCCTCAAAACCACATTTCACTTTCTCAAACCCTCTATAGATCCCAGGAGTGTGGTGTATCCTGGACCAACTTCAAAGTCATGTGAAAACATCTTCCCAGAGAGCAGGGTGTAGCACAACATCATCTGGTGTCGGAAAGCCTGCGTTTTACAGATATTGTGGAAATTGCAGGTTATATGGGTTAGTCTTTTGAAAAAGCCATGCTTTGCCTCAAAACGCATGCACCAGAACTGAACCAAAGGTCCAAGTTTCCTGATGGCCCCAGGATAATGAAGCATAAAGTGGTGTTTTGGCTTAAAATGCCTGTCTGGAAAAAGCTCCAAAAACAGCCTATGGTGTTCCTCAATCAGATGCTGCAAAAATATAGTCAAGGCTGGAGAGAAAATCAACTCCATACAGCCAAGCAGTGAAAGTAGTAGTTCCCAGTGTTTCTCACCTTCTGGAATCAAATCTCCAATCATAGGCAACAGCCTTAGAAGGCACCACATCTGTGCTGCTGTTTGTCTCATGGACCCATCAGGGTTTTTAAGATCCTGAGGTTTGATTGCAGATGGCTTGTTGTGACTATCAGAAAAACCAGTCAAAGCTTGTCAGTCTATTATTCAGCTGATCAAGTGTCAAGACTTCTGTTCAATCAAAGAATTGAGAACAAGTTTGGCTTCCCTTACAAAAAATTACTGCAGTTTTTTAGAAGTAATACTACGGTTTTCCATATGTTTATCAACAATTCTTTAATGATTGTAAAAAAAATCTGAATTAAAGTGTTTATTTTTTATGTATTTTTTTAAATGTTAATATTTTAAATGTAAAAGGCATAGGGGGCTTAAGAACATGCGAGTATAAAAGGTGTTTTAATTCCACTCCAGAGTTTTTAAATTTGCAATTAAATAAGTCTTTTAATTATCATTTGATGACAAAAGATCACATGCTATTTAAATGGGAGATACATCTTGATTTAATACTCACCTAATTCTGAAAGCTATTAATATAACAATTCGAAAATACTTAAAAATTAGATCGGCTGACCCTAATTGAGTCACTTCCCCTAATCAAAAACAAAACAAACTAAATTGTTTGACAAATAAATAATAATAAAGCAACTGATAAAAATCCCAAATTCTCTTTCACAGCAGAGCTAGTCTGTAGAAATAGATGAGGAGTTACCTATTAAGACGGACACTGTGTGAGCTGGAAGTGCCTCCTTGCTGGTCTCTGCATTGCCCTTTCTTCCATTTAGAGAGTGAGTGGCAAGAGTTTCTCGCCCAAAGGTTACAAGGAAAAGCTCGCTGGTAAATTTTTTTAAATCTTGGGTGTTGTTGATCCTATCAAACTGGCTTCTCTTGATCTGCACCCCCTCTCCCAAATTGATGTAATCGACTACCTAGTGGGGAACAGCAGAGAACAGATTGTTTTCTTTTCTTTTCTGAAAAAGTAAAAAAAAAAAAAACAAGTAAAAAGTTGACCACCACAGTGGCAGACTACAATCTAAAACAAAATGGCTCAGAAATGCCTTTTAGAATAAATTATAAAGCTACAGAGCAAAATCCGCATACTTTTGGTTTGCCCGGTACAGAGGTAAAAACAACATCAGCAACCACAAGATGTGTTATGTAAAAGAGGTAGATTTTATTGAATTGAAAATTCTGACAGAAAATGGATAAACTGTATAACTGGGACCTGCTTACCTGCTCACTTCCTTGAGCAGAGCATGGTTCTTGACTTTGAGAACCGATGTCCTGAGAAGATGAGGTCTGCAGAGTGTCAGGCTTCTGCTTTGAAATGCACATCATCTTTATTTCTCCCACTGTGCCTTTCAGCTCCTGCACAACAGCATGCACTTCTGGAAAACAGCAGAGCGACACAATCATGTTCACAATCCACAAAACCTTTACAGTGCCCTCCACATCTATTGGCACCATTTGTCCTCTTGGTCTTTCATTCAAAATTCGAATCTAAAATCAAAATAAAATAATTGGGAAAAAATGAATATGAATTGATAAATACAGTCGTGGTCAGGATAAATGGGGAGTTGGAAAATTAGCCTATTTCCCAAAAAAGGGTGCAGTGTTCCTTTTCATCAGGCACAGCATTTTTCTAATGAAGCTTTCACTTTAATTGACCGTTTGCAAAGACCCGCCCCCCTTAGTTACTGTCGCTATGCCCGACAAGCTACGCTGATCTCATGCCACTACATGTTCTCACGCAAGGAAAAATACATCGCGGAGCAGAGAGGAGACTGACAACGCGCTGACAGACAGGACAGACCAGGTTACTTTTGATATTAAACAATTACATATATTAGAAATGCTGGGGTGTACTCACACTAGGCACGGTTGCCATGAACCGGGCCCGAGTACGATTGTCCCCCCTCCCCACTCCCCCTCTGGCCTGCACTCACATAGGGTTTCAGCATTCGTGCCGGAGCACGCTTACGTCATTATGGTGCGACGGTTTCGGGATAAACAGGAAGAGTGGCGCTCTCACTGAACACAATGGAGTCCATCGCTCTGTTTACTTTGTGGATAATTTTGAGTCGTTTGGTCCACGGTGGTCCACAGCCCTCTCACAGCCTGTTGTTAAACAGATCTATCGCCTTTGTGGCACAAAAATTTTCACGTAATCGTGCTGCTCGTATGAGGAGGTTTGCAAGGTACCAGCTGAAGTGCAGCAAGGACTTTGCAGCGTTTTGTCCAGCTGTTCTTGTATGCTCTCATCTGCCCAAATTTCCAACAAGCATTGCACCTCTGCCGTAGACCAAAGCGACCCTTTCCCCGCCATGTTGGTTTTGGAGCGTCGCAAAACCGTGACGTCACGCGTCCTGTTCCTGTTCCGTCCAGATTGTAAAGTTTAACATCTGCTCAGTGGTGTAACAGATTATATAATATATCAAATTTCAATCCAGTAACGTTAACACCAGCTTGAAATTCAGTATGAATGTCAGCTTTAATCAGCCTAATGGTGCACAGCTTATTAAGCAATCATGACTTATTTGTTTATTTATTTAACACGTGTGTGCATTAAAAGTACCATTTCGGCAACCAGAAGGTTTCTGAGCCAAATGAAGATAAAGATGTGTTCTGGTGACTGGCGTGTTTATTGAACCAATCAGATAAGAGTAAACGGAGTCAGCGAGAAGCTCATCTGATTGGCTACATGAAGAAGGTGGACCCGCCCTCCTCTTCGCGCTTGCAAAACTCAATGAGTGAGAGAATCGTGCCAAAACTGGAAGCGCAGGTAAAAGAAAGACGCAACTGTACAAATCGGGTTATTTCAGGAACTTTGTTGCCCCATGCACACATTTAGACATTTGCAACAGTTTATTTTTTTACACAAAGTTTGATTTTATGCAGTGAATCTGTTTTGCAGTTCTTAACTCTGTTGTTTTCAGTCGCAAATTGCTGTTCACCGGCCTGCAATACTTTTGGCCGTATTTGAGCGTAAAAACCGTGCCAAAAGTGTAAGCGCGGAAAAATTGAAGTCAGAGGAATACAGATCCTATTTATTTTGCGTTAGCATGAAGCTGCAGCTTCACAATACATGAATTACACTTACGAATAACAGTTAAATGCTGCAAATATTTTTTTCTTACACTTGAAAGGCGATTTACACCTTTACAAATCTTCTCTTGCGCATGCAATACTTTATGGCATCATTTTACCTTCATACGTTTCCCCCTATTTTCTCAACTGTGTTTGAATAAAAGATAAATAAAAGTATTTGTACAGCTCTCTAAATTAAATAACCAAAGATATGAGGACATTTATAGCCTACTCACCACTAAACTGGATGACTCGACAAGGCCAACGCTGCAGCTCGCTTGACGAAGTTTTCTTCCAGTAAACATGCTTCCTCTTCTTTGTCCCACTTGTGAATGGCCTCGGCAGGGCCGGATTAACAATTTCCTGTGCCCTGGGCAACAAGACTCAAGGCCCCCCGTAGTTAGGGGTGTTCGGGGGCATGCTCCCCCGAGAAAATTTGGATTTCTCTGACCTACATATGTGCAATTTAGGACTTTTGAAGGCCAAAAAATTATAAGAAATAGGCTAGCTTTAAAACCTTGTCATTAGATTATTTGTCAATACCTGCTCTCTCCTCATCTTCATATTTCTTATTCTCTCAGTCTTCTTATCCTGGCCTATTTCTACCCCTCCTAAAGCTGAACTTTGACTGATAGTCTTTTCATTTTCGTCTGTGTCAGTGACGAAAGTAAACACAGGCTCAACTGATATTTATACGTTTTATGAATCATTTTCTTAGACATGTTAATTCACTCAAGGCTACCAGGAAAGCTGTAGCCTAAGTCAGTATTGTCATTAGGAACCTTCTGCAAGCTTTGGGATTTGAAAACGTCTGTTTTTAAATGTTAAAAGTAATTTTAAATAATACAAATTATAGACTACTTTTAACGCATTGGTGGAATTGGCAGACGTTCCCTTAAGCATCGTGCGCTGTGGAAACGCATCAAAGCATTCTCAGGTATAATTATGCAGCATTAATGCATGAATGATTTTGAACGAATATTTCATCATGTCGATATACAATGGTCACATAATGTTAAAACTAATCTTGCTATTGATATCTTTGTTAGACTACCGACCCTATAGAACAAATGTCCGGCTAATATCGAGCCTGAAACGAACTTTACCGCGCTCAACCAGCGGGAGTGCATTTCACGAATTAGTAATCGCTGGCGTTCAGCGGGGAGGGAGGAAAGTCTGCGTGAACCCGCGTAGGTGCAGTTTATGCAGTGAAGACTGAAAAGAGTTTGATAACTTTATTAAATTTCTGTGAATTTCCTACCCGTCAGGGCCCCCTAGATCTCATGGGCCCCTGGGCAAGTGCCCAGTTGCCCTAATGGTTAATCCGGCCCTGGGCCTCGGGGTGTAGTTTTGACATACTTTTGTGTTTTATTTGTGAAAGTTCACATATATGAACGGTGTTGTCTGTGAAAAAATCTACCAAAACGTATTTTATGTCCATCCTGAACTAACGAAGACGCTGGCTGACAGTTTGCTCATCAAGGATCACCTGCTCTCAGACTCGTTGTCAGGGCAACGATCGCGCGAAGAAGATCTAGACACGCGCGTGCTAATTATCTATGAGGGTGAAATGTTCAACAGGCGAAAAAAATACAAATCTTTTTTAGAAGATGACTATATTCCACAAAAAAAAAAAAAAAAAAAAAATCCCAGAAGAAACTAGGTCAAAATATTTCTGGAATGATGAAGAAGAACCCCACAGGAGCACAAGTGTACGGAGAAATAGCAGGGAAGGTGATGTTGCAAGCCTGTCACCTCAGGTAAAATAAATCAAGTTCAATTAAATAAATACATCTCAGCCAATATAACCTCTAATTCTGTTCCGTTAATATTATTTAACAGTATTTTTAATTATTATTCATTATAATAATACACATTTTGCAATACATGGAGACATTACACAACTGGCTTAAAGGTAATTTGTTTTTTACTTTAGACACACACAGAAAACCGAGTTGATGCTGACTCTGAAGAAGACACACAACTGCTCTGCAGAGAAGAGGCAGCTAGGCAACTCACTAAGGTATTACAAAATATTTAGTTTGCTCTTGATTTTACATATATTCCTTTATTATTTTAATCATATTTATTTCATTTTGATTGTATGCTAACCATGCAGTCAATCAATTGGTAGCACTTTACAATAAGGTTTTATTAGTTATTATTACATGGCTTGGCTGAATTCCAATGTAGAATGCGGTCTGTTATATCTTGATAACAGACCGCTGCGAACTATAACAGACCGTTGCCATGCAAAACAGCGCGTTGCTATGGACGCGGAACGGACTATTTTCTTTGGCGGAAGCAATACAATCGTTTTTAAAACAATAAACTCCTTTTTAAATAAATAATTTGTGTCAAATTAATTATTTATTTTGTAGGTAGCCATGTAATAAGCGGGATAATGTATAGAGAGGCGGTCGTTATAGCAAATAACAAGCCCTTCAGGCTGTCAAGACCCCTCCGCTTCGCGTCGGGCTCTTGTTCAGCCTGTCGGGCTTGTTATTCGCTATAGAGCTGGTAAGTCCCGCCCCTTCCGCAAAACCCCGCTGGACCTCAAAGTTGAAAAACCGTCAATGCAAGTGAATGGGAGAAAATAATTATTTTCTGGTCCCGTTTGAATTGTGCCATGAATGTGAACATATGTTGTCTGTGAATTTTTTATATAACTTTTCATGTTACGAGTTTGACAGTATATGGTTTGATTCTTCGGCTAGCAGTTGTGGAAAAGACATAACGAGAAAGACTACATGTCGCCTATGTGACGTCACCCAATAAAGTTGACTTACCTTGGTTTTCACCAACCTCAACGATTTAGTCCTCTCCCTGAAAGAAGGCGGTGAAGTGCACCAAAGACACAGCCATGTTTAGCGGGATCCGTGAGCTAGTCCGTGTGCTAGTGGTGTTGACGTTTCAAACGCGTCGAGAGTTGTAGTCCACAAAGTGCTCTCACACAAAGTCTAACCGTATCAAACTTCTACCCGCTAAATTGTATCATTCTTTACACGAAAAGTTATATAAAAAATTCACAGACAACATATGTTCACATTCATGGCACAATTCAAACGGGACCAGAAAATAATTATTTTCTCCCATTCACTTGCATTGACGGTTTTTCAACTTTGAGGTCCAGCGGGGTTTTGCGGAAGGGGCGGGACTTACCAGCTCTATAACGACCGCCTCTCTATACATTATCCCTTACACATGAACTAAGAATGAGCAATATACTTCTACAGCATGTATTAATCTTAGTCAAAGTTAATTTCAACATTTACTAATACATTATTAAAATCAAATGTTGTATTTATTACCATTAGTTAATACACTGAACAAACAATTAACCGCTATATTTGTATTAACTAATAAACAAATGTATTGCTCATGGTTAGTTAACAAATGAGATCTTACTGTAAAGTGTTACCAATCCTTTTACAGTTTACCATTTTATTTTATTATATTTTATTTTTTTTGTAAACCTGACGGTCATTTACATTTTTCTTCAGCCAGATGACATATCAGGTGGTGATATAGAAGATGAAGAGCAAAACACACAATGGTTGAGGAATGAAGAGGTACATTTTGTAGGGTATAGTCTAATAAAGGACATGTTTGCTTTTTATGCAAATGTGCTATAATGTACATATAGCCAACTGATCAAACACATCCATGGACAGTGTTTAAATGAAAAAAAATTTTTTTAAGCCTTCCTTTTTATGATGAAGTTATCCTTTATTAATATGTATTTACACTAATACAGATGAATAAAAAGTTGAAAAAAAATTCTGTTACCGAAATAATACCATGGAAGATAACATTTAATTTGGGAAAACCGATTGCTCCAACCATTCAAATTTAACAACTAATATTTATATGATATTAGTACTTTAAATTGATTTAATTTAAGTATAAATAAAGCAATCAATTAATCATAAAATAACACTTCAGTTCAATTCTCCTGATCAATTGAGTTCACACATAACTATTTTTATACTTAGTGCAATGAACTTAATATTTAAGTGATATTAACTTGTTTCATTTAGTATATTTGACTATTTTACAGTGCATCGCTGTATTTCAATTCACAGTACATTTGATTTTACAGTAAACCACTGGCAGCACTGTTTTTTGAAAGTTGTGCATGAGTAATGTGGACAAATGGAATGTAAAATGACTTTAAATTACCATACATACATTTATTTCCTTCTCATTTTTCATCTCTAGCAAAGCAGTTCCAATCTTGAGGATGGAAATATCAGAACCACCACTTGCATCATTGATGGAGACCAGCCTTTGTACCCTGGAGCCAAACTTTCAAAAGGGGAAAGTCTGACTGCACTTCTGGGCTACATGCTACGCCACCATGTGACCAAGGCAGGAAGTCAAGATTTACTGCATCTGCTGCAGATGCTTCTCCCTGAAAATAGTTTACCCTCCACCAACTACCTGTTCAAGCATGCTTTTGACACAACCAGCTGGCAGTTACATCACTATTGTCTGAATCCTGACTGTGGAGCTTAAATTGGCATACTAGATGTCGAGAGTGTACTATGTCCAATGTGTGATACAGAATGCAAAGTATCAGAACATCTGAGTAAAGGCTATTATTTGATGTACACCCCCTTGAGAGATGAAATTAAAAATCTTTTTGAAAATCACAACCTTAATGAGAAACTATCACAGAAAAACAACTCTGATTGCATCCAAGATATCAGTGATGGTACACGGTATAAGAGAATTCCAATGCTGACAGACCAGGGCAATATATCTTTAACATGGAATACAGATGGTGTCCCAGTGTTTAACCCTCTGAGGTCTGAGCTGTTTTCTGGGCCCTGGAGGTGTTCTGACATGCTCTGACATTTCTGGTTATTTCTGTTACTTGTGACATTTTCATGGCTAAAGTCTAATTACACTGTATTCAGCACAAACTCTGCTACAATAATATATCAACAGCATGTATGTAAAAGTTTGTAGTTTTGAGATAATGACATTTATGCGTGGTTTGTGAAAATACAAAAAATATTTACTCTAAAACTATGTGAAAATCACCCTGACTGCTCATTCAGAGAAGACAATATATTGGATTAAAATTTTTACGACGTGTTTTGTGTGAGAAAGCTCTATGCGGAAGCTCATTAATATGTATGGGTTTTCTCACCTGAGAAAGACAAAGAACCTCCCCTAACGGCCCTATTAGGAGCTATCAGGCCCCTATCATTCTGAGCAACCTTGCACAATACTGTAAATGAGGAGATTTAAAAAAGAATGGCTTTTAGATTGTTTGGATTTATTTACACAACATAATCCAAACAGACACAACAAATGGAAAAAAAAAACACTTATTGAAAGACTTTTAAAAAAAAGCTTTTTAAAATTCACAAAATACACACACACACACACACACACACACACACACACACACACACACACACACAAATGTTTCCAACAATATATAATATAATGAACACCAGGTTTGTTGTGCCTTGTAGGCATAGGCTATGCGCAGTGCTGGGTAAAATAATAATAACAATAGATAGCAGTATAAATCTTCCAAAATATTTCAGTAACAACCAAGCTAGAGAAAAATATATTGATTATCATGTTACTTCAAATGTTTCCATTCGTTATGATGATATGAAATGAGATAATAGTAAAAACATGAAGCCGTTTGGTGTGTTTTGCTTTTCAAATTTTCAAATGATACATTCAAACGCGATCGCGCTGCAAAATCTGATACATTCAAACGCGATTGCGCTCAAATATAAAACATTATGGTTACCATACATATCTACGTTTGACCAGATATCCACAAACACAGTAGGCTTAACAGTAAACACGGGTCTAAATATTATAATACTACTTTTACCATGCTGTGTTTTATTATAGAATATAAAAACATCCTCGTGTTGAACACGTATAGGCTACAAGCACTGAAAGGTTGCCTATCATTCTAGTTCACATTTCACATTTCATGTTTCTGTCTATATGTACATATATGAAATTAGGCTTAGTTCATGTTTTTACTCCAAACTCATTTCATAACATACATTTTAATCTGGCACGACCAGTTTTACATGTCTTACCTTAAAAATCTTCTCATCTTCAAATCGCGTTTGAAGTAAATCCGAGGTAAATTCAAGGTAAACAGCACAGCACAGCACAGCTTACAGTCGTCCAAACGCGATGAAAAGGAGTAAGTTACGAAGTCTCTGCTTCTTTGTTTTGAGGTGATGAGGGCGTTTACTGGTCTGCGTTTCTCTGCATGGATCATTTGCATGTCAATCGCTCGTGCGCGCGTAGGCGTGTTCAAATTAAATTTAATGAGGACGCGTTTGAGAAACTGTACATGCCGCTGCTTTCGTATGGATTACTTAAAAATAGAATATTTGTTTTTTATATAATTTACATACTTTAAAAATAGAGATTCCAAGCGTTGTATAGACATGCGTTTCAAGTCTGTGTGACAAACATTCGCTGAGTTACAGGTCATTTTCTGTCGCGTTTCAGAATGAGTTTCACATTGAGAGAGACGGCAGAACGCGCATCATGTTTATTTTCTTTGTTTTACGAAAAACACAACATTTTGTTTTTATTATGAGTGTACACAAATAAAAGAAGACATTTAACAGTTTTGAATGATGTACAATACAAGTATGTAAAATCAAAATCAACACAGTATTTTGCACTGATATATAAAAAAACGAGCAGATCACGCCGGCGTGATTGCCGACCTCAGGGGGTTAACTCTTCAAGCTATTCAATGTGGCCAATTCAGTGTACCATAAACGAAGTCCCTCCTTCTGAACGAAAAAACTTTGTGTTGGTGCCTGCACTCTGGTTTGGGCAAACCAAGCCAAAAATGGAAAGCTTTCTAAAACCATTCATTGAAGAGTGCAGATCTTTAGAATCTGAAGGTGTTGTGTGGCACAACATTGTGACAAAAACTTATGAATGTTCAAAAGTTGCTGCGATTCTATGCACATTTGTCTCTGTTGCAAGGGCTCCAGTGCAAAATATCAACCAGTTTAATGGGGCACATGGCTGTAATTTTTTGCACTCATTCTGGAGAGAGAGTGGAAAAGGGTGATAAGTTTACCAGGGTCTACCCACTCTCAGTACCCATTCCTAGTCTGAGAACATACAGTACGAGGGCATGATCCTGTAAATAACCCAGTCAATGGTGTTAAAGGACCAAGTCTTTTGACCACATTACAGTGTTTTGACATGGCAGAAAGTTTTGTTCCAGACTATTTACATAGTGTACTTCTTGGAGAAGTGCGCCAAATAAAAGGCTTGTGGTTTGACAACAAAGTGCCAGAAGTAAACGTCAAAAATCCAAGTGTCTTGAAAGAGATAAGACAAACGTTTGAAATCAGTCCGGCCACCTAGCGAGATAACCCGTCTGCCACGATCTGTAAAAGAACGGCAAAAATGGAAAGGAAGTGAGTGGAGAACATTTCTTCTAATCTCTCCATTTATACTGATGGGTTTAATCCCGACACAGTATTTCCACCACTGGATGCTACTAGCCTTTGCCGTTTATCTGCTAACTAGTTCACATATTTCACATGTGAACATCGACAAGGCTCACATGGCTCTTTGTGAGTTTGTACTTCTAACCGGGTCTCTGTATGGAAAGCAAGAAGTGTCTTACAACATTCATCTCCTCACCCACTTAGCTGAGAGTGTCAGAAGACATGGACCTTTGTCCTTAACGTCAACATTCGTCTTTGAAGGACATAATGGTAGACTGCTCAAACTTTTCAATGGAACACAACATGTACCATTGCAAATAACTCAATCTAGCAAGACTAAAGGAGCTAAAAATATTATCGAGAGTTTACATTGCAGAAGACTCCCTGGCACATGAATACGTTTTATCAGCACTTCTGGGTTATTCCTTGTGCAAAAACGTTGCACAAGTCAGTAGCTGCAATTTTTTTGGTCATGGTCAGGTGAAGGAGCTACCAATGTCTCAGCACATCCTACTACAGGATTCTGGAATTCATACAGAACAAAATCAAGCCACCTACTTTCAACAACTGCACTGGCTCCCTGTCAAATATTGTATAGATTATAAAATTCTTCTCCTTACTTTCAAAGCTCTTCATAATCTTGCTCCTCCTTATCTCTCTGAACTACTTCAGCCTTACAACCCTTCCCGAACTCTCCAATCCTCTTCTGCCTCACTACTTTCCATTCCTTTTGCCTGCATGTCCACTATGGGTTTCAGAGCCTTTAGCTATTCTGCACCTCACCTTTGGAACTCTCTCCCTTTATTCATCCATATGACTGAATCCCTATCCTCTTTTAAAACTTTGCTCAAAACCCACTTATTTCGAAAAGCCTACCCCACATAACTTCACCTTCAAACGGCTTCATGTTTAACTGCTTCTTTTATCTTTATTTTATTTTTTCTTATTCTTTACATTGTGTCATGTTTTATTTTGTTTTTTATTGTATTGTCTCCTTGAAATGTATTTTAACTGTTTTAATCTGTAAGGTGTCCTTGAGTGCTATGAAAGGGCGCCCACAAATAAAATGAATTATTATTATTACTTTCAGAGGTTTGTTTGTGATGGGACACTCTACTCCACTGATCAGTATGACTCAAAATACTCCAGATGTAATTCCTTGGTAACCATTGGGCAACAGGTTGCAAAAATTTAACACATCATTGTTGTTCAAACAATGTGGCCACCCCCAAACAACCAGTTTTACTGGTAAGGTTAACAAATCAAATTCAAGCCTTTCACAAAAAGCGAACAGAGTATGTTTGTATGGATTCTCACATACTTAATGTCACATTCTGTGCAGGCTACAAGGCAGTACTTCCATCTGAAGTAACAAACAAATGTATCCACACTATTCCTACGCCCCATAACGCTTTGCGCGAATTATGGGCGCGACTTCCGGCGCGTACTGTCACTGAACCGGAACCGGCGTTTTCCAAGGTTACGGTCATAAGCGGTAACTTAAACATGTGGGAACACAGCTTGTTACACCTCAAACAGAATAATGTTATTATACCTCTGCCTTCTACTGTTGGGGGATGGGAGGACGACCTGAAGAAGTGGCCTCAGATAACTTACACTAATATATTTAGCTACTTTATTGACTCCGTTGCTACGGACGGTGAAGCAATGAACAATCTGAAAAGCTCTGAGGCTTATCAGTACTTCCACAGCAATAAAGTCGGTCGCGTTTTGTTAAAGGAGGTGGGACACAATCTTGTCTATCTTAAAGCAGACATAGAGCCTAGTCAGAGCCTTAAAGTTACACATCACCAGGCCTGAGTTTTAGTTTCATCGTCAGGTGAAATACAAACGGCAGGGTGTTCATGTGTTGCGGGACCAGGGCGATCTTGCAGCCACGCAGCTGCAATACTTTGGAAGGTTAAATGTTGATACTTCGGATAGTTTTGTAATGTCAGTTTGCCTGTTACATCTTAATAAATTGTTATAACCTATTCGTTAACAAACATGTATTCATTACTTCAATTAGCTTAGTTTCTGCATTAGATTAATACATTATTAGCTAAATGTGTGAATAGTAGGCCTATGTATATGCACATTTATGAAAGATATTACTTGGACACAGTCACTTCTGATAAAAGATCACTCTAAATTGTAATGTAGACATGCATTTTCTGTAAACGTGCTTTTAAATGATTTGTATTGTGAAAGGCAAATAAATAAATAAATGTGGATTTTACATACAAATAAATGTCAATTTAATTGAATCAGCTTGCAACTGCTGAGTGTATTTTATAATGGAGCATTTTCTAATGTAGGTTGAGAATGCAGTCAGACAGGGAAAGACAGGGATATCATGTACTGATGTGCAGAGGAAGTGGAATGCAGGCACAAGGCAGAATGTAGAGCAGAAAAGGGTGAAGCACATTAATTTCAAACGTCATAAACCAAACCACATTCATCCAGGCTCATCAGCACCAGATCCCCTAAGTGTGTCATCCACAGAAGCACCCCCCAAACTTTTCAAGGATCACTCAGAATTTAAAACGTATGTCAGTTCCTCTGTAATGGCCCCACTATTTAATCTATAGACGAATGGTCTCCTTCAGCTGTGTTACAGATTATATGTAGAGAATAATGAGTCTTCTCAGAGCCAGTGTGATTTACAGATACCACATACAGAACATGGAACAGCACTAACCTGTAAGAAGTGCCTCACTTTTTATGAGATCTATATTCAACTAAGCCCTGCTCAGATGGAGAAGTTGACTGAAGAGACACAGGTACAGAGTGCATCACAACTGTGGCATGATGCAAGGAAGCTGCGATTGACTGCGAGCACAGCAAAGAGAGCCCCCAAACGGAGCACTACTAACCCACAAAAATTCCTGAATGAACATTTGCATCCCGCCTTCACTGGCAATACTGCAACTAAATATGGAAAAGAAAATGAGGACATAGCCATACAGCTCATGGAGGCTCATGGGCACACTGTGGAGAGGAAAGGCCTGGTGGTGTGTCCTGACCATCGCTGGTTTGGAGCCAGCCCAGATGGAGTTTTGGACTCAACACAGCTTCTTGAGATTAAGTGTCCCCTAAAGAGTGCCATGTCACTTGCAGAATTTCTTAGTCGGCCAAATGGTGACATCAGATGCTTAAAGGTTGTATCAGCGATTTCAGGCCCAAACATAAATGATCAATGTTAAAAAATGTTAAATGTTGTGAGGTTTTCGCGTGCAGCCGTCATAGGCAGCCGTGCACGAGCGCACAACCTCACAACACCCGCCCCTGTCGTGATTGGTTGGAACACTATTTATTTTGGTTTTGAGTGGTGGTGAGCGCAGTTGTTTTTGTGTGCAGATCTCAGAGCCTAGGCTGCCTAGAGAGACGCGGTTTTTTGATGGCATGCTTATGGGGCGGGCAGCTAGCGGATCGTTAGGAAAGATTAGATGAATGTGATAATTTATGTTTGGGCCTGAAATCGCTGATACAACCTTTTAAGTTATGGGAAGTATCTCATCCTTCCCAATGGGAATTTTTTTTAAGATTTGAACTAATACAACTTATCACCATCCTTAGTATCATTATTGTATTATTAATGTTATTATCACTGATATTACTGTTACCGTCACCACAAAATATTATTATCATTATTATTATACATGCTATTACTATTTAAAGCCTCTCTATAAGTAATCGAGCTCTCCTTCCATGAAATGCGAAAAACCTCTAGCTTTGTTTTCTTCCAGTTGCGTTCCATTTTTCTGGCTGCTCTCTTAAGGGCACGAGTGTGCTCGTTGTACCACGGCGTTGGACTATTTTCTTTAATCTTCTTTAAGCGCAACGGAGCAACTGTGTCTAAAGTCCTGGAAAAGAGAGAGTTAAAAGTTTCTGTTGCAATATCAAGTTCTTCTAAGCTATTCGGGATGCTGAGATGATGAAACTGATCAGGAAGATTATTAATAAAGCAATCTTTAGTGGCAGAAGTAATAGGTCTAACATATTTGAAACACGGAGTCGGCTTTGCAGCCTTGGCTAAATGTAATTTACACGAGACTAGATAATGATCTGAGATGTCATCGCTCTGCTGCAGAATTTCAACGGCATCAACATTTATTCCATGTGATAATATTAGATCTAGAGTATGATTACGACGATGAGTAGGTCCTGACACGTGTTGTCTAACTCCAATTGAGTTTACAATGTCTTGAAATGCCAATCCCAATGCATCTTTTTCATTATCGATGTGTATATTAAAATCACCAACAATTAGTACTTTATCTGCAGTCAATATTAATTCTGATAGAAAGTCCGCAAATTCTTTGATAAAGTCTATATGGTGCCCTGGTGGCCTGTATACAGTAGCCAGCATAAATCTCAAGCATGATTTATCGTTTATACTATATATTTTTACATTAAGCTCCAATGCTTCAAAAGAATTATATTTAAAACTTGATTTCTTAGTGGTTTTGAAAATATTACTATAAATTACAGCAACAGCACCCCCTTTGCGTTTCAGACGAGGCTCATGTTTATAACAGTAATCTTGCGGGGTGGACTCCGCAAGTAATGTAATGTAATCATAAATGTAAAATGTAAACAAGTAATGTAATCGTTTGGTTTTAGCCAGGTTTCTGTCAAACACAGCACATCTAGGTTATTATCTGAAATCATATCATAAACAATGATTACTTTTGAAGTAAGCGATTGAATATTCAGCAACCCAAGCTTTAGCATTTGCTCATCTGTATTATACCTGTTTTTATTTGTTGAACATCAATTAAATTTTTAACCTTAGATGGGTTTAAACGTTTTTTGGATTTCCAAGTTCGGGGAACAGACACAGTCTCTATATGATGATATCTAGGTGAAAGAGGCTCTATGTGATGGGATTTATCTGACCTTGGTGACGGGGGGCCGCTAGCAGGCGGTCGGTTTAGCCAGTCTGTCTGCTTCCTGACCTGAGGCCCAGATTGTCATGTTTGAGCTCTAAGACTATGAGCCATATTACTAGAGAGAAGAGCATCACCATCCCAGGAGGGATGAATACCATCTCTTTTCAACAGGTCAGGTTTGCCCCAAAAACTTTTCCAATTGTCTATGAATTCTATATTATTAAGCGGACACCACTTAGACAGCCAACCGTTAAGCGAACACAATCTACTAACTATCTCATCACTCCTGCGAACAGGAAGGGGGCCAGAGCAAATTACAGTCCTTGACATCGTACTTGCGAGTTCACACACCTCTTTAATATTAATTTTGGTGATCTCCGACTGGCGGAGTCGAACATCATTAGTGCCGACATGAATAATGATCTTAGAGAATTTACGATTAGCATTAGCCAGCACTTTTAAATTTGCTTTGATGTCAGGCGCTCTGGCTCCCGGCAAACATGTGACTATGGTGGCTGGTGTCTCTATCTTCACGTTCCGTGTAATAGAATCGCCAATAACTAGGGCACAATCATTCTCAGTGGGTGTTTCACTGAGCGGGGCAAATCGATTTGTTATGGTAATCGGAACGGAAGAGTGTTTTTTTAATCCGCGACTAGAGCGATCCCTCACTGTCACCCATTTGCCCGGCTGCACAGGCTCTACTTCAGCCAGAACCGACTCATGTAAAGAGTTCACTATGCTAGGCACATCCAAAGCAGTATTTAAATCTCTAGCACTCTTACTATCCTCAATTAAAGTTTGGATGCGTGTTTCTAATTCTGAAATCTTCTCTGTCAGCCTAACTGTCTCCTTGCATTTATCACATATAAATCCTATATTGCCGACAGAGAAGGCTATGCTAAACATGTGACATGAAGTGCAGGTGACAATAACAGGACAAGACATTACTCACCGTGTTTGTTGACTGATTCTTACTTACCTGAGATTTTTATGAACTCAAAGGCACGGGCGCGCGAGAGAAAAATAAATAAATAAAAATAGCTGAGCGCACGGGTGGCGTGTAAACAGGCTAGCGAATTACTAGCGTGTTGTGCTAGTAGTACTAGTAACGGAAGCTAGCAATGTCAGGTTAATCTGAGATGTTGGGTAAGCTGTATTTAGTAGTAGTATAAACAACTGTCCAGAAATTGTAGTAAATGATGGTCCAAAACAAAGAAATACGAGGCTTAAACGGAGCTTACAGCACCGAAGCAAACACACTCACAGTAGTGCAGCAGATTAGTAAAAAAATCGTTCACTTTGGTATAGAAGCATGAAATTTGGCACAGATACTCTCTAAGGGCCACTATTTTGGAAAAAGGCGTTGGCCACTCAAAAATTCAATATGGCGGCCATTTTTCAAAAACATGGCGAAAATCTTTTTTTTAAGGCTATTGACAGTATATTATGATTTACAGGATAACAAAAGTAGATATCCATAAATCCCTCTGTAATTTTTTCCCCATCTAATATGTGAACACAATGAAAAAATAATTTTTAATCTGGCTTTATCCAGTACTCAGATTTCGTTTTTTAAAATATATACAAATTAGCGCATTTATAGATGTTGCCTAATTTGCATATTTAAACATTAAATTACAGAAAACTTGTAATACATTTTTTTCCCGTCTTAATGTAGGTAATCAACTGGGAAAGTTTCATGGTGATATCTGCTAGTTACAATTTTTACCCTATTCACCTGTAGTGTCTCGCCTTAATTATTTAAATTGTTCAAATGGTGATGCAAGCATAAAATTAGGCAGAAATACTCTTCAAGGAACACTCTTTTGGAAAAAGGTATGTGCCACTCAAAAATTCAGGATGGCCACCATTTTCAAGATGGCCACCATTTCTGTCAAATAGTCATAATGTCTGCTTTGTCTGCCTCCTCTCCTTTGACCTGTCCAGCTTAGTTAAACTTGCCAGGGATATAAAATCCCCGCCGGCATAGCTCTCAGGTTCATTGGAGTTCATACACAAGCCTCTCCACCACGGCAAGGTGTAGTCCACAGAGAGGAAGGGCCACTGTTAGAAAAAAGGATACGCTGCTGGTACAGGTTGCACATACAGTGGGGAGAACAAGTATTTGATACACTGCTGGTATTGAAGGTTGTCCTACTTACAAAGCATGTAGAAGTCTGTAATTTTTATCATAGGTACACTTCAACTGTGAGAGATGGAATCTAAAACAAAAATCCAGAAAATCACATTGTATGATTTTTAAATAATTAATTTTCATTTTATTGCATGACATAAGTATTTGATCACCTACCAACCAGTAAGAATTCTGACTCTCACAGACCTGTTAGTTTTTCTTTAAGAAGCCCTCCTGTTCTCCACTCATTACCTGTATTAACGGCACCTGTTTGAACTTGTTACCTGTATACCTGTCCACACACTCAATCAAACAGTTTCCAACCTCTTCACGATGGCCAAGACCAGAGAGCTGTGTAAGGACATCTGGGATAAAATGCAACAACTGGCAAGACACGAAACGAGCGGTTTATGTGAGAAAACGAACAGTATTTATATCGTTGTTACCTCTTGAACACAGCCGCGTCCAAATGATCTGAGGGCGCAGGCGGGTATAGATATATACACTAGACGTCGCCTTGGCTACTGCAGTTCATTGGATCGAAACCGTAGCCAAAGCGACATCTAGTGTATATATCTATACCCGCCCGCGCCCTCAGATCATTTGGACGCGGCTGTGTTCAAGAGGTAACAACGATATAAATACTGTTCGTTTTCTCACACAAACCGCTCGTTTCGTGTCTTAGGCCATCAATGTGTACTTACGATGGGGAATTGTTTAATTTGGACGATGTGGAATTGTTTTAATTTGGACTCTGTGCTTGCTCTTTGAGACAGTGACCGTATACCTGCATTATATGACTGACAGACAAGAACGGTTTGGCCTAAAAATATCAAAATTGAAACTACTGCGGAAAAAAAGACACCTACATCTTGGATGCCCTTGAGGTAAGCTAAAACATATTCATTTTAATTGCAAGTTAAGAACAATTAAAATCAGAGTACACTATTTCATACATTTAACTTAAAACCTTCATGTAATCTCAATGTGAACACTTTCATTAGTATTAACTTATAGTTTTAACAAGCTAGTTTGTTAACATACTATTATGTTATCATGCTAACAATAGTATGTTATACAGCACTTGCTGCATGAGTGCAACAATATAAAGATTTTATTTGCTCTCAAATCAAGCCGCATGCACCACTTGTCACCATGATGGTAACCTAAAACCAACATTAACAGAAATTCTTCTAAATTAGCATAACAAAACATTAATCAATACTCAATCTCCCACTTAACATTAATCTTGCACAAAAAAACAACAACATTATATTACGCTTAATTTTAGCATTTACTCTCCCATTCAAGTGCCATCGGCAAAGCATGCTGGGAAATAGACATCCCAGCCATTTCAGTTAAACTTAAGTTTGTTTAAATTAAAATAAATAATTTCATAAAACTCAAAACAATGAAACAGTTACTTAAAATATATCAGTTCTGTGAACTTGAAAGAAAAAGAAAGTGCTAAATACTCATAAAAGTTAATTTGACTGAACTAATTAGTTTAATTTAAGTAGTACTTATGAGGGAGCTTGTGTCAAAATGATTAATGACTTTGACCTTTTGACAGGTTGAACTTCCGTTGACCTTTATGATTGATGGGTTGAACTTCCCGAATGAGGTCATGGGATTAACCTTTGCCCTATCGATCATGTGGTATGACAGTTAGTTTTGCCCTATGACCTAGCTAGTCCTAAATCATATTTTTGACGGTTAGTTTGACCTATTTTAACAGAACAGATGTTTTGACGGGTGTTTGATCTTTTGAAGAAGGGTTATATGGTGTGTCACAGGCGCTCCCTCCCACCCTCGCATTCCAGAGCATCGGGCACTGACATTTGAACATGTGCTGTTCGGACACTGTTAAGTGTATGTCACACAAACACATTCTATCCTTTATATTCTATCCTTTATATAAATTATATAAAATAATTTAACTAAAGTTGAAATAAATGAACTATCCACTGAAACCAATTCTTTCAGTTTTAGATGAATAAAAGAATATAAAATAATTATCTTACATAAAACATTCTGTTCTTTAAAAGTATATAAAATATCTTGCTAAAAGTTGAAAAACATACCTTTAAAAGTATATAAAATATATCTTATTGATCCAATTGTTTTAGCTGAATAAATAAAATTGTCTTACATTTTAGAGAGTTGAAGTAGCTCTTAACACATCAATGTCCATTAGGGTTGCCACCCGTCCCGGTTTTCCAGGGATTGTTCTCTTTTTTGAGCGACAGTCCCGGAAAATTTATATTCTTTCCCGGGACACGAATTGTCCCGTTTTTTTGTTAAAATGTTCTTCTAAAGTAGAATGTCCTGGTTTCAAACCGTTTCCTTCTACTGTCTCTGTTACTGCAGAGCTGCCACGCGCAATTAACCCTTCTCACGCACAGAAAAATCGCGAAGCAAAGAGGACACGGAGACCGACAGACTAGACAGAGCAGGTTACTTATGATATAAAAAAAATCTTAGCTCTCAGATTCTGTCGTTTTGGCGTTTGTAAATGTGACGTGAAAGATAGCGGCACGTGAACTGATCACCTCTAGCTAATAGTAAATAAACACGAATGAACAATGTTAAAAGAAAACGTACAACTTACCGAAATGTATATTCATCATACATAATATCGATCAATCAGTGTTTGTCAACCACGGAAAGGGTCAATAAAACAGCTGGAGAACAATTGTCACATAACATTTACCTCAGGAAAGCCATTTGATGACCATAATAGGCTATAGCACGTTAGTTAGCTAGAAAAAAAGAGCTATAGAGAGTATTTTGCTAAACATGTGTAGGCTACTATATTACATATTTATTATATTTACTTATCATTAAATAAAGTTGTTATTATAATAAAAAAACGCATTATATTTAATTTGTTAAATAAAGTTATTTTTAACCTAATACTACCAATTGATAAGGCTCTATGTTTACAGCATAAGGTGAGATTTTTTTTCTTGAGAAAAATGAATGCCTATCTTGTATACCTAATATTTATCCAAATCAGTCAATTAAATCAAATCACAAGAATTGAACTGAATTGAAATCCTGAAATTTGTTTCAAGCAATAATAAAAAACGTATCTTACCAGAAATTGTACCATATAAACATTGTAACATGTTGTCACTAAACCTAATACAATTCAGTTTAGCTACTAAAATGTTTTGACAATCACAATACACTTATTTGCAAGATTATTTTTTTTTACAGTTAAAAATTTCAGTTAAATATAAAGGAAAAACAGCGCTGGAAAATCATGCAAAAACAACAACTCTTATAGAGAGTTGAAGAAGCTCTTAAAGGCCGTGTTGCAGGGTTAATTTTTCAACGAATTTGTGCCATTTACTTGTTGGTAATAAACATTTAAACTGTTATCCATTGTATTTTATGTTGTTGGGTATCACAAAACGTAATATAATACGAAAAAGTAGGTACTATCTTACAGCGGTTTGCAATTCTCCTTTCCACTACAATGCATTGCATTACGTCACGTTGGGGAGATAATTTAATAAAGCCCGCCTTGAGAGCATTGAGTGACTAGAGAGACGAGTAGTAGACCAGAGTATTCAGATAGCGCAAATTATAGATAAATAATAGATAAATACATAGACATAGATAGATAGACAGACAGATAGATAGATAGGCTAGTATAGAGAGAGATAGGCAGACAGCCAGATAGCATAACTTTAGCATAGTTAGCTAGTAGCTAGATAGATAAATGTATAGAAATAGTAGGTAGATTGACAATGGTGAACTACTGTGTTTGTGCTGAGTGTAAAAACTCTGGATGCTGAGTGAGGCACGTCACATCTGGTCGCTGGGTGAGCTCCTCGACCAGCGACCAAAACGCACTCATTTCCCTACAGCACAAGCTTTCCAACGCAGTTTCCATACGGCACCGCTCACACAAGCACCTGCCAAACACAGCGACAGACACGCGGCGGCTACGTTTGCAACAACATTGTCACCGGAGGAAGAGATAAACGCTAAGAAACGCCCATATAGCTAGCATGATGCCTTCTATTTCTAGATGACAAAGACAAAGTTTACCAGTACTACGACACTATGACAAAGGTTAGCGGTACTTATCTGAACTAACGTCATGATCACTTCTACTAGATATAAAGAAAACGTTGATTTTTCACTCGGAGCTATTCAATGACAGTAAAAAAAAAAAAGTGCCGTTATTGTGAACTGCTGCTCGTAGACTATTTTTTACAGTCTATGGTAGACTAGCTCCAGTGCTCATTGCTGCATTGCTAAATGAACTCACCAGGACACTCCACCAACTCTCCACTCATTCTCCTCGGACCATGCATTTAATTATTAAGTATTTACGACATTGTGGTGGCGTTCAAGTGCGTTTAACTCGTAAATACGATCTATACGAGATGACTTGAACGTACCATATACTAGGCTGAGGCTACCTTTCCTCCACTTCTCCCCAACGTGACGTCATCACCGAATTGCGTAAAAAAAAAAGTTAATACCAAAAACGTAAAAAACTGGTCTTTAAGACCATTTTTATGACATTTTAAAAATGATATACATATCTTGAGTGATTTATGTACCTATTAATCGACAGTGGTGGTTAACCTGCAACATTGGCTTTAACACATCAATGTCCATACGAATGGGTCAAAAAAAGTAATTTAACTAAAGTTGAAAAAATATTCTGTTCTTTTAATGCAATACTTATAAATTCTACCGAACCAAGTATTTCAGTTTAAAGTTAAAAGTTTACTGAATTCATATATTCCTGAATGAACTCACACTGTCTCAAAACATAGCGCCTCTAATGTGTGTGTGTCAAAAAGTAAAGGAGCCGTGTGTGTGTATCTGTGTGTGTGTGTGTGTGTGTGTGTGTGTGTGTGTGTGTGTGTGTGTGTGTGTGTGTGTGTGTCAGCAGGAAGAGTGCCTCTGTCTATGCGCGCGTCCTCTTCATGCGAGCTCTGACATATGAAACAGGACCCCACTCCACATTCCTGAGCACGGTGAAAGTGATAATAATGTTTTATATTTCACACAATAATATAAAATAAATATCTTACTAAAAAAATCTACTGAAACCAATTATTTTAGTTTTAGATGAATAAATAAAATTCATCTTACATGTTTAGAAACTTACAACTCTTGAACTTACATGTTCAAGAAGGTCTTAAGAGAGTTAACATAAATCACAGAGTGGTTCTCACACCAGCGTCTCAGAGGAGTGTATTCAGTGATGGGATGAGACATTGTGAATGTTGTGTTGAATTTACTTCAAAGTAAAATCTTAAAAGTTTAAATGATATCTTTTAAAAATAAAAGATGTTTTAAATAAATGATTAAAAGTCTTAATAAAAACAAATATTCTACAACCATGGTCTGTGGAAAAATTCGACCTGAACTTAAAGTATTTTTTTTTTATCATGGGTATGTAAAATAATTTGAAGCATCACAAGTCATCTTACGCCTGTGAAATGTTCAATAATTTCTTAAGTTGTAACTGTGAGAAAATGACAACAACATAGGTCTATCTTCAGAGAGAGCAACCATGAGAACATTTAGAGACCGTCCCACTGATAGGCTGCTTATAAGGTCCTTCCGATCAGCGCTGAGAAAGAAGTTACTTGACCATAATGATAGCTTCAGGATATCGGGTGACAGGCCAGAGGAGCCTCATGTCAGAGCATATGTCATGTTAGTCTGCTAACGCCTTTCCATACTAAATTCATTTCATAACCTTAAAAGTTTACATTAGATATTTTAAAATTAATAGACTGTTTAAATCTTTAAAGTTTGAATACATACACATCTTCTATTTATCTTTTAGAAGACTTATGTATGAAATAATTGTTATTAAACAGCGTCTGTTCAAAACTTTAGACTGTTGAAAAACTGTACTTAGTCGTCTTTTATCTCATTTATATGAAAAGATTCAATCATCATTTTTTTGTCATCATTTCTAGTTGAAGCGAGTACATGAGAAGAAACTGGCTCTACTCGGAGATTGTAGAATCTCGCGAATGTGTTAGTTGTCGCCCAGCCTGCAGCTCTGCAGATGTCTGTTAGCGAGGCGCCATGCGCTAGAGCCCAAGAGGATGCCACACTCCGAGTGGAGTGGGCCGTCACACCAAGGGGGCATGGTCGACCTTGCTGCTGGTATGCCAAAGCAATGGCGTCCACTATCCAGTGAGACAACCTTTGCTTGGAGAGAGCCTTTCCCTTCAGCTTCCCACCATAACAGACAAAGAGCTGGTCTGAGGTCCTGAAACACTGCGTTCTGTCAACGTAAGCACGAAGGGCGCGTACTGGACAGAGCAGTGCCAAGGCTGGGTCTGCCTCCTCCAAGGGCAGCGCTTGCAGGTTCACCACCTGATCTCGAAAGGGTGTGGTGGGAACCTTGGGCACATATCCAGGCCGGGGTCTCAGGATCACGTGAGAGTTAGCCGGCCCGAATTCCAGGCACGCTTCGTCAACCGAAAATGCCTGCAGGTCCCCTACCCTCTTGATGGAGGCCAATGCAACCAGGAGCGCTGTCTTCATTGACAGGAACTGAAGCTCCACTGATTGCAGAGGCTCAAAGGGAGCACTCTGCAGGGCAGTTAAAACCACTGAGAGGTACCAAGAGGGTACGAGGGGAGGACGAGGAGGATTTAGTCTCCTCGCTCCCCTCAGGAACCTGACGATCAGGTCGTGCTTTCCCAAGGACTTACCATCAACTGCGTCGTGATGTGCGGCAATGGCGGCAACATACACTTTCAGGGTGGAGGGAGACAGCCTTCGCTCCAACCCTTCTTGCAGGAAGGAAAGCACGACACTGATGGGGCATTTCGTGGGTTCTAGATTTTTAGAAGAACACCAGTTGATGAAGAGGTTCCACTTCAACGCATAGACATGTCTCGTAGACGATGCTCTAGCGGAAGTGATGGTAGCCACCACCGCTGGTGGTAGGGTACTCAAACCTACCTCGTCCCGTCCAGAAGCCACACGTGGAGGTTCCAAAGATCGGGACGAGGGTGCCATAAGGTGCCCCGTCCCTGAGAAAGCGAGGAGTACTAGTTCTGGGAACCAGGTGCGGTTGTGCCAATACGGGGCAACCAAAATTACCTGCTCCTCGTCCTCCCTGATCTTGCGCAAGGTCTGCGCAAGAAGGCTCACTGGGGGAAACGCATACTTGTGGAGGCCCCGCAGCCAGCTGTGCGCCAGTGCATCCGTGCCGAGCGAGCCCTCGGTCAGGGAATAAAACAGGTCGCAGTGGGACGAGTCGTGGGAGGCAAACAGGTCTACCTGTGCGTCCCCGAACTGATCCCAAATCAGCTGAACCGTCTGGGGATGGAGTCTCCATTCTCCAGCGAGAGGCCGAAGCCGAGACAGCTCGTCGGCTGCCTGGTTCAGGTCTCCCGGGATATAAATGGCTCGAAGCGACCTCAGATGCTTCTGACTCCATATGAGGAGGTGGCGGGCGAGTTGCGACATACGGCGGGAGCGTAGACCACCTTGACGGTTGATGTACGCTACTGTGGCGGTATTGTCTGATCGGACTAGTACGTGTTGACCCCTGAGCAACGCACGAAAGCGGTGCAGGGCAAGGCGTACAGCCAGCAACTCGAGGCAATTGACATGCCAAAGGCGCTGGGGTCCTGTCCAGGAGCCTGCGGCAGCATGTCCATTGCACATGGCACCCCAACCCGTGGCGGAGGCATCTGTTGATACAACAACATGCCTGGAAGCTCGTTCTAAGGGAACTCCGGCCCGTAGAAAATTGAGGTTCGACCACGGGGGGAAGGTCTGACGGCAGGTCGGAGTCACTGGGACTCGGAGCGTGCCGTGTTGCCATGCCCACCTTGGGACTCGATCGCGAAGCCAAAGCTGAAGCGGTCTCATATGAAGCAAACCGAGCGGCGTTACTGCGGCTGCGGATGCCATATGCCCCAGGAGCCTCTGAAAAAGTTTCAGTGGAACCGCACTCTTGCCCTTGAACTGGCGAAGACAAGTCAGCAGTGACTGCGCGCGCTCGCTCGTAAGCTGCGCGCACATGGCGACCGAGTCGATTTCCATACCGAGAAAAGAGATCCTCTGCACTGGGCAGAGTTTGCTCTTCTCCCAGTTGACCCGAAGGCCCAGACGAGCTAGAATCAGCCAGTCGTCGAGATAGTTCAGGGTGCGAACCCTGTGTTCTCGTAGGGGAACAAGGGCTGCCTCAACGACCTTCGTGAAGACGCGAGGAGACAGGGCTAGCCCGAAAGGGAGAACCGCGTACTGGTATGCCTGCCCCTCGAAAGCAAACCGAAGAAACGGTCTGTGTCGAGGAAGAATGGAGACATGGAAGTAGGCGTCCTTCAGGTCGATCGCTGCAAACCAATCCTGTGGCCGTACGCATTCGAAAAGGCGTTTGGCCGTGAGCATCTTGAATGGCAGCCTGTGAAGGGAGCGGTTCAAAACGCGCAGGTCCAGGATAGGTCGTAACCCACCGGATTTCTTCGGTACAATGAAGTAAGGGCTGTAGAAGCCGGACCTCATTTCGGCTGGAGGGACAGTCTCGATCGCACCCTTCGCCAGTAGGGTAGCGACCTCCGCTCTCATGACAGGGGCATTGCCACTGACCATTGTGAAGCGGACTCCCCTGAAGCGGGGAGGAGACCGCGCGAACTGAATCGCGTAGCCGAGCCTGATGGTCCTCGCGACCCAGCGGGACAGACTGGGAAGCTCTAACCAGGCTCCCAGAAACTGAACCAGCGGGGTCATACGGACCACAGACGTACTGACCACAGAGGCGGAATGACCGGCCCAGGCGAGGGTGGCATAGCGGCCCGGTGCGGGGGCACAGTCATTAACCGCGTCCTGCCAGAGGAGGCCAGGGGAGGACCAGCGTCCCACTGGGGCGTGCTCTGGCAGGGGTCTGGCGACAGAGGGGGACGAGAGTGGCGGGGCCCGTGAGCGGCGCGCACTGTCATCCGAGAACTCTGTGTGCTCAGAGATGGGAGAGTGAGTTCTTTCTTTAACCATTTTAGGGTGCTGCCCGTCGTGGGACGAGCAGCGGGAATGGGATAACCAAGGATTCTCCACCGGGGGAAGGAGCGGCCCTGCTACCGTCTCCTGAAAAGAACTCAATGCCATCTCTGAGCAGCCCGTCTCAGGAGCGCCGCTTGGCCTGGCGTTTAGCGGGGCGGGAGAGGGCTGTGGCGCCTTCCTGCGGCTTCCTCCACGACGCAGGCCGGAGGCAGATGACTGCTGAGGCCGGTCGGGAGGGGCGGGAGCCACAGGAGGGCGCCCTCGGCGGCGAGCTGGCTGAGGCACCTGTGCCGACGACTGCGCTGCCGAAGCAGCGGGCCGCCGGGGCAGGACATGTTTTAGAGCCTCAGTCTGCTTCTGGGCAGTCGAGAACTGCTGGGCAAAGTCCTCGACTGCGCCGCCGAAGAGGCCAGCCTGGGATATGGGGGTGTCGAGGAACCGGGTCCGCTCGGTGGCGGTGGCGGCACACAACTCATCGAAGAGTGCTGGGTCAGTCCTCCACTCGTGCATGTCACGTAACAACTGGGCCTGGTAGACCTGCAGTGTCGCCATGGCATGCAGTGAGGAGGCTGCCTGCCCCGCAGCTCTGTAGGCCTTCGCCACGAGGGTGGAGGAGAACCTACAGGCCTTGGAGGGGTGCTTTGGGTCGCCATGGGAAGAAGCACTCTGAGGACACAGTTGCATCGCAACAGAGCGTTCAACCTGGGGAACCCCAGTGTACCCTTTAGCAGCCCCCTGATCGAGAGGAGGAAAGGCGGAGGAGGTCGCCGAGCGATCACGGGAAGACAATGGTGCCTTTCAGGACCTCGTGACCTCCTCATGCACATCCGGGAAGAAAGGTATTGGGGTTGGGCGGCGACAAGGGTCAGCGGCCGCTCCCAAAAACCAATCATCCAGCCGCGAGCGCACCGGCCCAGGTGGCGGGGACCACTCAAGACCAATGGCCGCGGCTGCCCGGGAAAGCATGGCCGTCAGCTCGGGATCAGACTCGGGCAATGCTGGGACACCCGAGGGTGGCAGCACAGCCGAATCGTCACTTCCCAAGGACTCCTGCCCACCTTGTGATGCAGCGATCGACATACGGTCCTCTTCTGGAGCGCCAAATGAGACATGCGGCAAGTCAGTGGACTGTACTGCAGGCTCATTTGGAACACTCGCGGGTTGCACAGTGCTAGAGGGCGGTGTGGAGCGTGGAATAGTCGGCGCTTTGTTCCACACCGTAACCCTCAGGTCACCCTGGCCGCCAGCGAAGTACCAGCTCTCGTGGAGCTCGTAGATCGGGGTGCGGGTGAGGGGACTCTACCACGAAGGTCATTGAGTCTCGACCGCAACCATGCGATGGGCATGTTCCCGCAATGGGAACATGACTCATCCACAAACGCTGCCTTAGCGTGCTCGACACCCAGACACACAAGGCAGCGATTGTGCCCATCAGAGTCAGACACATATAGACCGCAACCAGAAATACACGGGCGAGGCATCTTTAAAAAGACGTGCCGCGTGCAATGCTCTTTTGTGAAAGGAGATTTCTCCACAAATGCTGAAGTGACCAGGGAGAGAACACACACACTCTGGCAAATCACTGCACAGATAAGCAGGGAATGTGCACTCGCTGGAACTCGCTGTCACACCAACACTTGGAGAGAGGCTCGTCTCGAAGAGAATGAAGAGATAACTCAGAGTTTTGGTTGTGGAGTGAAGAATCAACTTGGCTCCGAAGCGAAAACATATCTGCATGTTGCCGGCGTACTTCCTTATATACCCCCAGGATGGGGCGGAGATACGCTATGCAAATTCCGCAGACCCATGGCATTTCATTGCCATTGGCTCGTTTTATATACTCGAAGATGATAGGCTTTCTAAGCGAAACCCCATTCGTCGTCATCTGACGTAACTCGGAGTGACAACGAAAGGGAACTACATTTTCAAAAAATGAAATAAGTAAATCATTTAATATAGTTTTGCGCACACACATGGTTCTAAAAAATGAACTAAGCTCTATTTTAAATTAAATTATTATTAATAATAAAATATATAACCAATAAATAATAACATATACTACTAAAATGTAAACAAAGTTTTAGCTAAATAAATATATAAATAAAAACACCTTACATTCCTGAGGTGAGAAAGGGGTTTCCTATTATCAGACTAACTGAAGTTGAAAAACATTCTATTCTTTAAAAGTATATAAATTAATTGTTTATAATATAAAATCACAGAGTGGTTCTCTCTCTAACATAATGATTTTTGTACCGTAACTGCATATTCGATCATGTACACCCTAAACATGTACACACATGATACTTCGACATGTACATGTACACCATCACAGAAAACTACATTTTTTAAAAATGAAATAAAATGTAAACAAAGTTTTAGCTAAATAACAACACCTTACATTTCCAGAGAGGTGAAGTAGTTCTTTATGCGATGATAAAAACAATCCAAAAAAGCAAATAGTTTAAGTTGTCCTATAACAGCCCCAGACCCTCCCGGTGATAAACTAGAGTGTGAACTGAAGCTTCAGGATATAGGGCAACATACCAGATGAGTCTCGGGGGGACAATGTCACAGTAAATCTAGTCTGCATTTCAGAGCATACTACATCCAGAGTTTATACTAAATTAATTTAAAAGCATAACCTTAAAAGTTTAAATCAAATCTTTAAAGTTTTATTAAAACCATATCTTCTATTTATCTTCTTAGAAGACTTGGGTATTATTGTTACTAAACAAACTAAAAAACTTTAGATGGTTGAAAAACTGTGCTTAGATCATAGATCTTTTGTCCATACAACATTTGTCACAATTTTTTGTTGTTGTATTGTTTTTAAGAAATCCGAGGACTCCACGTTGCTCTTATTTAGACTAAGTTGTATCATTTGGAAAATCACCACACGATTTCAGAGACGCAATGTGTGATAAGTAAAGTTGGTCTTGAGCGAATATTTAATCTTACTGGTAGCTATGATCTATTACACGTATAAGATCATTTTTACTCGTATCTCCCGAACTACCCTTAATCAGTGCAAAAACATTTCTGAGAATATACTATCGGTTATCTACTCAAAATATATGTAGAAGTTTCAAATGTTAGCATTTGTTGATGGTGGCCGTATGAGCAGACTTTGGGAAGAGCTCCCCTTTGACCTCCTCAATTTTGGAGTCTTTTTTTGTTAAAGACCCTACAAGTTAGTCCTCCCAAAAGAATTTCTCCCATCTAGTGATTCTCCCATCTACTCGCTTTTTACAACTTTGGTAAATGTGCCAAGAAGCTATGACAACATGTCTTCCGATAGCACATCATCGAGTTTAACTATACATGTTCTACCGTTATGCTGCCTATATAATGATTTACACAACCAAGCAATATGAAAAAAGCTTGTCATTTAGACCGTAACTTTGACTTACCCGTCGAGAAGAAAGCAGGCAACTTCCCTTTCAAAGTCTTTCTCTTTCATTAGCTCTTTCCACCTGGGAAAAGCTATCCCGCTTTTTTTTTTAGCTAATTTTGCTTTTTTGGCCACGAGGATTCCTTCTCCTGTGGCTCGGCATAAGTATGATCCAGCATTAGGCCTATATTGTCCCGTGCAGTGCAGCCTTTCAAATGTGCCGGGGGCAATAACGCCTCTGGTCTAGCGGTTAGGATTCCTGGTTTTCATCCAGGCGGCCCGGGTTCGACTCCCGGTATGGGAAGACAATTTTCAACAAAATTCAAGTTATTCAAGTTCATCAATAATCATTTATAGTTAGTCTTAGAGGCCTACACGAACTGCAGAAACAAGCAGAAGATATGTAAATGTTGTTTCAGTACTGAATCATTTTCACAAATACAATTATATTGAATTCAGAAAATTTCACTATGGAATATTTTACTTTATCATAATTATGACACGTAGTCATCATTTAAATTTTTCATCTGATAATTATGACGCATAGTCATAATTTCAACTTTTTAAGTCATAATTATTACTTAATTCATAATTACAATCTTTGTCAATTACGCCTTTTTAATATAATACTTAAAACGTTTTTAAGTCATAATTTGACTGTTGACTATAGTAGTGTTGCACCTGCATGCCCACTAACTCGCTTGTGAGAGTGTGTAAAGTAAACTCTCATTAGTGTTAGTAGAGTATTAGTGGACTGGTAGGGTTAGAATAAGTGGTAACACTTTACGGTAAGGGTACATGAATTATCATGAATTCATGTATAAATTCATGCATGAAATATGCATTCATTCATGCATTAATATCTCATGAATCATCAGGAACTAACACGAGTTCAACGTTTTTCATTCATGACTTCATAGATGAACAACACCTTAATTAAAACAGTAACTAAGATGAGTACATCATCATGAATTATGATTTATTACACATGATCATGATGTTTTCTTTGTTCACAAAAAATTGGTCTTTACCACCCATTGTGGATACAGCTATGGTTATGGTACATGAATCATCATGAATTCATGCATAAAAAAGTATGAATTCATGCATGCAAGACTACTCTTCGAATTATTAAAGGAATGTACAAAAATCCACATTATCTAATGCATGCATACAGGCTAGAACAGTATATCAATTAATGTGAGAACTTTTTTTCTGAATTATGATCTGAGTTATCCAGCATGTTCATGTCTTCTTCATAGCCTGCAGGTAAATGGACAGACCCCAAAATTGGCCAATCACAGCACATAACATACGAATTCTGTTGGCGTTCAAATACAGTAGTCATCATTAACTAAGCATTATTTATCAATGATTTCATCATGTGTGTGGCCCCTCAACTAAAGTGGTGACTTGGTGCTTTGAAAACACTGATGAACAATGTGCTTTCATTATGATTTGAGTTATCCAGCATGTTCATGTCTTCTTCATAGCCTGCAGGTAAATGGACAGACCCCAAAATCGGCCAATCACAGCACATAACATACGAATTCTGTTGGCATTCAAATACAGTAGTCATCATTAACTAAGCATTATTTATCAATGACTTCATCATGTGTGTGGCCCCTCAACTAAAGTGGTGACTTGGTGCTTTGAAACACTGATGAACAATGTGGCATAACTGTGAAATGACATGAATATGAACATGAAAGTTCAAGCCTTTGCAAACAATGTACTGTGGACACAAATGGACTTTGATCTTAACTTGCAACGTGATCTCATGAGAATACGTGTGTATTTTTACGTAAAGTGTAGTTCTACCATACGTACATTTATTTATGTTTTATACACACAGAAACGTATAATACTGACAGTGGACAGCACAAAAACGTAATTTATTTACTTATAAACAACTTATACAAACAACGACGTACAAATTTGGGCGTATTCCTATTTCACTTATGCATATTAAAATCGTGGCATTAATGTTTTGACACATAATACACTAAAACACAACATAAATTCACAAAAGAAATCAATTTTATTAGCTTAATGTGATCCAAATCTTTAGAATCCATACGTTGTTTGCAAGAAACAGATCCAAATGCAGCCCTTTATCCAGTGATCTTCATCTCCACTTCTCAGCAGAGACCGTAAATGTCAAATCCCGCGCTCGTGGTGAATTCAAATTCAAAAATTGCGCCCGAAGCGTTACGACATGTTCTCTTACGAGAGGTTCTCTCGTATTGCGTAAGAAGCTTACGCTACGGGTAAAGTCATCTTTTCTCGAGATATGAAGCCAAAAAATTATCCTTAATTTAATATCTTGTCAACGCAGTGCGGCAGCAAGCAGACCTAGAGCAAGCGAAGTCGCGTGCTCATTGGCTGCTCTGCGGCAACTGCAGCAGCCTATCGCTGAAACCTTAGCGTGACGTCACGCCCAATGAGCGCGCTGGGCGCGCTCACGCGTCACAGCCCATGTGAGGAGGCGTGGCTTTAGCTTATAAAAGAAGGTTCAGAGGCTGCTATTCTCTGATTTTTGTCTCTTCAGCGACGCACTACGCATCGCTGGACTCTGAGGAAGCCGCCGTTGAAACAAGCGCCTTGCAAGCCGAGGATTACCTGAGGAAGCCGGTCGTCTTCGCCGCCTTCAGCTATCCCTGCCTGCTTCGCTATCCGGCGATTATATCCTTTTACATTGCATCATGCCTAACTGCATTTCCTGCAAAGCTCCGCTCAGCGAAAGAGACCGCCATGTGATCTGCGTTCTCTGCCTGGGTCGTGACCACGCAGCCCTCGCTCTCTCCGCGGGCGGCTGTGAATTATGCGAAGAACTGCCGATGTCGACCCTGCGGGCTCGACTCGCCTCGTTCGACGCTCTCGCTGTCTCACCGTCTGCCTCCACCGGGCCGCGCAAGAAGAAGCGCCGCTCTCAGAGGCCACCGGAACCCGCGGCAGCTGCTGAGTGCTCGCCGGAGCCCCTCCCTCGAGCCTCGCTATCTCCCTCTCCCCTTCCCGACGCGCAGCGGCCGGCCTTCGCCCGCACTGCCGTCGCCCTAGGGGATGAAGCGGACGACGCCGCTTTATCAGACAGCTGTTCTCTCATGGCTTCGGACAGCGAGGCATGGTCGGGGTCTCACCGCTCCGCCTCCTCGACACAGGAGTCTAGCAAGTCCCGCGCCAGTGTCGACGCGGAACTCCTCCGCCTCCTCACCAAAGCGGTCGACCAGATGGGACTGGACTGGTCCCCACCCAAGGCCCCCGCGCCTAACAGGCTCGACGGGTGTTTTCTGCCTAGCCGCCGCCAAGCGCCCGCCTCTAGGTCAGCACCCTTCCTGCCTGAGCTCCACTCTGAGCTCGCTAAATCGTGGAACGCCCCATTCTCCGCGAGACTCCGCTCACCGGCCTCCGCGACCCTCTCCCAAGTGGACGGGGCCGCCGAGAAGGGATATACACAGATTCCTCCGGTCGAAGAAGCCGTGGCAACGCACCTTTGCCCGCCATCCGCTAGATGGCGCTCAAAGTCTGCCCTGCCGTCAAAAGCCTGCAGGACCACCTCAGCCCTCGTCGGCCGCGCTTTCGCTGCCGCCGGCCAGGCCGCTTCCGCCCTGCACTCCATGGCTGTGCTCCAGATCCTCCAAGCCGATCTCCTCCGTGATCTGGACGAGAGAGGCCCGGATCAGGACACTCTGACTGACCTGCGCAGCGCGACGGACCTCTCGCTTCGCGCCACCAAGTCAGCGGCACAAGCCATCGGAAGGTCCATGGCTTCGCTCACCGTCACCGAAAGGCACCTTTGGTTGACGCTGGCGGATATGAGCGAAAGGGAGCGCGCAGTTTTCCTCAACGCCCCGCTTTCCCCCACCGGCCTGTTCGGCCCAGCGGTCAGTGGGATTGTGGATCGCTTCTCAGAGGTGCAGAAAGCCTCACAGGCTATGAACCTCTTTCTGCCCCGCCGCTCGAGCTCCGCTGCAGGCCGCTCTCAGGATCAGCCTCCTGCACGCAGCTCGACACAGCGCTCTGCTCAGCCTCCATCTTCGCGACGCCAGGGCGGCCGCCCTAGACAGCGCTCAGTCAGCCGTCGCAGACCGCCTCCCCCCCGGGGACCCCGGCCTAGGATAGCGCTGAAACCTGAGCCCGCGAAGTCCTCCTAGCAGCCGCAGGGAGGAAAAGATGGCTGAGTCCCGCTGCGGCCGGACTGCCATCAAAGCGCCCAGCCCTGTCAGTCCCCTTAAAAAAGGCTACTGCAGTGGTTCACATCGCAGCCAACGAGCCAGTAACACAACTCGCTCGCCTGCACACAAACGCCGTTTTTACGGCGACCCAGAGATATCTCATAAAGAGTTTGGTTTCGGGTTTTCCGGCTCACGCCGAAGGTGTCATGAGTGTAGAAAATGTGCCCACACCCACGTGCTCACCACTACACACAAACACAGTTTCCCCGGTAACGCTCACAGAGCGCACTCTCATAAAGCGGGCAAGCGCCGCTCGAGTGCTAAGTGTAGAAAATGTGCCCACGAATCTGTGCCCACACCTACACGCTGCACGCTCTGTCACTCAGTTATCCCGGGATGCAGATCTTCTAAAGCTCCCCAGCACTGGCCGTGTTGTGTATGTAAGCCCCGCGCCCGCTCACGAGCGCGCGCACTTACAATCAGACACGTTTACCCCCATGCCGCTCTCGCGCCACGGGCTCCCAGCTTCAAAATGTGCCCCGTCCACAGTGATCGAGCCATTGAATGCTGCACAGCCAGTCCCCGCTGTCTGCGAGCCCCCGTATTCGAGCACCGGCGACGCGCGCAATGCGCGCGTCCCCCTATCTTCTCTGATACAGGTTCCCCATCCCGCACAGCGCGGCGATCTGAACCCAGAGACCATTCGACCCCTAGCGAGATGTGCCAGCGCATGGCAAGCTATCCAGGGCGTGTCAGAATGGGTGCTGAATACCATAAAGCACGGCTATTCGCTTCAATTCGCTCGCCGTCCGCCTCGCTTTCTAGCGCGAACCGAGACGAGTGTGAACACAGAAGTGGCTCATCTGCTTCGGGCAGAAATAGCAAAGCTGTTGCACAAGGGGGCTATAGAACAAGTGCATCCTTCTCTGAGCGAGTCGGGCTTCTACAGCCGTTATTTCCTCGTACCCAAGAAGGACGGGACGCTGAGACCCATTTTAGATCTGAGACACTTGAACAGAGCCCTCATGAGACGGCCGTTCAAAATGATTACAACCAGACAAATCCTCGCGCAAATTCGCCAGGGAGACTGGTTTATCTCTCTCGATCTGAAGGATGCATACTTCCAGATCCAGATAATTCCCCGTCACAGGCCATTCTTGAGATTCGCCTTCGACGGCCGGGTATATCAGTACACCGTCCTGCCGTTCGGTCTATCTTTGGCACCCCGTACATTCACGAAGTGCATGGACGCGGCTCTCGTTCCCCTGAGAACTCAGGGGATACGGGTACTGAACTATCTGGACGACTGGCTAATTCTAGCGCATTCAGAGTCAGAGCTTTTGTCTCACAGGACAGCGCTTCTCGGCCATCTGGAAAATTTGGGTCTCTCGGTCAATTGGGCCAAGAGCTCATTACTGCCCCGCCAGTTTATCTCGTTCCTCGGAATAGAACTGGATTCGGTGGCTATGACGGCCAGACTGTCAGAGCAGCGCGCGCGCCGCATTCGACACCTAGCCGCATCTTTCCAGACGGGCAACCAGACTCCGCTGAGAACATTCCAGCGAGTTTTGGGGCACATGGCCTCAGCGGCTGCAGTGCTTCAGCTGGGCTTACTGCGCATGCGCCCGCTTCAACGCTGGCTAAGAGCGCGAGTGCCTCACCGAGCCTGGACGGCCGGCAGCTTACGAGTCAGAGTGAGTCAGGGCTGTGTCTCAGCCCTTCGACCCTGGCTGGCAGCCGAATGGTATCGCACTGGGGTGACGATGGGAGTTGTCTCACGCCGGAAAGTTATCTCGACAGACGCGTCCAACGGAGGTTGGGGAGCGCTTTTCGAGGGCAGACCGGTCTATGGCCGCTGGTCAGACCAGGAGTGTCGCCTTCATATAAACTGTCTAGAGATGCTGGCGGTCGAGAATGCGCTCAAGCACTTCCTCCCATACCTGCAAGGCCACCATGTACTGGTCCGCACAGACAACATGTCAGTGGTAGCCTATGTGAACCGCCAGGGCGGTCTCAGATCCAAAATGCTCTGCACCCTGGCGGAACGCCTCCTAGTGTGGGCTCAGCACTCACTGCGCTCACTGAGAGCCGCGCACGTGCCGGGTCGCCTGAACGATGGTCCAGACAGACTGTCCAGGGACAATGTTCCCCCGGGAGAGTGGTCCTTGCATCCCCAAACAGTCCAGTTACTGTGGCGCCGTTTCGGCAGAGCGAAAGTCGACCTCTTTGCGTCACAAGACAACGCGCAATGCCCAAAGTTCTTTTCAAAGAACGAGGACGCGCTGGCCCAGAACTGGCCCAGCGGCCCGCTTTACGCTTTTCCCCCGGTCTCCCTGCTGCCGCAGGTTATCGAGAGATTCAGGGAAGCGCGCCACACGGTGCTCCTCATAGCCCCGTATTGGGAGAATCAAACATGGTTCCCGGATCTAATACGGCTGGCGGACACAGCCCCCTGGCCGTTACCGGTGAGGAGAGACCTTCTCTCTCAAGCCCACGGCTCGATTTTGCACCCCCATCCAGAGCGCTGGTCTCTGCATGCGTGGGTCATCAACGGTTACCCGTTGACTTGCCAACAGGGGTTGTGAACACGATCACACAGTCTAGAGCCCCCTCTACGAGGCGGCTCTATGCTTCAAAATGGTCTGTGTTTAGTAAATGGTGCACCGCCAAAGGGCTGGATCCACTAACATGTGGGGTATCGCAGGTGCTGGGCTTCCTCCAAGAGCTGTTGGACGCGGGCAGGTCCCCCTCCACGCTCAAAGTTTATGTTGCGGCCATCTCAGCTTTTGCCGACTCGGCGCTGGGCCGCGCATTAGGGAGGAACGAGTTCATCATCCGCTTCCTCAGGGGAGCGAGGAGATTGAACCCGCCGCGACCCCCGTCGGTTCCTATTTGGGATCTGTCCCTGGTCTTAGAGGCCATGAAAGCGCATCCCTTTGAACCCATGGAAACAGTGGATATGAAATATCTCACGCTAAAAACCGTTTTTCTGATAGCACTGTCGTCAGTTAAACGCGTGGGTGACCTTCACGCGCTGTCAGTTAACGCTGCATGCCTCGAGTTTGGACCTAATGACTCTAAAGTCATCCTCAAACCGAGACACGGTTATGTCCCCAAAAGTCTGGGCACACCGTTCAGAGCGCAGGTCATTTCTCTCTCCGCTTTGCCGTCATCCGGCAGCGAGATCGATGGTAAACTCCTTTGCCCTGTCAGAGCGCTTAGGAATTATACTACACGCTCCGCCGCTGTCAGGCGCTCGGAGCAGCTTTTCGTTTCGTTTGGTGGGCGCACCAAAGGTCTCGCCGCCTCGAAACACAGCCTGTCCAGGTGGATAGTGGACGCGATTGCAGCCGCTTATGCGTCTAAAAATCTGCAGTGCCCGCTGGGTATCAGAGCCCACTCCACCAGAGGCATGGCCTCTTCATGGGCTTGGTCTAGTGGAATTTCCATTCATGACATTTGTACAGCGGCAGGCTGGGCCTCCCCCTCTACATTTGTGAGATTTTACAATCTGGAAGTTCCTGCCCTGCAGGCTAAACTCTTATCTGTCTAAGTCCCGCGTAGCCAGCCCACTCTGTGTGCAGACTACTGCTGTGTGATTTAGCTCTCCTGGTTGAGCTCAATTCTGGGGTTGTTAGTCAGACCGGCCACGCCGCTCTGAGCCCTTATGTGTGTGCTTATGTACTGCGCTAGCCATTCTTGGCCGCCCGGTTCCCTGTTATAGTGTTCCCCGGGTTTCTCCCTGGGACTCATTCAGTGGATGCGGGGCGCGCACGGCGTTGACAAGGGAAGTTCCCGTAGCGTAAGCTTCTTACGCAATACGAGAGAACCTCTCGTAAGAGAACGTACTCGGTTACCTAACGTAACCTCTGTTCTCTCTAGAGAGGGAACGAGTATTGCGTAAACCGCCGTGCTCGCGCCACGAGCTCACTCGCTTCAGCGACAAAAACCAGAGAATAGCAGCCTCTGAACCTTCTTTTATAAGCTAAAGCCACGCCTCCTCACATGGGCTGTGACGCGTGAGCGCGCCCAGCGCGCTCATTGGGCGTGACGTCACGCTAAGGTTTCAGCGATAGGCTGCTGCAGTTGCCGCAGAGCAGCCAATGAGCACGCGACTTCGCTTGCTCTAGGTCTGCTTGCTGCCGCACTGCGTTGACAAGATATTAAATTAAGGATAATTTTTTGGCTTCATATCTCGAGAAAAGATGACTTTACCCGTAGCGTAAGCTTCTTACGCAATACTCGTTCCCTCTCTAGAGAGAACAGAGGTTACGTTAGGTAACCGAGTACGTTTTACGGCAGTGATATCAAACGCTCATTGGCTCTCGCATGCTTCGTCACAGATTGCGACATGCCGTGTTTAAATGTGTACTACATTTGAAATGGAGAAGCGCGCGCGCCTTCACAGACACAGAGCGAACAGCGAACCGAAACCGTATTAACATTTTCATGGATTAATAACTTAAATTCTGCTCTGTAACGTTACCTCATACATAACTATTATATAACGTTACTGCCAGAGAGGACTGCGACACATCGTCATGTGAACGACTTTTGGTACCGGTTTTGACATTTTCTCAATAAATAAATGATTGTGATTGTCTGTCTGTTGTTTTAATTTATAATTGTAGTTACGTAGTTTTAAGAAATGGTTAGGTTTAGGGGTAGGGGTAGGATTAGTGGCTCAAACTATCTTTTAATGCTACATTGTTAATAAAGCTGCCATTTCCCTACACATATGTCCATTACGTTTTATCCTTTTAATATTATCTATAAAATGGGTATGTTTAGGTGTGGAGTTAGGGTTAAGGGATCTTACATTTATAATCTATTAAATGGTAAAAGGGAAATTATACAGATATCTTTATGATATGAAATATTCGTAAATAGTTTAACGTACGTTTTTTAGCTGTAAAATCGTAATAATGTTATGTAACTTTACTGCTTTATTCTGAAACCAAACGGTATCAACCAGTTAAATCAACAGCTGGAAAGAGCTGAGAAGGAATTCAATACACCATGAACTTTATTTTAAGTGCCTGTATATCTGAAAACTCTTTACAAAACCATAAAGCTGTTTTACAATTTCATGATATGGAGGAGTCACATCAGTAGCTTTATACGTTAAAAGGTGACTCTTTACCCAAATAGAGATCAAGCTGTTTGTGAAACATTTTTTTTAAACAGCTTTATGGTTTTTAACTGGTTTATACCGTTTAAGAATAAAGCAGTACAGTTAAGATCAAAGTCCATTTCTGTCCACAGTACATTGTTTGCAAAGACTTGAACTTCCATGCTCATATTCATGTCATTTCACAGTTATGCCACATTGTTCATCAGTGTTTCAAAGCACCAAGTCACCACTTTAGTTGAGGGGCCACACACATGATGAAGTCATTGATAGATAATGCTTAGTTAATGATGACTACTGTATTTGAATGCCAACAGAATTAGTATGTTATGTGCTGTGATTGGCCAATTTTGGGGTCTGTACATTTACCTGCAGGCTATGAAGAAGACATGAACATGCTGGATAACTCAGATCATAATGAAAGCACATTGTTCATCAGTGTTTCAAAGCACCAAGTCACCACTTTAGTTGAGGGGCCACACACATGATGAAATCATTGATAAATAATGCTTAGTTAATGATGACTAGTATTTGAACGCCAACAGAATTCGTATGTTATGTGCTGTGATTGGCCAATTTTGGGGTCTGTCCATTTACCTGCAGGCTATGAAGAAGACATGAACATGCTGGATAACTCAGATCATAATTCAGAAAAAAAAGTTCTCACATAAATTGATATACTGTTCTAGCCTGTATGCATGCATTAGATAAAGTGGATTTTTGTACATTCCTTTAATAATTCGAAGAGTAGTCTTGCATGCATGAATTAATACTTTGTTATGCATGAATTCATGATGATTCATGTACCATAACCATAGCTGTATCCACAATGGGTGGTAAAGACCAATTTTTTGTGTGAACAAAGAAAACATCATGATCATGCGTAATAAATCATAATTCATGATGATGTACTCATCTTAGTTAATGTTTTAATTAAGGTGTTGTTCATCCATGAAGTCATGAATGAAAAACGTTGAACTCGTGTTAGTTCCTGATGATTCATGAGATATTAATGCATGAATGAATGCATATTTCATGCATGAATTTATACATGAATTCATGATAATTCATGTACCCTTACCGTAAAGTGTTACCGAATAAGTAATATTAGAATAAAATATCTGTTGGGGAGCATCACAATACAGAGTAGGCAGATATTAAGCACAGTCTATTTTTTCAGATGTTTAAACGACAACATACCATTTTTTCAACCGAGCGAATCTACACATGAGAGGCCTTCCGAAGTCATAACTTCAGGGGTAGGTCAGTTGGCGAAAACACTGTATGTGTAAAAATCAAATACTGTATGACACTTTTCAAAGTTAGAATAAAAAGTTAAGTGTCACAAAGTCTGACACAAGGCCATTAACTTGTTTTTATAAATGTACTTTGCTTATTTCTACAAATATCAACCTGATCAATATGGACTGAATACACGATGAAACAAGATCATTTTTAAGAGAAAAAAGAAAAAACAGTGTTTTAAAATACCTGTTGATGAATAAGTTTCAGGCATAGTGCAACCACGCAATGTTAGATGTCTCTAACATCTCACTCACAATGCGCAACAATAAAATAAAATAAAATATTATGGAAGTCATTGTAATTGTAATTTAACCATATTTTATTTATTATGTTGATTTAAAGTTTTTGTTATTAACTAATACCTTTATCTTTTAACTAACATCTGACCCCAAATAAATAGATAATGGAATGTTCACAATCTACAGTTAGATATTCTCCTACTTAGTATCTGTGGGTGTATTTTGTCACACCATAGTGATGCAAAGTTCCACACCCTATATGGACTAACTTTAAAAACAAAAAATACTCATACATAAATATATATAACATACACAAATCATGTCTTAACTAAGCAACTGTTTCTTAAATGATCAGACACTCACCACATTGAAGTTAACATCACCATATATTGTCTTTTCTACCATGATTGGAGCAACTATTGTCCCACCATTCTTCTGGTCAATTGTGAAGTTAAGCTGATTACGGTTCTGAATTAATGGCTGTCCGAATGATGTATCATTATTATGCAGTCGTTGTGGAAGGTTGTTAGGCTGTTGATTTGTCATGTTTCCAGAATGTGTTTGAATGCTCAGCGTTTGAACGTCACCATCTGTTAAAAAAATTAACAATTAAATACACAACCAAAACCATGTAAACGTTATAGTAAAGCTTATTGAAGATTGAGAAACATATTGACTACTAACAAAGTAAATTATAAATCTATTCCTACGTTTGATATTCTTTTTTCTGATTTTTTTCACTATAGACTTGATCCTTTTTAATGCTGTTTTCTCTCCATATTTATTCTGTAGTTCCTCTACTGTGTCTTCCAACCTCCCTGTTGTTCTTCTCCAACTGTGTTAACCAGAGACAAACAGTTAGAAGAATAAAATGTATGTACAATAGCAAAAATAAAGTTGGTCATTAGTTGTTAGGGTCAGATACACCTGCAGACACATTCATACACCTGTCACTTGTTTTCATTTAGCATACACCAGAGTTCAAACATTCACTTTTTCAAAGGCTGAATGATTACGTGGTCAAAATTTCTCTTTTTAACATAAGAGTTAAAAAATGTACACGAGTCACGACGCATTGCATTATGCACCTGACCTGCCGGCTGATGAAGTATTTATTACATCAAGAAAACATGAATAAATGATTTTATTTTTTAAATTTGACTGAATTCTTGTCCATTTCTAAATGTTTACTTTTTGATTTATGAATTATAACAGACTGATGGGAAAAAACATTATTTTGCTGTTACTTTTTTATTATTATTCAACAATTTCTTTCTTTTTGTTAGTTTTTATTAGTTGTAATTTTAAAATAACGGTTTTACAACAACATCACCATCTTCTGTTATATTTGGGCCTCCATGCTCATCTATTTACAGTTTATGATATTGGTGAAGGGGGCCCATATGAATATTTTTTCAGGGGGCCCCGAATTCTCTAGCTACGGCCCTGTTTACAGGAGCCGCTGAGAGCGAGTTCCAGCTGATAACGGTCATAAAGTGTGAGATAAGGTGCAAGTAGCTAAACTAAACATTTCATATTTGACAGCTGTTTTGAGAAATGTTAAACAATGACAAAAATAATCAACTTTTTTCTCATTTCACCATTTTGAACTTAAAATAGGCCTATTTAATACATGTGATTTAATGTGAGAGGAGAAGAAACAAATAACAGCCATTTTCATCATATTAGGCATAAAATTAATAATGAATGTGTACATATTGTGAATTAATTTAATAAACATATTTACCTAACATTCATAGCCTTCAGTAAATTAAGTGTCACAGGTCGGGGTGGAGCGCCAGCGGGCCGCCCACCCCTCGCTTGCGTGCCGCCCCTGAGGAGCTGACCGTGGGCACGAAGGGAAAAGGCGGACACAGAATTCAAAATAAATATTCTTTATTAAATAAAAACAATCTTAAAAAGTCTCTTCTTCAGCATTCTCTTCGTGTATCTCAGCACTTTCAGACAGAGAGAGGAATGAACAGAATTCACAGCTTTCGCGTTCTTTTCAGCGTTCTCTTCGTGTATCTCAGCACCTTCAGACAGAGAGAGGAATGAACATAATTCACAGCTTCCGCATTCTCTTCTTCAGCGTTCTCTTCGTGTATCTCAGCACCTTCAGACAGAGAGAGGGATGAACATAATTCACAGCTTCCGCGTTCTCTTCTTCAGCGTTCTCTTCGCGTATCTCAGCACCTTCAGACAGAGAGAGGAATGAACATAATTCACAGCTTCCACGTTCTCTTCTTCGGCGTTCTCTTCGCGTATCTCAGCACCTTCAGACAGAGAGAGGAATGAACATAATTCACAGCTTCCGCGTTCTCTTCTTCGGCGTTCTCTTCACGTATCTCAGCACCTTCAGATAGAGAGAGGGATGAACATAATTCACAGCTTCCGCGTTCTCTTCTTCGGCGTTCTCTTCGCGTATCTCAGCACCAGCATAGCTGTACACTCACAGGGCTCAGGCAGAGAAGAGGTTAATAGTATTTCACCAGCGCAGCTGTACACTCACAGGGCTCAGGCAGAGAAGAGGTTAATAGACAGCTGTGACTGCGAGTGAACAGCAGAAACAATTCCCACACTCGCATATCCACCACACACTGTAAGGTTTCACTCGTGCTCATTTCCACAATAAAACTGCAATTCAACAGATTCACGGTGCAACCAAGGCTTACACCCGCAATCCAGCCGAAGTCTTCTCTGTCTCTCTCTTTCTCTCTCCCTCTCTCTCGCGGCCTCCCTCCGCATCCGCGGCCGCTCACGTGCTGCGTGCCTCACATCTCCTCTCTCCTCGTGCCCACCTTTTCCTCACCTCCAAAGTGTCCTTTTATGAGCCACCTTCCTGCTACATGTCCCAATCACCTGTTGACATTTTCCCCCGCACAGCTGCCAGCGATTACCCTCATTCGCTTTCGTTCGCGGCGCTTTTCCGGCTTCCGTGTATCCCCGGAACCGGCCTTGTGTTACACCGGAAGTGCTCCCCGCCACAACAATTTCCCGACTTGTAGTTCCGGCCTTCGTCACCCCGTGACATAAGGCTAGACAAAGTTCCTTTTTAACTCTGCCCCTGGTCTAGTTAGAACTTTGGAGCGCTTAAAAGTGTGGGGCTCAAAAATAAGTGTCATTTGGAACTCTTTATCAAAAATATGTTGATAATGATTAGTTATGCCAAATGATAGTTTGGCATGCATGGGATTGTGTGTCCATATGCTAGTGAGAGAGAAATACTTTTATTATAGAAATGCATGCCAAATGATAGTTTGGCATGCATGGGATTGTGTGTCCATATGCTAGTGAGAGAGAAATAATTTATTATAGAAATGCCTATTTTGTCTATTCTTTAATCCACACATAAAATTTTACAATTCAACCTCTGGATACTGCGTCACTCCCACACATCACATCGTAAGCGCATAATATTACCTGCTCAAATACTTCTTGATGAGTTTCTTCTGTATTAAACAGCGAATCTTCTCAGTCAGATCGTCGCAAGATCTCAGGAATCCTCTCACACTGCTCGTGTTCATGCGCTCCATCGCTGCACTTGTGTGTATGACTCGAACGATTCAAACGCGCCAAAACAGCAGCGCGGAGATGTGAAGCTTTCCTGATGACAACCCCCATACATCCTACACAACAGGGTGGGCGGACCCCAGTCTGATAAATATTTCAGGACATCGCACGCTCTAGCTCAAGGTTCAACATTCCTGTTTGCCTGAACCTGACGCAAACTACGCTTTTGACCCCGGACAACTGTGCCGCAAGGACTCACTCAGGAGATTCCAGGAACATTCCAGGAGATTCAGGAGACTCTTCGAAAATCTGAAAAAATGGCGACACAAAACCTGACGGAGAGCGACTCCCCGTTGAGTTCTGGCGATGTGGGGCACAAGTATCATCCGGCGTGTGAGTGTGCCACGGGCAAAGAGTGTCGTTTAAGAGCTGCGCTGGACTCTATGTTTAAAGATAATTTTAGAGGCCAAATGGTTGGCTTGATGCACAGGATCATCGATGCTGCGTGTGATATGAAAAACGATTGTGCGCAGGATACCAAACGTGTGACAAATCTCAAAAATGAAATGGATGTCGTAAGAGGCCTGACAAAGTAATGGACTGATGTAACGCCCATGTTTTTTAACGGCAAAGAGCCGAACGGCGTAATCCTCAGAAAAGTTCTGGATGTGTTGCGTGAATGTTGTGACGAATTCGAAATCACAGAGATACTCGCTATTTGTACATTCGTAACAGATCTCTGTGTGTCACTGGTGTCAAAAAATGCAAAAACTGACGTTGGTGAATTAGTTGAAAGTCTGGTCAACTATACCCTAGAGCAAAACATGATAGCCTGCAGAGATTTTCTATTCTGGTTAGACCATCTGTAAATGTCGTTATTGTTCTACTTTATGTACGTAATGCCGGTCTATCATTTTCTTTAATGTATGAAAGTATAATGTTGAAATAAAAAATTCTGAATGAAAAAATGTCTGAGCGCATAAAAATATTATAAATAATAATATTATTTAGAATAATTAAATATTTCAATATTTCAATATTTGTTTTCTGCATTTTAATTACCGTATTCCCGAGGCGGCATTAATTTCCAAGATGTGAATACCTGAATTTTTCTAAATGTTTCAAATGATACAACTAATTTGCCCGCTGTGTACAGAACATAAGAAAGGACATTTTGTGGTGTTGAACAAAATACGATTTTGTTCTTTGTTCTCATTACATTTTTTTAAATAAGATTATGTGTTCTGTCATGGATGACTAGTCATGGGATGTCCAGCAGAGAGAAGGGCTTGAGTGGATACGCCCTGCGGTCACATTTTTATGTCAGAGTTTACCCGAGAGTTTACAGAGTTTCACTCTGCCTTTTCCCCCACTTCGCAACGTAGCCATCCTACAGCTTTCCGCCCCTGCGACAGCAGTAACATCGACCACCACGGCATCCGTTTCAGGTCAAATGGAGGAGCGGGTGGGTTACTTAAACACGGCATTCAGCAATCTGGCCCTCTCCAGTCCTATTTCCTCCTGTGGAGTTGAGGATATGTCTCACCAGGATATGTCTCACCAGCGACCTCCGGCTTGTCACAATCCTGGCATGCGTCGGGAACAGGAACGCCTTGACAGCTTTCAAAATTGGCCTCTTGCACCAGTATCTCCAGCCGAGCTTGCCAAAAGTGGTTTCTACTACCTTGGCCAAGGCGACAGAGTGGCTTGCTTCAGTTGTGGAGGCCAGCTTAGCAACTGGGAACCGGGAGATCGGGCAGTATCAGAGCACCAGAGGCATTACCCCAACTGCCGCTTCGTTCGAGGTGACCGTGCAGATAATGTACCTTTATCTGGTGGCGGCCTTTCCAATGTATTGTTGGAAAGGCCGCCATCATTATGTTGGTCGTAATGATGACGTGAAGTGCTTTTGTTGTGATGGTGGACCCAGATGTTGGGAGTCTGGTGATGATCCATGGGTAGAACATGCCAAGTGGTTTCCAAGATGTGAATACCTGCTGCAAGAAAAGGGCCAAGAGTTTGTTCATCAGATTCAAGCAAGATTTCCAAGACTATTTGAGCAGCTATTGACTAATGGAGACAGCGACTCAAGATAATTTGTTGATCCACCTGTTGTACATCTGGGTCATGGAGAAGACCGTTCAGAAGATGCAGTGATGATGAACAATCCTGCGGTCTGTTTTAGAGATGGGATTTGAGCGTGGCCTGCAGGTGGCCCAGACAAATGAAGCTGCATCACCGAGTCAAGATCTTTCAGACTTGCCTATGGAGGAACAGTTAAGAAGACTTCAAGAGGAGCGCACATGCAAAGTTTGCATGGATAAGGAAGTGAACATTGTCTTCATCCCCTGTGGTCACCTAGTTGTGTGCAAAGAATGTGCGCCTTCTCTGCACAAGTGCCCCATATGTAGAGGCTTGGTCAAAGGCGCTGTCCGTACTTTCCTATCATAAAGTGAAGATATTCACCATCCAAGTAACAAACAGTTTTTGGATTTAACTTGATGCATAAAAACAAAGGAGAAGTTTATTATTTTCACTCGATCCAGTGACAACAGTTTTTGGATTTACAAACATTTAGAAAGTAGTTAGGATGTATTTCATCAAGTTAATTTGTCCAACTATTGTTAAAGTTCATAGACCTTTAAAATGAGTTAAAATTTATTTTATCAAGCTATCAAGCACCAGCTGATTGAAGTTTTTCTTCAAACAAAAGTAATTTTCTGATAAATCATCATACACCTACATGTGTTTTGTTGTATGCACAGATTTTGAGGGTCGCTTATAGAAAGAGGCGTCCTTGTCTTTGTTTCGTGGCAAACATAAAACCAGAGAACAGAGAACCTTGTGCGGCATATCCGCATAAAGGGTTAAAATATACATTTTAGCGCTATTTAAAAACTAGGACGGTATAATGTAAATGTCTCACGTGAAGATGATGGTTTAAACCATCATTTTATCAATTCAAGCCAATTCATGAGTATACTGTCATATATGAACAAAGAGAAGACCTAGAGTTCACTAACATTACTGTAGGAAACAGATATCCGGGGGAAAGTGTAAAGAAAACGCCATAAAAAACATTACAATCACAGCCGGCAATGCGATAAGTGTTACGCTAGTGATGTTAAACGATTTCAAAACAGGGTGTTTCAAAAGAAATGTAAACAAAATCTTTTAAACAAAGTCTTGTTTCAGAGTCGGTATGCTCCGGTGAAAACTATGTGAACTTTGATGAGCCCGAGAACAATAGCGCAGTTAAACATGCGGTTCAGTATAAACAAGAATCCAACTCCAATGGGACTGTGCTTGTTCCACATATAACTGATGATTGTTAGATGTAATAGTTAGATGTAATAGTTGTAATAGTTAATGAAAAAAGGTATGCAGGGTTCCAGACTGCGACCAAAATGGTCGCATATGCGACCATTTTTTGAGAATGTGCGAGTTAAAATTTGATGTGGTCGCATTTGTGCGAGTGCATGCATGGTCATGTACTACTCAGTTAAATTCACGCATGAATTTTCCTGCATTGAAATTGTTTTAGCGCCCGCCAAAGTCTTAGTTGATCGGTGAGTAATGTAGATGAACTGCTGTGACAGCCGGGCGCATGTTTAACTGAAAGAACGAGCAGAGAGAGAGAGCCCCGGTCGCGCGCGCGCACTCTCTCTCTCTCTTCGGAGCCAGGCGAAAGTCTAAACAAGACTTCACCGTCTCCAAACCATAGACTGTAAAAAATAAGCTTCAATCTAAGCGCTGTCTTGCTCTCTCTCCCGCGCGCATATTAATCAAAATAAATCGACACGGTGGTAAAAGGTCGGAAGAGTTTCCGTGGAGCATTCAGAGATTTTTTTTTTTTTCCTGAATTACCGCTGGGTGTGAATTGTGCTAAATAAGTTGCCTTATCTTCTCTGAAAAGCGTTCCGGACATTCAGCTGACATAAAACAACACTTTAATTAAACGAAAAAACTATCCAGTGATGAATTGTTTTCTGTGTTGACACAAATCTTGGATGTACATGTCCTAACTGCTGGGATAATCACACAACGCGCACGACAAGTCCAATTCGCGAACTAATGACTCATTTGAACCGATTCATTTTAATGAATGGTTAAAACCATAGATATTATATGATGGCTATGGTTAAACAACTGATCTTTCCAACACTGAACTCAGGAGACGTCTGAATCGGTGTATAACTAATCAGTAACACTTTACAATAAGGTTCTATTTATTACATAAATTACATAAAAAGTACAGTTTGCTTACTCAAGCTTAAGCTTTAAAATAAATAAAACCACTTGTTTTTTTAAAAAAGCATATGACTACGTTTTTCCACACAGTGCTATCAAGAATCGATAAGAGAATCGTTAAAGAATCGGATCGATAAGCAGAATCGTCAGTGGCATTATTATTGATAAAATCTTATCAATTCCCATCCCTATGTGAAGACAGTAAAATTATAATCAAACATTAAAGAACATATATGTTTTTTTTATTAGTTTTTTTTAGAGTTAAAAGATTAAAAAAATGTGCTAACATGAGGTCTTGTGTCACTGTCAGTCTTATTACATCAGTGCAAAACTAGGGTATGCAGATTAAGACCACTATTCATCAGCATGCATTGATTAATCCCATGGCATGTAGCAAAAAAAAAAAAAAAAAGGTGCGACCAAATCATATGCTGGTGCGACCAACTGAGAAAGTTGGTAGCACCGTGCAACCAGTGGAAAAGTTAGTCTGGAGCCCTGGTATGGTAGAGGAGCGCTTCCTGGACTCCAAAGTTTGGTTAAAATCGAGGTGCTCTTTGGATGGGAAACTAAATGCCAAAAATCAAAAAGGAAAAAGGAACTCCAAGGCACTCTCAATTGCAAAAGTTAAAAAGCCTTTATTATTATGGCTTGGTCACATTAACCTTCTAAAAAACTCCAATGCGTTTCGGCTACATGCCTTCTTCTGGGAGTTAAACAGATCTCAAACAAACAAAGTTTCTAATGAACTAACAGTCCACCAATCAGAAGTCTCCATCTGTCAACTGTGGTGCTAAGGTTACAATTGTTAGTACACACAAGAGACAGCAGATGTCATCATTTCCACTTCTTACCAAATCAATTAAGTACACACAAAAACTGACTTCATGAAAGGAACATACCAGTACCCAACACGGTGACCAATACAAGTTAAAATACAAGCATAGTATACAAATTTCAAACCACCATAGGACAACAGAACATCAAAGATATACACTAAGGTCAAGTTCCTCATTCAAGCCTGGATATTTAGTAGCCTGCAGGCGATATATCCAGAAAGCTTCCCGTTGATTCAGCTGCCTTTGCCTATTGCCTTTTCTTAGGGACAAAGGGATGTGGTCAATCCCACAGACCTGTAAGGTGGATTGGTCACTATTGTGATGTTCCATATAGTGTCTTGCCATGGGATAGTTGGTGTTACCTGTGCGAAACGCGTTGGAGTTTTTTAGAAGGTTAATGTGACCAAGCCATAATAATAAAGGCTTTTTAACTTTTGCAATTGAGAGTGCCTTGGAGTTCCTTTTTCCTTTTTGATTTTTGGCATTTAGTTTCCCATCCAAAGAGCACCTCGATTTTAACCAAACTTTGGAGTCCAGGAAGCGCTCCTCTACCATACCTTTTTTCATTGAATTGTATATGCACCTGGGATGTGCTTTTAACCCTCTGGGGTCTGAGCTGTTTTCTGGGCCCTGGAGGTGTTCTGACATGCTCTGACATTTGTGCTTATTTCTGTTACTTGTGACATTTTCATGGCTAAAGTCTGATTACACTGTATTCAGCACAAAGTCTGCTACAATAATATATCAGCAGCAAGTATATAAAAGTTTGTAGTTTTGTGATAATAACATTTATGCGTGGTTTGTGAAAAAACAAAAAAAAATTGTCACTGAAATAAGCTCATGAAACCCATACTGATTATTTGAGGAGCTCTTTTCCAAAACGGGATAAATCCATTTCAGTAGTTTTCAGGAAAATTAAATTTTTTACCTAGACCCACACATTTTGTGAATATTCAATTTATCCTGTTAAAATTTCTTTTTTGGCTCAGTCTGAACATGTTGAACAATGATTATTAAATCAAACAACAATTTTGTTGATGATAAATTCAAAGTTAATTTATTTATTTTTCAAAACGGCATAAATCCATCAACTTTTGGAAAAAAATGATGGTTTGTCTTTAAAAAAACAAACAAACAAGAGAACTTGCAACATATAATCAGGTACTCATAGTATAGATTAATATAAATTAAATAAGTGCAAATGCATGAAATAAATAAAAGCCAAATAAAATAAATAGTAAAATAAAATAAATAGTCAAATAAAATAAATAGTAAAAATAAAATAAATATTTACAGTGACATGTTCTAATATTGTCCACCACATAAAACAAATAATTTAAAAATAACACGCATACAAATACCAGTCCTTAAATACAACAATGTTAAAAATACATTCAAATCATTTAGTAACACATTTAGGCTAATAGTCATTCGGTGCCGAACCTGAAAAAAGTAATAGTTTTGTTTTGTTTTTTTAAAGTTATTTAGTAATACATTTAGAGTCATTTTTAGTAAAGTGTCAAACCTGTAACAAGTAGGACCAATATATCCACTACATATGCATGAAAAAAAACAAATTATTAAAAATATTCAATAATAACGATATTCAATAGGCAAGTCAGTAATAAATTAAAATAAATACAAACATTGGCAATTCAGTAAAGTGTCTAACCCCATTGTCTGCTTTACATAAAACAAATCACATATTGTGTGTGTATGTCCTTTGAATATGTGAGAGAAGAGAGCCAGTGTGTGTGTGTGTGTGTGTGTGTGTGTGTGACACCCACGAGAGAGAGAGAGAGAGAGTGAGTGAGTGAGTGAGTGAGTGAGTGAGTGAGGGAGGGTGTGAGGGTGTGAGAGAGAGAGTCTTTTTTTGGGGGGTGTAATGTGTCAAGCCTATAACAAATAGGACCAATTTGTCCAACAAATATGCATGAAAAACATTCAATATTCAATAATGCATTCAATAGTGCAATACATTCAGTAAGGCATACAGTAAAGTGTCGAACCTGTAAAACAGTTGTCTGCTATACATCTAAAAAAAAAATCACAAAGTGTCTGTGTGTGAGATGTGCTTTGAGTGTGTAAGAGGACAGAGAGAGAGAGAGAGAGAGGGTGTGTGTGTGTGTGTGTGTGTGTGTGTGTGTGTGTGTGTGTGTGTGTGTGTGTGTGTGTGTGGATCACTCGTCATCACTCAGGCCTGCATTGTCAGTCACCTGATACAGTGCATCATCATAAAAAGCCCTCACAGCATCAGACACACCTATTGCTCCTAATAGTGTCAGCACATCTTTATTTTTTGCGGCCTTGACAGAGCTTTGCTTTGGAAGTTCTTCAGGTTTCAGGTCAGCCCACCGCTTGCCCCGCTTCAACACACTATGGAAACAATACTCCCCGTTGTAAGTCGTCTTTACACCCACCTTGTTGGTACTCAAGTCAAGCATTCGTGCTTCACTGATTTTAAAGCTCCTCTGAGCCCTAACACAGTAATTTGAGGCTGACCTGTAATCAAACGCCTCCCAGTCTGTGCCATAAACATGAACGTTGCCAAATTGCTGCAGGATGGCGTAGTATTCCTGTGGTAGCAGAATTGTGTCCATTTTCCTGATCTTCTGCTCAATTCTGCCAAAGACTCGGTCTGCAGGGAGATAACTGTGGCCCCGTACTGGAAAGGTGTGCTCTATGCCAAGGTTGGGGAAAAGCTGCCGAAGTTCCATCAGCATGGACACCATGCTCATGTTCTTGTTCTGCCCAAAACAAGAGTCACTGAACAGCCGAAGCCCCCGGGATCTGCTGACTTTGTCCTGAAGTTGAACCTTGAGGCAGTCATTCAGCGCAGAAGCAATCATATTGCTGTCTTTGCTACCCTCATTCTCCTGCCACACATACAGATGGACATCATCTTTATTCTGGTAACTGTTCTCCCCATGGTGCACAACCACACCAAACAGGTACAGATACATCTGGCGTGAGTAATAGGCCTGTCCTATCGCGGTTTTTGGAAGCACCAGATTTTGCATCATATCAAAACAGAGGGTCACATGACCTTCAGCAACCCTGCCTAACATGTCATAAAAAACGCGCGCTCTGCGACGATGCAAGATGAATGATGCCGATTCCATCCTCTTCTCTGTGTCAGTAAGGTTTGGGTCTGTAATCCTGATCTTGTACTTGGCACAATCAGCGCATGCATCTGTAGCTGGGTGACCGAAGCCAAGATTGAATTCTTTGGAAAACACAGAATAATAGAGGGAATAGCTGGTTTGAGCATGGCTCTGAGCCTCAAAGAGCTCATGCATCTTGTGCACATTCAGGTCACTGGGGAGATACTTGCGGCCTGGTGCTCCTCTCCGGCCATAATGGCTGGCTCTGCAGGTGAAAGACTGTATGTGCTCAACAATTAGTTGCCTTCTCCTTGCATGCTCCTCACTGTGTCGTGCACCACCTCTTCTCTCTGGGCGAGCCTCAGCAGTCTCAGCATAATATTGAGCCACCCGGGACACACGGCCTTTGCCGATGCCTGTGAAAGTAAATTATTTAGATTGTCATATACATTGTAGCCAGTATGAAATAAACAGAATTACACACAACTAACTTGGTATTACTCCCTCCCCCTTTCAGTTTTCTCCTTAGCAGGGGTTAGGAACTGCTTTTGCTTAACATATCACCTTTCACACACACATCTCTTTCTCTCTCTCTCTCTCTAAATTCAATCAGCTTTATTGGCATGACAAAAAAAAAAAAAAAAAAAACATTTTGTATTGCCAAAGCATCAAAACCTCATAGAAAATGTGTGTGTGAGCCCTGCTCTATAGCAATGACATACCATGTAACAACAACATAATGTCCAATCATATGCAACAACAATCACATCTTTGCACATATCCCTGCACTGTTTACTGGCTGCATTTTGTACTTTTGCACTATCATCACTACACACAATCTACCATAGCACCTTATCATGGTCAGTGTATCAAAGGCCAGTCTATCTATCAGTAGGCTAGTAGAACTATTCAGTACTTTAAATGTCACGTTAGCCAGGGCTGCCAACTTTTGAGTTTAGCTTGGAGTGAGATTTTTTTTTTTTTTTTTTTTTTTTTAATGACTGGTAGGATACAGTTTTTATTATTGCTTGACAAAAATTTCAAGATTTAAATTCCAGTCTTGTGATTTGATTCCGATTTTGATTCAATATTGACTAATTTGGATACATGTTTATTTTAAATTTTATTTAAAAAAAATAATCTCACCTAATGCTGTAAACATAGAGGGCCCAATCTGCTGGTATTATTAAAGGTTAAAAATAACAAATTAAATATAATGCAGTTTTTGTTATAATAACAATTATTTAATGACATAAGTAAAAATATAATAAATATGTAATATAGTGCTCAGCAAAATCTCCTCTCTAGCTATTTTTTTCTATTCAGTTAACATGCTATGGTCATTAAATGGCTTTCCTGAGGTAAATGTAACGTTATGTGACATAATTGTTCTCCTGCTGTTAAATTGGCCTCTTTCCGTGGTTGAAAAACACTAATTGGTCGATATTATGTATACTTTCGGTAAGTTGTACTGCATCTTTAAATAAAAAAGGACCAGATGATCGGTTCACTTGCACTTGAACTGAGGCGCTCAGCGATCTGTCACGTCACATTTACAAGCGCCAAACATATTTTTGTCTGAATTTCGTAATAAAATTGACGAAATCTAAGAGCTGAGAATTAGTTTAATATTAAAAGTACCTCTTTGCTCCGCAATTTTTCTGTGCGTGAGAGTTGGCAGCCCTGCCGTTAGCAGGCTTCTTACAGGAAAATATCTTTATCGCGAGGGTGAAACCTACAAAACGGTATTATACTAGTCAATTCTGAAACGAAAGTTGTACTCACCAAACACTTTTATGAAGGTCGCCTTGCAAACGGGCACTTTCTCTGGATGTCTGTTGCACAAAAGACTGTACTTAACAGATACGTTCCGATCTTTTTGTTTGTTAATGTCCTGGACTTTCGGACGCTTCCTTGTCACTTGCGTGATGTCCAGGAGATGAAGTATGGCCTGGTCCTGGTCAACCTTGTTTGGTTTTTCATAAAAATAGTTGAAATTTACCATCAGATCGCCCCGCGACAGCCTCTCGGCCTGACAGAAACCTTTGGCGGCAGCTTTGTGTTGACATCCCACTGTTGGTATTAACGCGCCACCCGAGTGACGAACCTTCTTTTTTTGTTGTTTTTTGTGATTTTCTTTGTCCAGTCTGCGTTTTCTACCCCCTGGTGTAGGTCTCACTGGCTCATCAAGGCCATCAAAAGTATTACTACAGTTTAAAGCACTCATTTTGAGGAATGAATGAACATAAACAAAGTAACAAACCTCTGTTCAGATCGCCGCCTATTTGGATTGCGTAGAACGCTCACCGAATTCTGATTGGTCGAGAGGATATATCCCGTTTAGGCTAAAAATAGGTTCGGCGCTTATCTCGTTTTGGAAAGAAACTGCATTTTGCAGTACATTTTAAACAAGGAAATATAGCGATTTGTCATGAAACGTTGATGGAGCAGTTAATAGGTTCAGTACACAGCAAAATGACATGACAAACTAATTTTTTTTAAAAATGGCGTTTATCCCGTTTTGGAAAAGAGCTCTTCATTTCTTCATAAGACTTTTGAAAATTGTATCACGTAGCCCAGAATATTTGCTTCAAAACTATGTGAAAATCATCCTGACTGCTCATTCAGAGAAGACAATATATTGATTTAAAAATTTTACGACGTGTTTTGTGTGAGAAAGCTCTATGCAAGAGGCGTGGACATCTCATTATTATGTAAGCTTTTCTCACCTGAGAAAGACAAAGACACTCCCTAATGGCCCTATTAGGAGCTATCAGGCCCCTATCATTCTGAGCAACCTTGCACAAAGAATGAGGAGATTTAAAAAAGAATGGCTTTTAGATTGTTTGGATTTATTTACAACACAACATAATGACAAAAAAAAACACATTATTTAACACACTGAACTAAAGACAGAGACTTGAACTGTCACACACCTTTGTGCCATTCCTGAAACATAGTACATACCTTTCATTTCCATGGTGTTTGATTTTTCACTTTAGCATGTTCATGTATGGAGACTTATGTGAATGTTGAAGTCAGCAGGACTTATCAGTGGCATCTTGTTCCTCTAAAAACAACAACAACAACAAAACAGCTGTGAACATGCTGATATCAAGAGAAACTATGCTGCACAATTTGGGGAATACATTTTAGATTTTTCAGGTTAAAATAGCTTTTTAAAATGTACAGAATACACACACACACACACACACCCATATATATATATATATATATATATATATATATATATATATATATATATTAGCCTACTTTTACCATGCTGTGTTTTATTATAGAATATAAAAACATCCTCGTGTTGAACACGTATACAAGCACTGAAAGGTTGCCTACCATTCTAGTTCACATTTCACATTTCATGTTTCTGTCTATATATACATGTACATATATTACATTAGGCTTAGTTCATGTTTTTACTCCAAACTCATTTCATAACATACATTTTAATCTGGCACGACCAGTTTAACATGTCTTACCTTAAAAATCTTCTCATCTTCAAATCGCGTTCTTCTGAGGTAAATCCGAGGTAAATTCAAGGTAAACAGCACAGCACAGCACAGCTTACAGTTGTCCAAACCCGATGAAAGCAGAGAAGAGTAAGTTACGAAGTCTCTGCTTCTTTGTTTTGAGGTGATGAGGGCGTTTACAGGTCTGCGTTTCTCCGCATGGATCATTTGCATGTCAATCGCTCGTGCGCGCGTGGGTGTGTTCAAATTAAATTTAATGAGGACGCGTTTGAGAAACTGTACATGCCGCTGCTTTCGTATGGATTACTTAAAAATAGAATATTTGTTTTTTATATAATTTACATACTTTAAAAATAGAGATTCCAAGCGTTGTATAGACATGCGTTTCAATCCTCTGCAGCCCAGGCCTCTCGAGAGGATTTTTTAGAACATCCACCATACCCCACCAGAGGGGGGAGGGGATGGAGACGCGGACATGGACGCGGACGAGGAGGGAGCAGGGACATAAGCAGAGGAAGAGGAGAACGAGGAGAGGTAGAAGGACACGAAGAACCCAGATGGACACGGAGCAAAGCCAGACTCAGGCAGTAATCAACATCTCCGGCAAGGTCTTGTCAGAGGAGAGCATCCGAGTCCTGTCTAAAGGATTATCCTTCGCACCAACCCACCCAGGAAAGGAATTTGACACGAAAATCGATCTTTTTCGATTCTACAGAAATCTACATCTCAAAACTTGGTACAAGCAGCAGACCCCAACATCTACAAGCTCCACAGATACAGGTCAGACAGACTCCTTTCCCCGTTTTAAGCCAAAATCTACTTTTTGCCCTTTGGTACAAAATGCTTCTTTACATACATTTGCTAAAAAAGTAAATTTTGATATTGAGAATTTGTTTAAGAATAAAAGGGCATCCAAACGAAGTAACCTTTCTCACAAAGAAAAAAGTGCTTTGGAAACACTATCCAAAGATGAAGATTTAGTTATTAAAGGGGGGGTACAATGGTGTTTCATGTATTCAGAGTTGTTTACAGTGTTAAAGAGATGGATTCTCATGCTTAACATGGCCAAAGTTTTTTACAAATATTTTGGACGAATAACGGAGAATTTCTGTGCCGAAAATCTTACTTCCGGGTTGGTACAAGTTTCGGCTGTTTTTTTTTCGACCGTGGATCTAATGACGTAGACCAGAGTGGAACTCCTTATATGAGCATTTCTCCCGGAAAAGCGCGGCCGCGCACACGTCGACCAGAGGAGAGCGAGACCGCGCACCTCAACGCGCTTCAACAGGAAATCATCGGCAGCGCTGCATGTGTCTCCAAAGTGTATTTTTGGTGAGGGAAATCTTACCAAAGAACCCAGCGTTAGGAACAGTGGATGCAGAAACGAGTTGTGTAGACTGTTTGTTCCCTGCATTTCGACGATGAATGTTTTATAAACAAAGCCCAGATCGACGGATTCTCTCTATGGCTCTGGCTTCGCCCACGCGGCACGCCTCCAGACGCTCGTTTTTTTCCGGAAAGACTCGGTACAGCCGAGTCTTTCTTTTATAAATATAATAAAACTAAAGACTTTTTGGAGATATGAAGGATGCAATACTACTCTATAGGTACTCAAGATTAACAGGAGATTGAGTGAAAATGAGCATTTCACCCCCCCTTTAAAAAAGCAGACAAAGGGGGTGCAATTGTGGTTTGGAGTAAGGACTTGTATGTAAAAGAGGCTTCCCGTCAGTTAAATAACACAGAGTTCTACCAACTACTGACCCATAATCCTACGGAGTCTCTTAAAGAGGAATTGGGAAGGATGTTACATCAAGCTAAAGCCAGTGGTTGGATCTCAGACCCTGAACTTAGATTTTTGTTTAATGAGAATCCTAGAATGGCATCTTTTTACATGTTACCCAAGATACATAAATGTCTTGAGAACCCCCCAGGTAGACCTGTGATTTCAGGGAACGAAAGCCTTACAGAAGCAGTGTCTAAGTATATTGACCATTTCATTAAACCTTTTCTACCTTCACTCCCTGCATATGTCCAGGACACTACTGATGTTTTAAACAAGAACAAAGAGCTACAAGATATAGGCTCTGAAACCTTCCTTGTAACTATGGATGTGGAAGCATTATATACAAATATCGACCATCAACAGGGCCTTGCAGCACTGAGACATTTCTTGAGTGGCCGTCCTGAACATGAAATGCCACCCACTGATTTTTTGCTGTCACTAACAGAATGGACTTTGACTAATAACATTTTTGTCTTCCAGGATAAGATCTTTAAACAGACAAAAGGTTGTGCTATGGGGGCATGTTACAGCCCTTCCTATGCAGGTTTGTACCTGGGCAAATGGGAGGAGGACTTTGTTTTGAACCAAGAAAATAATGTGTTTCACAAGTTTATTATCTGGTGGGGGCGCTATATTGATGATATATGTCTTTTTTGGTCTGGCTCGGAAACAGAGTTGATTGAATTTCATGGTTATCTGAATAGCATTAATCCAAACATCAAGTTGTCTTTAGAATATAGCAAAGTGTGTATTAATTTTCTTGATTTGACAATTTCAAAAGATAACCAAGGAACCTTGCATACATCAGTGTATAGAAAACCGACAGACAGAAACACAATTTTACATGCCAAGAGTTTCCATCCAAATTGGCTTAAAGAGAATGTCCCATATGGGCAGTTTCAGAGAGTGAAGAGGATCTGTGACCAAGATCATGTTTTTGAAAGTAAATCACTAGAGATGATGTCATGATTTAAGGAAAGGGGATATAGAAGCTCTACTCTCCAAAAAGCTTACACCAGAGCCAAACATGTAGATAGGGCATCATTACTACAAAGGAGTACACCGAAACTAACAAAAGAGAGGTCTGTTTTTGTCACTACATACAGTACAGAGGCTGAACAGATAAGGCAAATCATACAAAAAAACTGGGGAATTATTGAAAGTGATGAGGTATTAAGTCAGGTCTTTCCTGAACCACCTCTCATTAGTTTTAGAAGATGTCCCACCCTACAAGATAGACTGGTTCACAGTTATCTTAAACCAGAAGTAAAACAAACATGGTTAGGCCCTAGGCCCATAGGTTCTTACAAATGCCATCACTGCAACCATTGTGCTAATGTAAGACAAACCAAAATTTTTCATGATGTTGGTTCTCAAAAGGAATTCACTATTAACCATTTTATAAACTGCCAAACTACCTTTGTCATTTATAGATTGGAATGTCCTATGTGTGAAGTCTTTTATGTAGGAAGAACCAAGCGGCGTTTATTGGACAGACTGGCTGAACACAAATACGCAATTCGCACAGGTAACACCAACTATCCCATGGCAAGACACTATATGGAACATCACAATAGTGACCAATCCACCTTACAGGTCTGTGGGATTGACCACATCCCTTTGTCCTTAAGAAAAGGCAATAGGCAAAGGCAGCTGAATCAACGGGAAGCTTTCTGGATATATCGCCTGCAGGCTACTAAATATCCAGGCTTGAATGAGGAACTTGACCTTAGTGTATATCTTTGATGTTCTGTTGTCCTATGGTGGTTTGAAATTTGTATACTATGCTTGTATTTTAACTTGTATGGATCACCGTGTTGGGTACTGGTATGTTCCTTTCATGAAGTCAGTTTTTGTGTGTACTTAATTGATTTGGTAAGAAGTGGAAATGATGACATCTGCTGTCTCTTGTGTGTACTAACAATTGTAACCTTAGCACCACAGTTGACAGATGGAGACTTCTGATTGGTGGACTGTTAGTTCATAAGAAACTTTGTTTGTTTGAGATCTGTTTAACTCCCAGAAGAAGGCATGTAGCCGAAACGCGTTGGAGTTTTTTAGAAGGTTAATGTGACCAAGCCATAATAATAAAGGCTTTTTAACTTTTGCAATTGAGAGTGCCTTGGAGTTCCTTTTTCCTTTTTGATTTTTAGTTGTAATAGTTAGATGATTTATCTAACCATTGAAATTTATGATATGTTAAAACATTTCGGCATTATGCAGAATAAAAAGAAGATCATAAAACTCTGGTGTCAAAGTGTGGACAGAATAAAAAATGAATCAACCCTCCTTTCACGTAAAAATACCACGTATCAAAAAGAATTCATTAGCTTAACCGTTGTTTAGCGACACACACAAAATAAATGTGTAATAATAACAAAATAAGTGTAATAGTTAGACGAGTTTGAAGTGTAATAGGTAACAGAAAAACGATGGGATGATTATAGTATCAAAAAGATTAACACGTGCAAGCACACTTATCAATGAACTTGATACATGTTGCAGAATTTTTTTATCCATGCCTTTCAACTTGCGTGTGCAAAATTCAAAATTGAATGAATGTGAAGCAATTTGTACAAATAGAGACATTTTTGTGAATACAAATGTTTTCCTTTGTATTAGTGTTTCATAATTTGCACATGCAACAAAGAAGATGTGCATGTGTGGATCAGGTGACACGCATGCATTCATTGAGGACTCCTCTGAGTCGATCTCATTTGATTCATTTGGATTTTGAGACTTTCTTTTCGCGGTTTTTAAGCATTTCACAACCCACACACAAACAACTACAAATGAATAGGTCTGGTGCTAATTATTAATGTGTGCACAACTACCCATCTATTTGTCAAATTCACAAATGTGGGTCACTACATTTAAACTAATACAATACAACTTGTGTGTGCAAAATCCATGGTAATCCAAAAATGTTCAATAAGGTGTATTGGCTACTGAGTTTAATATCACCGTCTTACTGCATTGACGTTAAGCTTTTTCTTTATAATATGCTCTATGGGAGGAAAACTATAGCCTACAGACAAGAGCCTATATGAACGCGACGCGCGGCGTTTCATGTTAATGGCATTTTCCTTCCTTCCTGAGCCTGTTAAAAAGAAAAAGCTTAACATGAAATTCTGCAGTTGCGTTTAACTTTGCGTGTGTATGGGAGAGCAACCGGTCCGAGAGCGCAGTGAAGTAAGTTTTAGGTTTGATATTCGCCGCATTTTCTAAAGGGACCATCTGCAAATTCCACTCACAGTCAAAAAATATAAACGTCCAGTCATTCATTCAAATGAACATACTTCCAAGGTTATAGTAAATGCCTAGTGGGCAGACTGACTTAGCCTACTGTATGTCCAGCCAATATCCCGATTGAACAGTAAGCTACAATTTTTTTAATTACTGTAAATTGTTTTTCTATTAATGTTCCAAAGGTTGAAGTACGTTCCTAGTGAGAGTCAGGTGAAATTTTGCATTATTCACCTGTAGTAAGTCACCAAAAACCCGTTTGGTTAATTACAGTAATTTTTGAATAAAATAATAACTGTTTACTGTAAATAGGCTACATGAAGGGAAGTATTGTCCAAATTTTACTTGCAAGTCAGTCTTACAGGAACCTTCTACAAGCTTTGGGAATTTGAAAATGTCTGTTTTTAAATATTAAAAGTAATTTGAATTAAAACAAATTATACGTTTTAACGCAGTTAGTGAAATTGGCAGACGTTCCCTTGTGCATCACGAGCTGTGCTTAGCGAGTCAAAGCATTCTCATGTATAAATATGCAGCTATACACACGTAGGGCCAGTTAATTTTCAATTAATATTTCATGTCGATATACAATATTGTTAAAACTCATCGTGCTATTGTAAGACTAACAAATGGCTTAAGGGTCAAGGGAAAACAAATGTACTGCGAAAATCGTCTTTAACATTTAAAAACAGACATTTTCAAATTCCAAAGCTTGTATACTATGTGTAGTCAAATAAAAGTAATATGAACGCAACTGCGAAATTTCAAGTTTTTTTTAACAGGAAGGAAAATGCCATTAACGTGAAACGCCGCGCGTCGCGTTCATGTAGGCACTTGTATGCTATAGTTTTCCTCCCATAGAGCATATTATAAAGAAAAAGCTTAACGTCAATGCAGTAAGACGGTGATATTGAACTCAATATCACCGTCTGTCAGTATCAGTAGCCAATACACCTTATTGAACATGCAACGCATAGCCTACTAACGATTGCACGTTAAGCGGTTTATAATGGTTTTCTATGGGTGTTGTTCATAATATGATGTAATCTGTTTGCCTCTATAAAGTATGCTTTATTAATAAGGTAGGCCTATATTCTGTACTAAATTTGGTGCTTCAATATCACTCTCATTAAGCTTCTTAAATGGGAAAGAACGCTTGATTACGCTGCCGTTGTCTTTTTTAGCAGAATACTGCCATCTAGTGGTAGCAGGTTTTCTCAGACAGCTGTGTGTGGATCGTGCAAGGCGAAACCTGCGAAATGAAAGTCTCAAAATCCAAATGAATCAAATAGGATCGACTCAGAAACGAGTCAATGAATGCACGCGTGTCACCTCATCCACAAATGCACATCTTACTTGTTGCATGCACAAATTCTGGCCTACATTAATACAAAACCGAGGTTTTGTATTAACAACTATGTCTCTATTTGTACAAAATGCTGCACATTCATGTGATTTTGGATTTTGCACACACAAGTTGTATTGTATTAGTTTAAATGTAGTGACGCACATTTGTGAATTTGTCAAATAGATTGTGCACACATTAATAATTAGCACCAGGCCTATTCATTTGTAGTTGTTTGTGTGTGGGTTGTGAAATGCTTAAAAACCGCGAAAAGAAAGTCTCAAAATCCAAATGAATCAAATGAGATCGACTCAGAGGAGTCGTCAATGAATGCACGCGTGTCACCTGATCCACACATGCACATCTTCTGTGTTGCATGTGCAAATTATGATACACTAATACAAAGGAAAACATTTGTATTCACAAAAATGTCTCTATTTGTACAAATTGCTTCACATTCATTCAATTTTGAATTTTGCACACGCAAGTTGAAAGGCATGGATAAAACATTTCTGCAACATGTATCAAGTTCATTGATAAGTGTGCTTGCACGTGTTAATCTTTTTGATACTATAATCATCCCATAAAAAACAGCAATACTCATCTTTGTTTCGTAGACATAGCAGAAAGATTCACTCTCATACTAAACACTCTCGTGTAGAATGACCTATAATGTATAGGATACATTCCTGAACATGTTTGACCAAGCTCAGAGACTATATACTTTTTGCAAACTGTGCAAAACAAGATAAATTCAAATGCTAAAACGGATCACTATAGTGGCTTTTCTGTATTTGTTTTGTACAGAATTAAAATTAATTTAATTCAACTAAATATGCTTTTAAATGAATTTAGTATAAACTCTGGATGTAGTATGCTCTGAAATGCAGACTAGATTTACTGTGACATTGTCCCCCCGAGACTCATCTGGTATGTCGCCCTATATCCTGAAGCTTCAGTTCACACTCTAGTTTATCACCGGGAGGGTCTGGGGCTGTTATAGGACAACTTAAACTATTTGCTTTTTTGGATTGTTTTTATCATTGCATAAAGAACTACTTCACCTCTCTGGAAATGTAAGGTGTTTTTATTTAGCTAAAACTTTTATTTCATTTTTAACCCTCTGGGGTCTGGGTTGATTTTGGGGTCCTTGAGATGTTCTGACATGCCCTGACATTTGTGCTTTTTTCAGTTGCTTATAAACATATTAATGGCAAAGGTGTAAATTCACTCTATATAGCACAAACAGGACTTCCATAATATGTGAGCCACATGTATGTACATGTTTTCATTTTTGAGAGAGTAATGTTTATGCATGGTTATCGAAAAAATTAAAAATGAAAGTTTCTGAAATAAGGCCACAAAACACATACTAAATATGTGGCAATAAGACTTTTGACTAATGGATTTCATCGCCTAGTGTTTTTTCTTCAAAATGATATGAAAATCATCCTGCCTAATCATTCACAAAAAAACGATACATTGATTTTAGTTTTGTGAAACACTTTTAGTTTGGAAAGCCAATATGCGGATGGGGCGTAAACGCTCCAACAGCATCATGCATATTTAGTAGTTCACACCTGGTGAGACGCATACTTAATGAGCCATTCATTCAGGTGTGTCACCTATAGCTAACTTAAATATACAAGCTTCATAAAAATGATCATTCTAGAAGAAAATTTCAGATGGCATTTAGAGGCTTTTGCATCTGAACTCTTCATATATACACACACACATATATATATGCATGCACATACATACTTTATAATCTTTTCAAAACTAGTCAACGTCTTTCAAAACTAAAGTATACATTTTATCATACGTATTTCAAAGTAAAGGATTCATTAGTTAGTTGATGACTTTATTTTTGACAAAACACATACAGTATATATTCCTCATCTCAGTATAGCAACGATCATATTTTGTAAAATTACATTTATATTTGCATTTATGTCAAAACCTAGACACTTTTAAACATCAAAAGGACATTTATTAATATGTATTCGTGTCAAAATGACAAATAAACAGATTTTCCTATTCAATTTTGCATGGAAACGCTTCCAAGACGCTTGCGTGTCGCGTGAAAAATAGGCGTCGGTTCTATTTCTAGAATGCACGCGTTTTCCACGCGGCTCGTGCCGCGCCTGAGACGCGCGTCTCACACAGGCAGTATGCAAACTCTAAACTGTTAACATGGATGGGAGCCGAAATAAAAACGGACACGCCACGCAGCTGAGACGCTTACGCCACGCATCCAGTGTTTCACCGGCCTTATCCAGCGGATGTGGGCGTTTCACAGGTTTGTATGGATCGCCTCACATTTGCGTTTGAATAGCGCGGTCTCCGTAGGCGGAGTCACATTAAAACTTAATTAGCTGAGATGAGAACGACTGACATCTCTCTCTTTACATACATATTATATAAACTGTGAATATTTGTTTTTTATAAAAATTACTTAATTTGAAAGAAGAGAATTCAAGCTTCATGCCTGTGTGACTGTATGCCTGTTTGACTGAGTATTCGCTGAGTTACAGTTCATTTTCGGACGCGTTTCAGAATTGACTTCACTAACGGAGAGTAGGCAGAACTCGCATCATGTTTATTTTTCTTTATTTGGCGAAAAGCACAACACTTTGTTTTTATTATGAGCATACACAAAAAAAATACACACTAAACAGGATCGATTGATGTATAACACAAGCATATAAGATAAAAATTAATATTTTAATTTTATTTATTTTTTTGCACTCATACGGAAAAAAACGAGCCTATCGCGCCGGCGCGATAGCCGACCTCAGGGGGTTAAAAAATGTAGTTTTCTGTGATGGTGTACATGTACATGTCGAAGTATCATGTGTGTACATGTTTAGGGTGTACATGATCGAATATGCAGTTACGGTACAAAAATCATTATGTTAGAGAGAGAACCACTCTGTGATTTTATATTATAAACAATTAATTTATATACTTTTAAAGAATAGAATGTTTTTCAACTTCAGTTAGTCTGATAATAGGAAACCCCTTTCTCACCTCAGGAATGTAAGGTGTTTTTATTTATATATTTATTTAGCTAAAACTTTGTTTACATTTTAGTAGTATATGTTATTATTTATTGGTTATATATTTTATTATTAATAATAATTTAATTTAAAATAGAGCTTAGTTCATTTTTTAGAACCATGTGTGTGCGCAAAATTATATTAAATGATTTACTTATTTCATTTTTTTAAAATGTAGTTTTCTGTGTTTAGGTGTACATGATAGAATATGCAGTTACGGTACAAACATCATTATAGCTATGGAAAGCCATAAAAATTGAAACCCTGGCATGGACAAAAAAAATGATGATTGAATCTTTTCATATAAATGAGATAAAAGACGACTAAGTAGGGGTGTAAGAAAAAATCGATACACCTGAGTATCGCGATATTTTATTTTGCAATACTGTATCGATTTTCAAAAACGCAATATAGATTTTTTTTTTTTTTTTTTTACGTCCAAAAATATTCATGGTAAGACCGTAAGACAGTGGTTCACGTTTATGTTGTTTAATTCCCTACCACTAGATAGCTATGCTGAGACGCACCACTAGTGTCCTCGCCAGGCTCGCCTATAACGGTGCGTGTCCACTGGACATTTTAGGATTGACAGCGGACCGGAGAAAGCGTTGAGAGCGACCGAGAGCGTCAAAAAGTTAGACAGTTCCTTTATACAAATATCAAGCGAAAAACGCAGTTGGCAGCCAATTGCTGTGAGGTTCGGGATGTGACGTCTGTCTTGAGAGTTTAAACATATGTCAATTGTGTCGGAGTTTATGCTTGATTTAGTGCGTAAATCATTTTGTTTACAAATTAGACGTTGCGTATGTTAAATATTTCATTTTGGATGTGTTTATTGTGATTATATTGGCTGGCTTTATAAAAGTTTATACAATTGATAGGATATCTTTGCTTGGTGCATTTGGAAACAAAGCTTGTCTATTTCTAAATGTAATCGCGTGCATCGTTCACACCAAACGCGAAAAGAGCATCATTCGCGCGTCCAGTTCCTTTAAAATCTTTTATCACATAAAACTTGATTTCAATATATGACACATTCATTTTGTTCACTTTCATCCACTTTCATTCATTTTCGTCCAGTTCACGTTGTTGTTTTGTATTGTGACAGGGGCTATGTACCTATTTTCTTTTATTATGGCCTACTTGAGCATATACAAATTTGCTCACTAAGAACCTGTGAACCACAATCCCAAACTGGCAGTTTGATTTTCTGTGTACTGAATTGTTTACCTAAAGTAAACTTCTTTGACTTTTATGCACATCATGTCTTTTTTAAAATATTTTTAATATATTTTACTTTAAAAAAATCCCAATATATTGCCTTATGCACAGCATCGAAATATATTGCAATATATTGAATCGTGACCCATGTATCGTGATACGTATCGTATCGCCAGATTCTTGCCAATACACAGCCCTACGACTAAGTACAGTTTTTCAACAGTCTAAAGTTTTGAACAGACGCTGTTTAATAACAATTATTTCATACATAAGTCTTCTAAAAGATAAATAGAAGATGTGTATGTATTCAAACTTTAAAGATTTAAACAGTCTTTTAATTTTAAAATATCTAATGTAAACTTTTAAGGTTATGAAATGAATTTAGTATGGAAAGGCTTTAGCAGACTAACATGACATATGCTCTGACATGAGGCTCCTCTGGCCTGTCACCCGATATCCTGAAGCTATCATTATGGTCAAGCAACTTCTTTCTCAGCGCTGATCGGAAGGACCTTATAAGCAGCCTATCAGTGGGACGGTCTCTAAATGTTCTCATGGTTGCTCTCTCTGAAGATAGACCTATGTTGTTGTCTTTTTCTCACAGATACAACTTAAGAAATTATTGAACATTTCACAGGCGTGAGATGACTTGTGACGCTTCAAATTATTTACATACCCATGATAAAAAATATATACTTTAAGTTCAGGTCGAATTTTTCCACAGACCATGGTTGTAGAATATTTGTTTTTATTAAGACTTTTAATCATTTATTTAAAACATATTTTATTTTTAAAAGATATCATTTAAACTTTTAAGATTTTACTTTGAAGTACATTCAACACAACATTCACAATGTCTCATCCCATCACTGAATACACTCCTCTGAGACGCTGGTGTGAGAACCACTCTGTGATTTATGTTAACTCTCTTAAGAAGAGAGCATGTAAGCATGCTCTTCTTGAACATGTAAGTTCAAGAGTTGTAAGTTTCTAAACATGTAAGATGAATTTTATTTATTCATCTAAAACTAAAATAATTGGTTTCAGTAGATTTTTTTAGTAAGATATTTATTTTATATTATTGTGTGAAATATAAAACATTTTTATCACTTTCACCGTGCTCAGGAATGTGGAGTGGGGTCCTGTTTCATATGTCAGAGCTCGCATGAAGAGGACGCGCACATAGACAGAGGCACTCTTCCTGCTGACACACACACACACACACACACAGACACACACACACATTAGAGGCGCTATGTTTTGAGACAGTGTGAGGTCATTCAGGAATATATGAATTCAGTAAACTTTTAACTTTAAACTGAAATACTTGGTTCGGTAGAATTTATAAGTATTGCATTAAAAGAACAGAATATTTTTTCAACTTTAGTTAAATTATTTTTGTGACCCATTCGTATGGACATTGATGTGTTAAAGCCCATGTTGCAGGTTAACCACCACTGTCGATTAATGGGTACATAAATCACTCAAGATATGTATATCATTTTTAAAATGTCATAAAATTGGTCTTAAAGACCAGTTTTTTACGTTTTTGGTATTAACGTTTTTTTTTTACGCAATTCGGTGATGACGTCACGTTGGGGAGAAGTGGAGGAAAGGTAGCCTCAGCCTAGTATATGGTGCGTTCAAGTCATCTCGTATAGATAGTATTTACGAGTTAAACGCACTTGAACGCCACCACAATGTCGTAAATACTTAATAATTAAATGCATGGTCCGAGGAGAATGAGTGGAGAGTTGGTGAAGTGTCCTGGTGAGTTCATTTAGCAATGCAGCAATGAGCACTGGAGCTAGTCTACCATAGACTGTAAAAAATAGTCTACGAGCAGCAGTTCACAATAACGGCACTTTTTTTTTTTACTGTCATTGAATAGCACCGAGTGAAAAATCAACGTTTTCTTTATATCTAGTAGAAGTGATCATGACGTTAGTTCAGATAAGTACCGCTAACCTTTGTCATAGTGTCGTAGTACTGGTAAACTTTGTCTTTGTCATCTAGAAATAGAAGGCATCATGCTAGCTATATGGGCGTTTCTTAGCGTTTATCTCTTCCTCCGGTGACAATGTTGTTGCAAACGTAGCCGCCGCGTGTCTGTCGCTGTGTTTGGCAGGTGCTTGTGTGAGCGGTGCCGTATGGAAACTGCGTTGGAAAGCTTGTGCTGTAGGGAAGTGAGTGCGTTTTGGTCGCTGGTCGAGGAGCTCACCCAGCGACCAGATGTGACGTGCCTCACTCAGCATCCAGAGTTTTTACACTCAGCACAAACACAGTAGTTCACCATTGTCAATCTACCTACTATTTCTATACATTTATCTATTGTGGTGAGTTCTGGTATTACACTCACTTTCCTGAATAACCCCTAGTATCAATGTGTCAAGGTGGTCTTTTGCTGTCAGGTCAGAATAATTCCCTCACTTGCTTGTTTAATTTATACCAGTAAATCTAGGTGTAGTCCCTACACTCCAAGGAAACAATAAACATCATTTCTTAACTAGACATATGAATTAAACTCATGCTTACCTTCCAGCAGAATCGCTCTTGGAACCCTTGTTATCTTCAGTTATAAGAAGGATTAATAGAATTGCTCTGTCCTTTGCTATTAGAACTGTTTTAGCAGCTGAAGTAAGACTTAACAGTGGTTGTCTTTTAGAAATAAAAATTTATTTATACAAAAGATTAAAACACTGGTTATACAAAGATTAATACTCGTAGCAAATCAAAAGAAAATGTTACAGAATATAAAACTTCAGCTTATTCAATCTCAACAGGGCAGTCCTGTATGAGTGAATATTACAAAGACTAATTACCTTGTAAGCAGTTCAAGCAGTTAGGAGTAAATATCAACTTATTCTCATCCGAGGTTTTCCAAGTTACAATAATACAGCAGAGCAGTTCAAACCAAAAGAAATTAAGCTAGAATTAAACTAGAAGAGATTTTAATTTCTCTCTAGGGATGCAATCGACATCAAAATAAAAAATGCAGCAATCAGCAGTCAGAAAGCAGTTATATTTATACGGAACTGGGTTACATTGTTCCTATGCAGTAGCTTGGGTTTTTTCCAGTGGAACTAAGTCTCATGACAGGGTCTTGCGACATTAACCATCTATAGTCTCTGAGGGGGGTTTTGGTGACACCGCTGTTTCCCATATATGGGCATTCTTGCGTCCCTTCCATCCTCTGCGCTTCCGGCTTCTATATATGTGTGTGCGTGAATATGTATCTGGAAGTGTGTTTGTGGGTCCAAAATACCTATTAAAATTCACAAATCCTGCCACACCCCCTCCTGGACGCTCAAGAGCACTTCCATTCATAATCCTCCTGTCATTACCATCAAAATTCCTAGGGTAAATCATATCCAGGTCATTAATTTTAACCTTAAAAACAAACTGCGTTGGCATTACGAAGTCGACGCAGCACTCATGAAACCTATACATTAAATAATTTTCCCGATGGAAGAATCCCATCGTCACTCTCCCGTGCTGGGTCAACAGACTCTCCATGCTCCTGCGGAACCACCGCTGGGACACAGGCTTCCACCTGAAAGAGTCCCGAGGTCTTGGGGCTTGATCCAATTTCACCAGATCCTCTGGGTACAGAGCCAGCTCGGAACCACTGTCCGCCAAGCTCTCGTCCAACACTGTCAGCTCCCACCGGGCTCGTGTCAGGCGCCGCAGACAAATCTAATGGATCGATAACAATAACATAAATAATTCGGCCGTTATTACGTGCCTGTTTAGTACTGAACCCCGAAACCACCTTATTATTCCAAAGGTATGTTTGAATGTCAACACAGCACGTAGTCTTGGTCACACGTTCCCTGTTCCCAATCAATAATTCAATTGCTTCATCTAACTCGATGATCAGCCATTTCATCGCAATGATAAAGCTCATCGCTTCATAGGTTAAGTAATGAGTGCAGCCTGGACACGTAAAATCAGCCCCGCGATCATAAAAAGAAAAAGTCTTCATTTCGGCCATGTAATAACCCTTGGAAATTATACATGATTGACAAAAGTTTTTAAACTCAAAGCAACCCCGTTTGTAAGCTTCAATTTTCAACGGGTAACATTTAACTGCCAGAAAGTCATCGCACAGTTTATAAATCTCATGACCGTTGACACTTCATCTGGACCCTATTACAATAACACAAAATAAAACAATAACAAATCAACTTTCGTTACTTCATTCAGGTACACTAACCCCAAAATATAAAAAAATAAGAAGTAACCACATTTGCTATTCATTTATCTATTTATTCCCGTAAACGTAATCAATGTTTCATTATGTTTTCTTTCTTATTTCCGTCAAAAATAAAAGAAAAAATAAACACAGATGAACAAATCAAATAAACAAAAACAGAAATCATCTGAAATTATTTAAAATTAGCAGGAATTAATTCCCCCTTTTTTTTTTTCCTTACAACTATGCTCGTGCATAAACTTGTTTGTCTAGTTCGTTAAATCAAAAAATAAACGAAAGAAATGCAACGCGCAATGCAATGCAATGCAAAAAAAATAATTAAAAGTAAAGAGAAAAGAAAAAAAAAAAAAAAATTATCACAAAACAACCATTCAATATTATTAATAATATAACTGTTGGTTTTTTTTTTCTTTCCCATATCGTTTTCCCTTAAATTTGTCCATCGAAATAAGATTCAAAATAAGATCATAAATAAATGTCATTGTTCTTCTACATTGTTGATCATTCATACAATAATCAAATGAGACCATACAGCAATTAATCAACCGTTTAAAAATTCAACACAAAGAAAATAAATCACTTTAAACTCTATATGGTCTAATATGGTCTAAAATAACTAACTTATTTTCTACATTTGTCTAAGAATTTAAACATAAATGAATAATCATTTATTCCAACCAATATACCAAGAAAAAATAACTTTGGTTCGTTCGCATATTTCGAAGTCCCCGCCATCATTAATACTAATAAATACAGTATCGCCAGCTTAATCACCAGTGGTCTTAAAACTGTATTTCTTCTATAGCTAATAATAATCAGAAATGTGTAGTTCTTTTTCTAACTTCGCTCGGTGTTTCACTATGGGAATCGCTTTGGGCGTGACCAACTACGGAAGCTCCTATGCCACCACGTCTGTCTTTGACAGACAGGTCGACCTGAGATCAGGCTCCGCCCCCACCTATAATACTCAGGTCAACCCCTACGAAGTCATTCTCGCTTTCTTCCCGTGAGGGACTACAAGCTCTCTCAGCACGTCCGACCTTGTCGCTGATTTCGCTTAACTGTTCAACAGGCGGGCCGTCATTGGATTACGCCACCGAACGCGGCATCAGTGGATTGGATTGGGACTGTGTTGAGTGTCACACCGAATAGTGTCCGCGTCAAGGCGAGCTATTCTGTTCGGAATATCGCGTGTCATCACGACGATAGAATTTTCAGTGGTGTCAAACCACCGTAGGCTTTACGCGTCAGGCGAGCCGCGAAAAGGGCTAACTACCCTGTAAACCATCGATCGGACTTACGTGTTGTGACGAGTCTTCGAATCACTCCTTCTCTTTCCAGCCGTTATGTCGACAGTCATTACCCCCGCCAAAGGGAATGAGTCGAAGAAGGAACCTGCACCCCGCCCGTGTCCATCTTCATGTGGAGCAACCGTCTCGGGCAGGGACCCCCATCCCATGTGCATCGTGTGCATGGGCGCTAAGCACGCTCAAACGTCGCTTGCGGACCCGCAAACGTGCGTTCACTGTGCGTCTTTGCCGGTTAAAATTTTGGAGAGAAGGCTGAGAGTGGCGGTGGCTAGCCAGCAGGACCCATGTCTGGCCGGAGCCATCGCTAAACCTAAGGCTAACGATCATCAGCGAGCTACCACGTCGAGCTGGGCTGGTATGATGGAAGCCGAATCCTCGGATATGCCTCCTCTGTTCGATGGCCTTCTCGCACACGAGGAGGAGGAGCCGGGGGACGAGGACGCGGAGGGCGATGCTAACTCTGACCTCCTCGACTTGGACATGGACGACGAGGAGGAGGAAGACAACTCTCTCTTCCCGATCCAGCAGTCTAGACCCCCTAGCGCGACTGACACTGGCTCTCAGGCAGACAGTAACCTGCACGAGGTATGCAAGCGAGCCGCGGCAAAACTGGGTCTAGCGTGGCCCGCAGCCCAGGATGCAGAAGGTGCAGAGAGGGACCTTTATGACGGGAAAAGGCTACCGCCTGCTCAAACCACAACGAGACAACTCCTACCTGCCGTGCCGGCGTGCATGAAGGAGATGTCCCGCCATTGGGGTAGCCCCTTTAAGAGCAAGCTCCCGACCAAGGGATGCTCTAAACTTGAGATCCAAGGAATGGGAGAGCTGGGGCTGGCCGGACCCCCAGCGATAGAGTCTTCAGTGGCCTATCACCTCCATCCGAATCGCCGATCTATTTCTGCCTCATCCCAAATTTCGCTGCCGAACAAGATGGAACGTCTGACCGCGTCCGTCTATCAGAGGATGTACAAGTATGCGGCGCAGTCAGTGTGCTCGCTGAACGCGGTGACTTTACTGTCAGCGTACCAGGCAGAGATTTTGGAGGAGATGGGGCGACAACTAGATACGGGAGTGCCGAACCCAGCACTCTGGGACGAGATATGTGTGGTAAACGACCTAATTCTCCGCTCTTCTCGTGGCGCGGTTCAGGGCTGTGGCCGTGTTATGGGCTTGGCCGTTTCAGGTGAGAGAGCGTTATGGCTGAACCTGTCTGGATTAAGCGACGCTCAAAAAGCAGAGGTGATGGACGCTGCGTTCGACCCAACTAAGGGCCTTTTCGGATCAGCTCTCGAGAAAATGAGAGAAACCAGCACCCTCAGGAAACAGGAGGACGAGGCTTTTAACCTCTGTTTACCACGCAAGCAAACACCGCGACCACCCTCTCAGCCACCACGGCAAGGTTTTGCAGCAGCCGCTGCGGCGAGAGGAAGACAGACGGGAGCTAGGAGTGTGAGACCGCCTCCCAGCGGACAGCAATCTGGCCATCGTCCGAGATCTGATGGCTCCGGACCCTGGGGGAAACATTCATTTGCGGCCGCGGCGGCGAGAAACCGCCCACCCCACCCCGAGGATCGGAAGAAAAAGCGTGCGACCTGACACGCGAATGTTCCCCTGCATTTCTCTCTCCGCCCGCAAAGAGAAAGAGGGGGTCCAGCCCTGTTGTTCTCAGTTCAGTAAGGGCTCCAGCTATAAGCTATCAAGTTCAAAATGTTCTCCAGTGTCACCAAGCACTCACACGGGGTCTTCAAACGCCCATCAGTTCAGGGGAATGTTTAATAAAGAATGCACTATCGCATCCAGGCCACAGGCTAAGGGCGATATGCTCCCCAAATTCATTAAACACAATAAATGTTTCACTATCGCAGCCAGGCAGTCAGCCGAGGGCGATAGATTGCAGAAAAATCCAAACATTGACATGTGTATCCCTAGCCTCTCCGCCGGAGGGAGCGCGCGCGCCTCCAGAAGGGGTCAGCGCGGAGACGGTAATGACGTCATCAAAGCGCGCCTGCGTTGGGGAAGTATACAGGGGACCTCTCTCAGCTCGCATACTCAGTTGGCGCGCATGCGCAGCTCATCCGTGGGTTGTAAACACGATTTCACGGGGATACAGGCTTCAATTTGCCATGAAACCACCCAGGTTCAATGGTATGATAGCCTCAGTGGCCGAGGGAGAATCAGCTCGCGTCCTGACGGCCGAGATAGACACTCTTTTAGACAAACGAGCTATCAGAGTGGTGCCAAAGGAAGTGGGCTGTCAGGGTTTTTATTCCCGTTACTTTGTGATCCCAAAGAAGGGGAGCACATCTCTGCGTCCAATTCTAGATCTCCGTGTGTTAAACAAACACCTACGGAAATATTCATTCAAAATGTTGACACACAAAACACTTTGTCGATCCATCCGCCAGAACGACTGGTTTGTGACGATCGATCTGTCAGACGCGTATTTTCACATAGATGTTTACCCGTCTCACAGGAAGTATCTCAGGTTTGCATTTCGAGGCACTGCTTACGAATTTCAGACAATGCCCTTTGGTCTGTCTCTAGCACCAAGAGTATTCAGCAAATGTGTGGAAGCAGCACTTTTCCCGTTGAGAAACAAGGGGATAAGAATACTGTCGTACATAGACGATTATCTGATATGCGCCTCGTCGAAAGAGCAAGCAATCAAAGACGCAGACATGGTGTTATTGCATCTCGACAGCTTGGGATTCAGAATAAACATGGAAAAGAGCAGCTTAGAGCCAGCTCAGCACACAGAATATCTAGGACTCAGTATAAACTCCCTCTCTTATCGAGTCACTCTGACAGAGAGGAGGATCGCGTCATTCACTCAGTGTCTCGCCCGTTTTCAGACGGGGAAGATTGTCCCGTTCAGACTGTGCCTACGGATGCTGGGTTTAATGGCTTCAGTGATATCTGTAGTACGGCTGGGACTACTCATTATGAGAGACTTTCAGCGCTGGGTCGCGCATCTGCGTCTGTGTTCTCGGCGTCATCTCAACCGACCGGTGAGAGTGACTTATGCGTGCGTCAGAGCGCTCAGACATTGGAAAAGCCCCGGGACCCTCAGATCGGGGATTCCCTTGGGGGCAGTGTCGTCGAGAGTCACTATGACGACGGACGCGTCATTAAAGGGCTGGGGAGCGACTCTGATGGGCAGAGCTGTGAACGGTGTTTGGCCTCCTCAGCTAATTCACAAACACATAAATTACTTGGAATTGTTGGCAGTGTTTCTAGCGCTGAAACATTTTCTGAGCTTCATCAGGGGCCAGCATGTTTTAGTGAAAACAGACAATTCCACAGTGGTTGCTTATATCAACCGACAGGGAGGCACACGCTCTCTTCAACTGCACCAGCTGGCAAAAGAGCTGATTGTGTGGTGCGACATAAGGCTTTTATCCATCAGGGCAACCCATGTTCCAGGGATATTGAACAGGGGGGCAGATTTATTGTCCAGAGGAAATCCCCTGTACGGAGAGTGGAAGCTTCATCCCCAGGTGGTGAAGCAAATATGGCAGAAATACGGTCAGGCGGTCGTAGATCTCTTCGCCTCGCAGGAAAACGCTCAATGTCCTCTGTATTTCTCTCTGGCAGACGAAAATGCACCATTGGGTGTGGATGCTTTAGCCCACCCATGGCCAAATGTCCTGCTGTATGCATTTCCCCCTCTGAGCCTGATTTCCCCCACTCTAGCCAGGGTGAGGGAAATGGGGTTGTCGCTGATACTGATAGCCCCACGTTGGCCATCCAGACCTTGGGTGGCCGAGATAGTTCAACTACTGTCGGGTCAGCCGTGGCCCCTCCCTCCCTGGAGGGACCTCCTGTCACAAGCGGGGGGGGAAATCTACCATCCTCACCCAGACAGGATAGCTCTCTGGGCCTGGCCCGTGAGAGGTGGAATTTAAGTGCAGCAGGTCTGCCCCCATCAGTCGTACACACTATACAGAGTGCAAGAGCCTCTTCCACTCGTTCACTGTATAGTAATAAATGGCGAGTCTTTGAAGGATGGTGTGAACGGAGTCATATTGTCCCTTTTCAATGTTCAGTGAGGGACATATTATGTTTCCTCCAGGATCTGCTAGATAAAGGGAAAGCTTTTTCTACGATAAAGGTATACTTAGCAGCTATATCTGCTTGTCATGTGGGTTTTGGTGACAAGACAGCAGGTCAGCACCCTTTAATAAGTCGCTTTATGAAGGGGGCACGACGTAAGAGGCCAGTGGCCAGGCGAATGGTCCCATTGTGGGATTTGTCTACAGTTTTAGAGGCCCTTTCTCAACACCCTTTTGAGCCGTTGGAAGCTATAGGGTTAAAGTTTCTCTCTCTTAAGACAGCACTACTGTTAGCGCTGGTGTCAGCTAAGAGGGTGAGTGACTTACAGGCGCTGTCGGTCAGCCCGTCTTGTCTGCAGTTCTCTACAGGGTTTACAAGGGTTTCCTTTCGCCCTAACCCTGCTTTCGTACCTAAAGTAGTGGATTCGTCATATAGATGTCAAACTACAGATCTTGCAGCTTTTCACCCTCCTCCGTTTTCTTCTTCGGAGGATAGGAGGTTGAATGCCTTGTGTCCTGTACGGGCGCTTCGTGTGTACGTAGAAAGGACAGCAGGTTTCAGGAGAAATGACCAGCTGTTTGTGTCATGGGCTACTCCTCACAAAGGGAAGCCATTGTCACGTCAGCGACTGTCCCATTGGATTGTAGAAGCTATTTCCTTAGCATATGAATGCAGAGGTTCCCAACCTCCCGAGGGCTTAAGGGCCCACTCCACTAGGGGCATGGCTACATCATGGGCCTTACTTAGAGGCGTTTCGGTCCGGGAGATCTGTGCTGCAGCAAGCTGGGCCACACCACATACTTTTGTGAGATTTTATAGACTGAATGTGTCTGAGCCATCCTTAGCTCATGCAGTGTTAGGAGCCAGCACATCAAGTCCTATATGATAGGTGTAGCGTAAGTTGCAATCCGGGAGTGGTCTATATCTCCCATAGTGAAACACCGAGCGAAGTTAGAAAAAGAACGATGGGTTACTTAACGTAATCCCGGGTTCTTTGATAACAGAGTGAGGTGTTTCACCAACACTTCCCTCCTTGCACAGGAACGGGAAGAAATCTCTCTATAATGACTTCGTAGGGGTTGACCTGAGTATTATAGGTGGGGGCGGAGCCTGATCTCAGGTCGACCTGTCTGTCAAAGACAGACGTGGTGGCATAGGAGCTTCCGTAGTTGGTCACGCCCAAAGCGATTCCCATAGTGAAACACCTCACTCTGTTATCAAAGAACCCGGGATTACGTTAAGTAACCCATCGGTAAGGAATGCCAGTCCCAAACCAACATATTTCAGCCAAATCATCTTAATATAGCACTGTGTTAAATTATACACACCGATGGCAACGGCAAAAATCATAACTGCCACAATGCCCTTGAAACCGAATATTTTAATATATCGAGAACTCCTGAGCAATTGGGAAATTAAAATTAATACTAACGAAAAATCATTAAGTACATTATATAAGGTCAGGCTTAAACACATCAAGACTATTTGTTCTGACATGCGACCGGTTAATATTCCAGTAAGCCAATAGGAAATCAACCAAAAGTTTACGGAGATAATACTCACAATCTCCTTCGGAGACTCGTCGCAACGCCATGTAGAATTGGTGTTATTGCCTGCCATGTCCCAATTACTCTTTCTCACAAATTTAGAATTGAAAGGGCCCGAGGTTCCGTCTGCAACCGTCAAATTCAGTAACCTGGTCATTCCCTCAAACCTCCTTATAGCCCCTCTCGCTATAAGAGGTCACACCTCCGGGTCCTTCTCACTTGCCATCTTTTGAGGAAGTGAGGCTTTCCTGCTCCTCACTGGTTTCTGCTGAACCAGACACTTTCGAAAGTTTCCGGCACACCAGCCCCATTTTCGTTGACTTAATAATCAAAACTAATGTTACAATTATTGCTATAATGATCGCTAGAATTATAATCACGATCTTTATGTAGTACCAAGATCCTACTATTAGGTCCCAAATAGAAACCGCAAGTCCTTTGACGTTATCTACCACCCATAGAATAGCTTTTTTCTGGACCTTCCAATAAACTGTAAAAATATCCCCATTATTTGGTTTAATTAATTGTGAAGTAATGTCCGCTACGAATAGCCACGTAGGACCCACAGAAAATCCTTCAAGATAATCGTCAATTAAATAAAAAAATCCTTTTAATTCAGATTGACTATTAACCAGTCTGGCAAAAGCACATTTTTTCATGACTTGATTCTGCGCAATCATCATCAACGGAGCCGCGCTAGTGATGGAACTAATGTCGTTCCATGCTTTAGCACCACCAGCCTTTCCAGCTCCGATTCTCATTAGATTTTTAAAACTACAAAATATATGTTCTTCCTCATGCATCCAAGATATATTTGGACTAAATCTTGTTCCTGGCGTTTTAACCTTCCAAGAGTCAAACATTTCAGAGCTACAATACTGCTCCGTACCCGGGAACCATAAATATTTAACGTCCTCATTTCGTCTAAATTCAAACCTGCCCAAACCGAAATTCCATGAACTTGACCTAATCTGTTCCTGATCGTTATCAAAGTTCTCCGGCCTCAGGCTGTTACGTGAGAACGGTTTAGATGCTTTAACATCAAATTTCGACGAGGCCATCATTACCTTATATTTACCATATTTCAGTTCCGACGGCTTCATCATTGGTATATAATACTTGGTACTCCAATAACCATGAGTTAAAGTGTGACTATTTAGTCCCACAGTTTTATTATGCCTGTATGAAATTTTTATTGGGAATATGTTATCATCAGCTTTACGCGTATGAAAAGATCTCCATGTCACCGTACGATTACTGGTCTTATCCAGTCCCATCGCCACCGGAAAAACGTCCCATTCCCTGTATAAAAAATTCGATAGGCCAATCCAACTTAAAGTCCCTTTATTACTCGCATCACTATGGTTCTTCCAGATGCCCTGATTAGTATGAGTAACTCGGTGGACACCAGACCAGCCCATACAATACAGAATGATAGCCGATCTATATTGCTGTTCAGTTATATTATTTAAAATATAATCCATAATACCCGAATGATTCTCCAGTTCCAGAGACAGACCCGGTCTGGGTGCATAATTTAAGGTGACTGGATGAAGTCTACTTCCGCCTACCCCGTTTGCCCACAAGGTGGCGTTAATAGTCCACGTTTTACGTTTACTTTCTGCTTTCACCATGCTATTATCTGGATCTTGTATTCCCATCCATTCATGCCACAGCTTAATAATATTAGCACCATGCTTCTCAAAAACTTTATCATTCCATATCGAGGTGTCATTTAAATAACACACCCATGCAGATGTTGTTTCATAAGGAGACATACAGTGCTTGTCAATGTCATACCATAACTGATTCTCAGGAATATCACTTAGAAATTTATTTTTCTTCAGAAACGGACATTTCTTGTGAATTTCACACATTTCAATTGGCATAATCAGTTTTTCACATGTCACCCATTCTAATTCTACATAAGCTGGTTTAGGTTTATTTTTGTATATACCTACTATCAATACATATGGGTTTAGGCCCTTAGGCCAATAACCTTGTTGCACTGGGTTCCGGTTATCCATATTATCCCATGTATTCTTACTAATTATATATTTCGAGCCTGACGAGGCAGATCTTCCACTCCGCCTTCTGCTCTTTCTTTTATCGTCTATTGTTAGGGCAATCGATTTTTCAGAATTATCCTTACCCAGCCAAGATCTCTTAACTGTTGGTACAATGTGTTTAGTTAAACAATCCCAATCATCCTCTTTTGAGATCCGTAGTAATGGAGTATTCCAAAATCGATATATAACCATAGTAGACGTTAAATTAAACACATCGGAAAGATTATACTTAAGGCCCTGTAATTTGACGTGCGTCCGATTGTATCCTTTTAAGGAATTCCATCGTAATCTAGTTTTATTATTAACAATCTTGTTTCCATAAATACTAGGCACCTTTGTGGCACTAATACTTTTAGTACCTGTGCAATTCCAGAATGACTTATCTATATCTTTTATAAATCCTTTAAACATATTCTTTATCATTTTCGGTCCATATTTAGTACCATCAAACTTTACTGTTTGATTGTAACATATTTTCCGTACAACTTTCTCAGCAACAGAACAGGAGGCTACTCCAATCTCATTTGTTTGATTTTCTACTGTGATTCCAAAACCAACTATAAGGAGACATACTACCAGAACCATCTGTAGGGCTAACAGGAACAGTCCTACTTCACTTCTAGCACGAAGTAACGTCTGATACTTCCCCTTTAGTCCACTTCCTTTTTTCACCATTCTGCTGCTGAAACACACAAAAGATATAGATGCACAAAAAACCTCCTAAGCTTTCCCTATCTACCCTTTTAACCATAAGGCCATTCTGCTTAGTTTATTAGGTTTTTTGATGTTCATCCTTTCAACTTTGACCCCCTCTATCGATTTGCCTATACCTAGGTAATCCGAGGTGGTGGTGAGAAAAACTTTCACCTGCCATAATTCACTAGCCCTTTGTGAATCTAGCTTAACTTTAATTCTTTCTGTCCCTATACTAAGAAGGTCTGTTGTGACCTTGCTCTGACAGTCAATGAGGTTTCCCTTACATAATGACTATATTCTCTAGGCATGTATATTGGAAATTCCTCCTGAAATGACATTTTGGTCATCAATTCAACAAGTAAGTCATGCACATTTAATTATTTATACAGTCCTTCCTCTTTAAACTGAATTGAGCAACCATTGTCATAAAATGGATCTCTCACAACCCTTTTCCAAAGGTTTAGATCAGTATCCCTTGACAGTGTTTTATCCAAAACACTGTCTTTCAAAAATGGATCAGAATCCAATGGCATTGGGCCACCTGAACTCAACAGCCTTTCCCATAGGAAGGCTTTCTCGGTATTACAGACCAAAGCCAAGGGATTCACATCCCATTTATTCATAATTCTATCATCAATTAAGCAGCCTAGACTCGCTTCAGTTTTTCTAGACTGCCAAATATCTTTCAAACTTGTAATCTTTAACCATCGTTTTCTCAACATTAACTTACATCTAGGACACTTATTCAGCTGTCCTTGGTCGTCTAGTGCACATTTACACTCCTGACCCCGAAGACTGTACTTTATCTTACAGTCTATGCATGATTTGCATCCACAGTTCCCTGTGGTTAATTCATATTGCCAGACAGACCAACGCTGTCTGGACAACCGGCATGATCCACAAATGCTTACATCTCCAACAGAACATGATCCAATTGACCTGTCAATTGACCTGTCCGAACAGTACCACTTAGGTACTATTGTCAGTTGGCTTCTAAGCCAATGCTGGCTTTCCCTGACCTCTCTAGGTCCTTCCCAGAGGAGATGACAAATATCCTGTTTGCCACAGATCACACAGTCAGTAGGTTTCCTACGGATTGTAGCAGTTCCTGCCTCACAATCCTTATGCCATATCTTCACTAAGAAGGAATCACTAAAATCTTTACACACTACAACAGTGCCCTCTGCTGGACAATTAGCGTCTGACTGGAAACTTACTTTTGGTCTGTACACTTCACTCATGTTTTCCAAAATTAATCTTTGCTCTTCACAAGATTTCTAATTGACCAAATCCCGTTAGCTTCTAATCTAACAGTAGTATTTGAAGTTAATTCAACTACTATATCCTCAGTACCTGTTTTACTGCGAAACCGTCCCTGTTTTTGTTTTAATAGAATAAATACTTTATCTCCTACCGTGAATGGATTTTTGCTTGTGTCGGCTGGCTCACAAGTTCTATTGGTCTTCGAGACCCTATAATTAAGGAAATGGGTGCATTCATTAATCAAAGTGTCCCACTCACCTAGACCTTGATTCTTAACGAACCACTCTTTGGACGATTTAATAGCCCGTTCGGCGATGCCATTTGATGCTGGCTGATAACGAACTGCCTTAATTAAAGTAATACCCTGCTCTTTGCAGAAATTCTCTACTTCATGGCCAGTTAAATTATGTGCATTGTCCCCTCTCACGCGATCCGCAATTCCTCGGTATTTTATCCACTCCTTAAGGCTATTAACAACGACCGCACTTGTTGCCTGCTGGCACGGATAAATCTGTGTAAAGTTAGAACAGTTATCCACAATAATTAAGAAATAAACGTTCTTCCTTTTCGTCATTGGGTAAAGAGGCCCAGCGAAGTCGGTGCTTATTTCAACGTTCTCTTTATCAGTTTTGATTTTCCCAAAATCATGATAAATACTGGTCATCACTTTCCTACAATCAGGACAGTTAAGCTTAATTTTCTGGTAGTTAGTTTTCAAGTTCTGGATATGTAGGCCCATCTGCTGACAGTATTTCGCAAGATACGTCGTTGAAGGGTGAAACACCTCATCATGCAGTTTCTGCAGCAAGTTCCCTTCACTCTGCTTAGTAACTGCATGTATGCGTATGTATTGGTCAATTTCCTTGTTTCCAACTGCCGCAGGCGTTGTCTGAACTGTGTGACTGGACTGATGCAATACTTTCGGTTTCATAACCTTGTAATTTTCACTTATGCTCTTCCACAGTTCCGCCTGCGCTAAAGGTTTGCCTTTAGCATTATAAAAATTATTTAGTTCCCACCTTTCTAGGTGTTCAACCAATCCAAGGTAAGTATATTCACTATCCGTAATTAGTAAGCAGTCTGTATGATTATTTTCTCTCATGTGAATTAGAGCCTTTGCGAAAGCAGTAACTTCAGCTTCCTGTGCACTTTTATCATCCTCTAATCTTCCCTTGTCTCTGTGAATAATTTTACCTCTCAACTTAACCAGAAAACCCCACCACGTCTGTCCTTTTTCTGAACTTCCGTCAGTAAAGTAGCACAAATGTGCTGGGTTTATTATAGTCTTTTTCTCCTTTTTAGGAGTTTTTTCATGTCTAAATTCTATCTGATTGTCACTGATTAATTTAGTCCATTTAGACCAGGTAAAAGTGTGAACACGCTTATTTTCATTCACTAAATTCTTTGCTTCCCTGGCTAACAATTCAATTCCTTCACTTTTTGCAATGACTATAATAGATTTTTCTGCAGCCAGCGATTTAATAGTTAGCAAATTTCTCGCTACTGTGGCTAATATATCTACTGCAGATACATTTTCTTGTTGTCTTTGAGTAGCTGGTTTTTCATGAGAGATAAACATCACTGGACTTTTAGTATTGCCTTCATTATAGAGAACAACCTCCATTTCCTCAGGTGTGTTGTCTATTTTAACTATCAGGTTTTTATCAGGATCTCTTCTGATAATTCTTCCAGAATTTAAAGCCATTTCTATTATTTCACATTTGATTTTCTCTAGGTTATCATCCCATTCAAAATCGCCTCCTGAAGTCGCTTTATACAGCATTTTTGCTTTAGCACTGTAACCTGGTATTAAATCTCTTACAAAATGTAATCTTCCTAGCAGACTTTGTAATTCCCTTAAATTCGTTATCTTTTTATTTTTCAACTCTATCAATTTTTTCTGGGTTGATTTAGCTATACCTCTGTCTTCACCTGATATCTCAAAACCTAGGAAATCAACCTTTTCTTTTCCCAATTCTATCTTTTTCAAATTCAAGAGAAAACCGGCATCTGCTAACCTCTTAATGGTTTCCGATAGTACCTTCATGTGTTCGTCCACCGTTTGCGTGGCTATCAGTACATCATCAATGTAAACGGATATTGGCAATCCTTCGAGGATATCTAGGATGACGGCCTGAAAAACGTTAGGTACATTGCGTAATCCTTGAGGTAATCGATTATAAATTAATTGTCTGCCCTCAAAAGTGAAGGCGGTCCGCTCTCGACTCTCCTTTGCCAATGGTATTGACCAGAATCCATTAGCTAGGTCGATTTTAGACAATATTTTACCACCCCTGAGACCATTTGTCGCATCCCGTGCATTTATCAAATATCTGGTATCCGGTACCGTTAATTTATTCAAAGCCTTGTAGTTCGAAACCAAACGCCAAGAGCCATCCCCCTTGGCCACGCCCTGAATTGGGGAATTAGTAGGGCAATTTTCTCCTATGCTAATTACCCCTTTTTTCAACAATTCATTAATTGTTTCTATTATTTCTTTATATGCTGCCTTATTCAGAGGGTATTGCCTCTGTGGTACCGGAATTCCCCCTACAATAGTATGTTCATATTTGTCAGACAATTTTCCGCAATCATTCTTACTCCGGGGAATCTCATATTCTGCAACATCTGAATTGTAGTTATGCCATCTCCCTTGGCCTGTCTCGATGGACCACGCCTGGGCTTAGGAGTTATTTCTTTTTTAGATCCCTCTTTTCTTTCCCTTTCTTGCCGTGCAACAGCTGCCACGAGAGACAGATCTATCTGTTTGCTGATCAGAGAGGGCACTTCCTTACTGTCACTCTCCCCCTCCGTGTCAGTATCTGATCTCTCGGACTCAGATAGAGAATAAGAAGGTTCCTCTTCTTTAATCTCCCTCTGCCCATCCTTTTCATTTCTATCTTTTTTGTTATCTCTTTCATTTAAATTATCACCCTGTGTTAATTTTTGTTGTTTTCTTGGCGCTTTTCCTTTATTAGGAGGCGCTTCTTGATGTGTGGCTTTTCTGAGTTTCCACACATCATTAATTGTTGGTTCCTGTTTTTCCTTTTTCTGTTCGCCTAATAACAAGTAACATAACGATTTCTGCATGCAATCTAGTTGCTCTGCAAGCATATCTATTTTTGCTTTGGAACTCGTTCCCGGCATGTCCAGGATCTCATCAGGGGTAGGACCACAAGCCAGTTTTAATATTTTCTGGTTTGTTCCCTTTACAGCTGATAACTGTGAATCTCTGGGAGCAAAAATGAGACCCGGACATGTCAGAAAGGTTCTTCCTCCCAGCCTGTCATGTTCTCTCTGGTGAGAGCTACTTCGCCTCTCGCGAGATTGACTTCTAGACTTTTTATAATTAACTTCGAGGTATTTCCTCGTCTTCAGTATATTCTGAACTTGAACTTTTTTCGGACTCTTCGTCTACTTTTATTTGGTATCTACCTTTATCTTTTTTATCTGTAGAGGTTTTATACGGCCTAAAACCTATTTTTTCTCTTTCCCACGATTCTTCCCCTGTTATCAGGGGACTGAATCCGGCTATTACATTTCTTTGCTTAGGGATAGCTCCCATCTCTACCGGAGTGATATCATAATTTATGCCTAGGTGACCATAGTCACTTCCAGCCGCTCCCTCCCTATCAGTGTGTTCTGAAGGAGTGGGGGAGTCAGCTGCGATCAAAGTATCCGGATCAGGAACTCCATTCCTGGTCACCTTTATGTCGGTTCCTTTAACTATTGGTACAGTAATGTCACTATCCCCAATTTCAACGGTAACCTTTTTACTCCGACTTTTATGGCCTACTACTTGGACTAACTTACTTAATCCAGCTTCATTAGAAGTGTATAAACTATCTTCAGTAGCCAGTAGTTCCTCATTGCCTACTTGCCCTGCATCTTTCAATTTTTTATTTAGTTGGTCTTGTGAGAGCAAAGTAATGTTGGTTATTTTTTCCATGACTGTGTGAATCTGTACACTCCTCTTAGGCTCTTTTTGGTAACTATCTCTTTTATATGAGGTTTCTAGTTTAGGTACTCTATGGTCCTACAGCGCTGCCTCGAGATCTCTTGTTACCTCTGTCGTGCCTAACACAAAAACCTTATCTCAAGCGTCCCTGAGATATTTTCTAATGTTAGAAGGAAGTAACTGCTCTGTTAACTTCCTCAAAGCACTATGGAGACTTTGCTTTGCACTCGGATTTAGCCGTTGTCTTAGTTTTTGAAAACTATTGTTCCCTTAGGTTCTTGTGGGTTTTATTGGGCAATTAAAAAATGTCCCAATCCCGGACGAGCCCCCATGTGGTGAGTTCTGGTATTACACTCACTTTCCTGAATAGTATCAATGTGTCAAGGTGGTCTTTTGCTGTCAGGTCAGAATAATTCCCTCACTTGCTTGTTTAATTTATACCAGTAAATCTAGGTGTAGTCCCTACACTCCAAGGAAACAATAAACATCATTTCTTAACTAGACATATGAATTAAACTCATGCTTACCTTCCAGCAGAATCGCTCTTGGAACCCTTGTTATCTTCAGTTATAAGAAGGATTAATAGAATTGCTCTGTCCTTTGCTATTAGAACTGTTTTAGCAGCTGAAGTAAGACTTAACAGTGGTTGTCTTTTAGAAATAAAAATTTATTTATACAAAAGATTAAAACACTGGTTATACAAAGATTAATACTCGTAGCAAATCAAAAGAAAATGTTACAGAATATAAAACTTCAGCTTATTCAATCTCAACAGGGCAGTCCTGTATGAGTGAATATTACAAAGACTAATTACCTTGTAAGCAGTTCAAGCAGTTAGGAGTAAATATCAACTTGTTCTCATCCAAGGTTTTCCAAGTTACAATAAAACAGCAGAGCAGTTCAAACCAAAAGAAATTAAGCTAGAATTAAACTAGAAGAGATTTTAATTTCTCTCTAGGGATGCAATCGACATCAAAAATCAAAAATGCAGCAATCAGCAGTCAGAAAGCAGTTATATTTATACGGAACTGGGTTACATTGTTCCTATGCAGTAGCTTGGGTTTTTTCCAGAGGAACTAAGTTTCATGACAGGGTCTTGCGACATTAACCATCTATAGTCTCTGAGGGGGTTTTTGGTGACACCGCTGTTTCACATATATGGGCATTCTTGCGTCCCTTCCGTCCTCTGCGCTTCCGGCTTCTATGTATGTGTGTGCGTGAATATGTATCTGGAAGTGTGTTTGTGGGTCCAAAATACCTATTAAAATTCACAAATCCTGCCACACTATCTAGCTGCTAGCTAACTATGCTAACGTTATGCTATCTGGCTGTCTGCCTATCTCTCTCTATACTAGCCTATCTATCTATCTATCTATCTATCTATCTATATCTGTCTGTCTGTCTATCTATGTCTATGTATTTATCTATTATTTATCTATAATTTGCGCTGAATCTGAATACTCTCGTCTACTACTCGTCTCTCTAGTCACTCAATGCTCTCAAGGCGGGCTTTATTAAATTATCTCCCCAACGTGACGTAATGCAATGCATTGTGGTGGAAAGGAGAATTGCAAACCGCTGTAAGATAGTACCTACTTTTTCGTATTATATTACGTTTTGTGATACCCAACAACATAAAATACAATGGATAACAGTTCAAATGTTTATTACCAACAAGTAAATTGCACAAATTCGTTGAAAAATTAACCCTGCAACACGGCCTTTAAGAGCTTCTTCAACTCTCTATAAACATGTAAGATGATTTTTTATAAAACTGAAAGAATTGGTTTCAGTAGATTATAAAGAACTGAATGGTTTTCAACTTTAGTTAGTGTGATATTTAGGAAACCTCTTTCTCACTTTCACTGTGCTCTGGTATGCGAAGGAGGGGGTCAGAGCTCGCAGGAAGAGGACGCGCGCATAGACACACAGACACACACAGACACGCGCGCGCTCGCTATGTTTTGAGACGGTGTGAGATCATTCAGGTATGACTATATGAATTCAGTAAACCAGTTGTGTAAAACAATTTTGAACCCGTTTCATACATTGCATTTTTTGTGGACATCCATGGTATGGACATTGATGTGTTAACCCTCTGGAGTCTGAGCTATTTTCTGGGCCCTGGAGGTGTTCTGACATGCTCTGACATTTGTGCTTTTTTCAGTTATTTATAAACGTGTTAATGGCAAAGGTGTAAATTCACTCTATATAGCACAAACAGGGCTACCAAAATATCTGATCAACATGCATGTATATGTTTGAATTTTTAAGAGAATAATGTTTATGCGTGGTTATTGGAAAAAATTAAAATGAAAGTTGCAGAAATAAGGCCACAAAACACATAGTAAATATGTGTCAATAAGACTTTTGACTAATGGATGTGGTCGCCTATAGTTTTTTCTTCAAAATTATGTGAAAATAGTCTTGCTTTATCGTTCACATAAAACCATACATTGATTTAAATTGATGTAAAACAGGTTTTGCTTGGAAAGCCAATATGCGAGGGGGGCGTGAACGAGGAGTGGTTTTCACCTTAGATTACATTGTCCCACCCACTCTGCATAATGACTCTGCATAATTAGCCATTCATTCAGGTGTGAAACTGACTGAGCCACAATGCAAGGACAAAAGATATATTTAGAAGAAGACTTATATTGACCATTTAAGATTTTGCTTACATCTTGTAAATATGTTTTGCTATTTTATTAAAAAGGTTACAATTACAACAATAATTACAATTTTAACAATATTTCAAGTGTACTCTTTCTTTGTAAAAAAAAGATTATAGGCCTACATTTTATCTATGTATTCATATTTCAGTCGATTTTTACTCATCTCAGTCTAGCAATACAGTTTGCTAAAACATCATTCACACACGCGATTTAAATTTAACTTCTGGCAAAGATGAAGTTGATGATAGGCTTTTGACTCGCGATCTTCGCAGTAGGCTAGTGAACGCACTGGAGAAATGCACATTTATTAGGCTACATAGTTTTTTGGTTTTGGATGGTTTTGTTTAGAACCAGCTTTCTGTAAATATATTTCAATTTTTTTTAGACATGTGAGGCGAGTAGGCTACGGGTTCATGATGATCTCCAGTTCAGACCTTATGTTGTGATTGCTAGCATATATATATTTAAAATCCAGGAAATTTGTTAATGAAAAAATTATTAAAATTAAGATACAATTGATACAAAACGAAATTCGTTTTAAAGAAAGGATTTGTACTTTCTGTTTTGAGGTCTCTGTGAATGTTTGAAAGTCTTTTAGTGCTTAGAGCGCTCGCATCCATAATGGAGAACTGTCACGTAATATTGTTTTTTTCCTCATAAATGCGAACACGAAAAATAAAAGACAAAAGACTTTTAAGTAAAACTTACTCCGAAATTGTGTCCTCGGCGGAATTTGCTCTTCAAAATGCTGCCGTTCGTCGTCTGTTATAATCTTCCTCTGAGGAAACAACCCGGTATCGTGCATTCTTCCTCGCTGTCCAGAATCATCTGAAGGACGTCTTTATTACCGGAGAAGCGTGCCATACTCAAAACGCGATGAACTATCAGTAAGTCTGATAGAAACTGTGTTTTTATGGCATTGATCGGGGGGCGTTGTCATGATTCTGTCCTTGAGTTCTCTAGTTCTGAGACAGGATCATGGCAGACCCATGTTTGTGTACAACACATGGTCCTTGGTTTGGGCCATGTGCTTGTGTGTCTCGTTACCTTATCCCGCCCCCTTGTTATCCTCGTTTGTCATGATTGTCTAGTTAGCATCACCTGTTCCCCTTATTGGTTCTCCTATTTAGTCTCCTTGTGTTTGTTGTCTTGTGTCGGTTCATTGTGATCTTTACCTCTGTGTGATCATTGTGAGTTTTGAGACCTTGTGATATCTTGTGAGTTTCCTGTTCCAGAGTATTGTCTAGTTATTGTTAGTTATAGTCTAGTTTAGTCTCTTTGTGTTTTGTCTATGTTTTGCCCCCTCGTGGGTTTTGTTTTCCCTGTTTGTTAGTAAATAAACTATTTGTTATATATCCTGTTTGCGTTTGGGTTCATCCGTATTTATCGTGACAGAATGAACCGACCCTACCAGAACCCAGCAAACAGTACGCCACCACGTCTTGATCAGCATTTGGACCCTCTGGTACAATGGTGGCAGGAGACGATTGCCGATAGTAGGAGGGGCAAACTTCCCTTCCCTCCCCAGGGTGAGTGGTCCCTGAGAGAGTACGCCCGGGTCGTGGACGAGAGAAGGGGTTTCTTGCCTGACGCACTACTAAAACATTATCTCATCGCGGGCCTAAATGAGCCGCCTCCTCTGGCTGAACGAGAGAAACTGGTTCGTCATCCGTTCCAGGAGATGATTACCTGTTTGGCACAGAAGGAATCACGGACTTCCATCAGACCGTCATCACCTGGTATGCTGCCCGTGATTCCGGAGGGTCGCGTCCTCACCGTGGCCACGTTGGTGAACCAGATTTGTCCCAGCGCGACTTCTGAAGCATCCTCCACAGCTACAAGTCTTCGTGGAAAACGAGAGAGACGGCTGTCGTGGGAGTCGGCTTCAGAGTCATCCTCCACAGAGACGACAGTTCCTGCTGTGGTTCCCTCTGAGTCTTTCCAACCGGTCTCAAGTCCGGTTTTGGCCTCTGCTCCGCGGCCGAGAAGAAAGAGGAGGAAGAGGGGAACTTTCTGTTCTCCGTCTCTGTCTTCGCCTGAGTCCACGAGGACTCTCGAACCTGCTGCAGAGAGCGCAGGTCCCCAGTCAGCACTGGTGAGAGTTGTTCCTGAGGCTGCTGCAGAGAGGATTATTCCGGATCCTGCAGCAGTAAAGATGGTTTTCAAGTCTGTTGCCACTAACAATATCTCAGAGTCAGTTTCAGAGAGGGCGGCGGCCGACACAGCTGCAGAAGCACTCCTCCGGGCAGTATCAGCTCCTCAGGACATGCCGATTGCAGTTACGGCCAAGACTTTATCTAACTACTTGTCTAGTCTTGTAAAGATTCTGGAAGTTCCTGTCAGACCTGTTTTACCCTCAAGTCCTGCGTCCACAGCAGAGGAGAGTGCGGGTTTCAAGTCAGCTGCAGAAGGAGCGGTCTCCATGGTTACTACAGAGAAGTCTGTTTCTGAGCCAATGATGGAGTGTGTGGATTCCGAATCTGTTTCGGAGGATTTCGAATCTGTGGAGGAGACCGTGGGTCCTGTCCCAGCGTCACCGTCCGCCACAGCGCCTCTTGTTCCCGATTACTTACCACCGGCTACACCTCATGTCTTCGTTCCGTTGCCGGTTGCAGCAGTCCCCACTGTCACCCAGTCTCTGTATGTTTCCCCGGTCTTCCCTGTTAAGGCTCAACCCCGGACTGTGTCTACCATTTCCCCACCCAAACCCGCCCGGGTCCCTCGTCAGAGGTCTACATCCCGTAGACCCAAGACCACCGTCCCACTCACCCACCCTGGACAGTCTCCCGTGAACTTTGTTGTGCCTCCGCCTCCCCTTCCTTGTTTACTGTTCCTAATTTTTCACCCTAATCCTGTCATTGTGTTTTCATGTATGCCTTTGTTATTATTGGTTATGTTGTGTTGGTTCATGTCTATGTCTCGAGTTTTGTGTCCTCTTGAGAAGCGTCTGGTAGCCGCTTTTTAAGGGGGGGGTTCTGTCATGATTCTGTCCTTGAGTTCTCTAGTTCTGAGACAGGATCATGGCAGACCCATGTTTGTGTACAACACATGGTCCTTGGTTTGGGCCATGTGCTTGTGTGTCTCGTTACCTTATCCCGCCCCCTTGTTATCCTCGTTTGTCATGATTGTCTAGTTAGCATCACCTGTTCCCCTTATTGGTTCTCCTATTTAGTCTCCTTGTGTTTGTTGTCTTGTGTCGGTTCATTGTGATCTTTACCTCTGTGTGATCATTGTGAGTTTTGAGACCTTGTGATATCTTGTGAGTTTCCTGTTCCAGAGTATTGTCTAGTTATTGTTAGTTATAGTCTAGTTTAGTCTCTTTGTGTTTTGTCTATGTTTTGCCCCCTCGTGGGTTTTGTTTTCCCTGTTTGTTAGTAAATAAACTATTTGTTATATATCCTGTTTGCGTTTGGGTTCATCCGTATTTATCGTGACAGGCGTATGCGATGATCACCTAAACTATTTACATGTGAATCGCGCCGGGGGCGGGGCGGACGCAGCTGATTATAAAGATAATGAGGCAGAAGGAAAAACGGTACCTCTCCTTGCTTTCAAACGGATTACATGAGTTTAAAACATTTGTTTTTTATATAAATTACTTCATTCAAAAGAAGAGATTTCAAGCTTCATACAGACATATCTCACGTGCCTGTGTGAGAAGTATTCGCTGAGTTATGATTCATTTTCGGACGCGTTTCAGAATGGACTACACGGAGAGAGAGAAGGCAGAACTCGCTTCGTGTTTATTTTTCTTTATTTGGCGAAAAGCACAACACTTTGTTTTTATTGTGAGTATACACAAAAACAATACACATTTAACAGAATCGATTGATGTATGAAACTCCTATGGAAAATCAAAGTCAACAGAGTATTCATGAGTTTCTTTTACACTGATTAAAAAAAAGCGAGCTGGTATCGCCGGCGATACCGCCGACCTCAGGGGGTTAAAAGCTACTTCAACTCTCTAAAATGTAAGTCAATTTTATTTATTCAGCTAAAACAATTGGATCAATAAGATATATTTTATATACTTTTAAAGGTATGTTTTTCAACTTTTAGCAAGATATTTTATATACTTTTAAAGAACAATGTTTATGTAAGATAATTATTTTATATTCTTTTATTCATCTAAAACTGAAAGAATTGGTTTCAGTGGATAGTTCATTTATTTCAACTTTAGTTAAATTATTTTATATAATTTATATAAAGGATAGAATATAAAGGATAGAATGTGTTTGTGTGACATACACTTAACCCTCTGGGGTCTGGGGTGTTTTTGGGGTCCTTGAGATGTTCTGACATGCCCTGACATTTGTGCTTTTTTCAGTTGCTTATAAACATATTAATGGCAAAAAAAAATTACACACTATTTAGCACAAACAGGGCTACCATAATATGTGAGCAACAAGAATGTACATGTCTGCATTTTTGAGAGAATAATGTTTATGCGTGGTTATTGAAAAAACTAAAAACTAAAGTTTCTGAAATAAGGCCACAAAACACATACTAAATATGTGGCAATAAGACTTTTGACTAATGGATTTCATCGCCTAGTGTTTTTTCTTCAAAATGATATGAAAATCATCCTGCCTAATCATCCACAAAAAAACGATACATTGATTTTAGTTTTGTGAAACACTTTTAGTTTGGAAAGCCAATATGCGGATGGGGCGTAACCGCTCCAACAGCATCATGCATATGTAGTAGTTCACACCTGGTGAGACTACGTCCCTGCATACTTAATGAGCCATTCATTCAGGTGACGTGTCACCTATAGCTAACTTAAATATACAAGCTTCATAAAAATGATCATTCTAGGAGAAAATTTCAGATGGCATTTAGAGGCTTTTGCATCTGAACTCTTCATATATACACACACACATATATATATGCATGCACATACATACTTTATAATCTTTTCAAAACTAGTCAACGTCTTTCAAAACTAAAGTATACATTTTATCATACGTATTTCAAAGTAAAGGATTCATTAGTTAGTTGATGACTTTATTTTTGACAAAACACATACAGTATATATTCCTCATCTCAGTATAGCAATAGAGTTTGCTAAAAGCTGTTCATTCAATACAGCAGTATTTGAAAATCGATCATATTTTGTAAAATTACATTTATATTTGCATTTATGTCAAAACCTAGACACTTTTAAACATCAAAAGGACATTTATTAATATGTATTCGTGTCAAAATGACAAATAAACAGATTTTCCTATTCAATTTTGCATGGAAACGCTTCCAAGACGCTTGCGTGTCGCGTGAAAAATAGGCGTCGGTTCTATTTCTAGAATGCACGCGTTTTCCACGCGGCTCGTGCCGCGCCTGAGACGCGCGTCTCACACAGGCAGTATGCAAACTCTAAACTGTTAACATGGATGGGAGCCGAAATAAAAACGGACACGCCACGCAGCTGAGACGCTTACGCCACGCATCCAGTGTTTCACCGGCCTTATCCAGCGGATGTGGGCGTTTCACAGGTTTGTATGGATCGCCTCACATTTGCGTTTGAATAGCGCGGTCTCCGTAGGCGGAGTCACATTAAAACTTAATTAGCTGAGATGAGAACGACTGACATCTCTCTCTTTACATACATATTATATAAACTGTGAATATTTGTTTTTTATAAAAATTACTTCATTTGAAAGAAGATAATTCAAGCTTCATGCCTGTGTGACTGTATGCCTGTTTGACTGAGTATTCGCTGAGTTACAGTTCATTTTCGGACGCGTTTCAGAATTGACTTCACTGACGGAGAGTAGGCAGAACTCGCATCATGTTTATTTTTCTTTATTTGGCGAAAAGCACAACACTTTGTTTTTATTATGAGCATACACAAAAAAAATACACACTAAACAGGATCGATTGATGTATAACACAAGCATATAAGATAAAAATTAATATTTTTTTTTTATTTTTTTTTTGCACTCATACGAAAAAAAACGAGCCTATCGCGCCGGCACGATAGCCGACCTCAGGGGGTTAACAGTGTCCGAACAGCACATGTTCAGATGTCGGTGCCCGATGCTCTGGAATGCGAGGGTGGGAGGGAGCGCCTGTGACACACCATATAACCCTTCTTCAAAAGATCAAACACCCGTCAAAACATCTGTTCTGTTAAAATAGGTCAAACTAACCGTCAAAAATATGATTTAGGACTAGCTAGGTCATAGGGCAAAACTAACTGTCATACCACATGATCGATAGGGCAAAGGTTAATCCCATGACCTCATTCGGGAAGTTCAACCCATCAATCATAAAGGTCAACGGAAGTTCAACCTGTCAAAAGGTCAAAGGTCAAAGTCATTAATCATTTTGACACAAGCTCCCTCATAAGTACTACTAATTTAAGTTTGTCCTACTCAAACTAATTAAGTATTTTGAGTGTTAGGGCTTACAGTGTAGTCAAGAACTACAGTGTAAGTAAAACTAGATCAGCTGACACTGAACCCCATGCTGAGTTCCACAGCAGTGAAGTCACCAGTGTGCCCTGGTTGTGTAATGACGTTCACTCTATTAAACAAAACTTTCCTTAACACATTAAATTGAGCTCTGACAGAAATAGTGGCCATCTTGAAAATGGTCGCCATCTTGAATTTTTGAGTGGCACACATCTTTTTCCATGATAATGTTCCTTTAAGAATTTTTGTACCAAATTTCATGATAGCATCACCATTTGAAAAAAAAAAAATGTAAGGATTCAAGAAAAATGGCGGCCATCTTGAAAAATGGTTGCCATCTTGAATTTTTGAGGGACAAGCACCGTTTTCCAAAAAAACATTCTGAAGAGAGTATTTTCACAAAATGTTATGCCTACATCACTGTTTGAACGATTGACATAATGAGCATTTGACAGAAATAGCGGCCATCTTGAAAAAATGGCCGCCATGTTGAATTTTTGGATGGCCAACGCCTTTTTCCCAAAAAGTGACCCTTAGAGAGTATCTGTGCCAAATTTCATGCTTTTATACCAATTTGAATGATTCTCTTGAAATATGCCATTAATCTGCTGCACTACAGCAGGCAGCGAGGCAGACAGGAGCAATCGATCAGGAAGTCGCAATGTTGTCTGTTCTGTTCCTGAATCCTGTTCCCTGTTACCTAGTCTAAGTCTGTCTTGTTTTGAGTTTCTCTAATAAAGCTGCTACACGTGGATCCTGCTTCCTCCTTTGATTCAACCCTGCATCGTTACACACACATCCAAGGCGATTCACACACGTGAATGATGATTTGCACATTTAAGGATAAGCTCGCACATTTTAAACATTCAAAGGTTTTTGTGCACAGTTGTGCACATTGAGTGTGCGGTTTGGGACGCAGCCCAAGAGTCCATGTGTGTGAGAGTGTGACAGTGTGAAACTGTGTGTGAAAGAAGTAACAGATTTATAAGATACAACTCGTTTAATTCAATTCAATTCACATTTATTTGTACAGCATTTTTCACAATACACGTAATTTCAAAGCAGCTTTACAGAAAATGCATAATAATAATAATAATTCTTTACATTTATATAGCACTTTTTCTGAGACCTCAAAGCGCTTTACATAGAAGGGGGGAATCTCCTCAACCACCACCAATGTGCAGCACCCACCTGGATGATGCGATGGCAGCCATATTGCGCCAGAACGCCCACCACACACCAGCTTACTGGTGGAGAGGAGACAGTGATGAAGCCAATCAGTATATGGGGATGATTAGGAGGCCATGATGGACAGAGGCCCAAGGGGCAAATTTGGCCAGGATGCCGGGGTTACACCCCTACTCTTTTTCGAAGGACATCCTGGGATTTTTAATGACCACAGAGAGTCAGGACTTCGGTTTAACATATCATCCGAAGGATGGTGCTCTTTTGGCAGTATAGTGTCCTCGTATACCTAATACTAACACCTCTTCCAGCAGCACACACACACACACACACATGCACACACACACAGACACACACACAGGTTTCTATAGAGAATCATGAGATCCTTCATTTTAACAGGAATTGATCAACAAACTGTGATATTGATTCATTCTCTTGAATATGTGTCTTAATTCCCTTGACTTTAACTTTCTGTTCCTGTATTTCTTTCATTGTCGCTTCTAATTTTAACATCTTTGTCTTCTGATAACATCTTTAAATGTCTTTGTTTTATTTTCACAGCAATAGAGAGACAAAATAAAAGAGAGAGAAAACAAAGATAATAATAAAAAGATAAAGATCAATCCAGAAACCCCCACTAAAAGGTTTAGTACAGTACACAATATATTACAGCAGAAGCGTCTTTAATAACACACACATAACCCACAGCAGAGGAATCATGTTTTGAACAGATCCGAGAAGTTCAGATAAAACATCTCTGAATGTCTTAAACTGAGTTTAGAGTTGAAAGTCTAGTTTTGCTCGTATCATCCAGACATGTTTCAGTGATTCTCATTGTGTCTCATATTTCCTCTCTCTTCTCTGTGTATCATTGTCTGTTTCTCTTTATTTCACTGACAGAAGTTCAGCTGTGTTATTAATGTAATGAAGAGACAATAAGAGACTCTAGAACATCTCACTGTCACTGATTTATCATGCAGCTCAAAGCATTATGGGGAGTCTCTCATCAGTCTATTCTCATTCATCAACACAGTTTCACTGATGATCCAGAATAAAAAAGCCTAAACCCAGGATAGAGTGTGTGTGTGAATGTGGTCTGGACTGTGTGTATGAGGCTCAGTGTGTCAGAGACGCTGTAGAAGGACAGAGTTCCTGCACTGTGATCCACACACACTCCTATTCTACACACTCCTGTTCTCCTGCTGATGATGGGCTTTACAGGGAGTTCAGTCTCTATGTTATTGTGTGTGAATGTGTAACTGGAGGAAGAGCAGAACAAACTCCAGGACTGATCATTACGTCCAAACCCACACTCTTTACCCGATCCCTTCTTGCTGATGCTCTTATATGACACTGATATACACACACCTCTCCCACTCCACTGAATCTCCCAGTAACAGCGTCCACACACACTCTCTCTACACAACACCTGACGCACACCATCAAATCTGTCTGGATGATCAGGATACGGCTGAAGCTCTCTGTCAGTGCCAGTAATCACTCTGTTCCTCTCAGACAGACGGAGGTGTGTATTCACTGTGTTCAGATCCAGAGTGAACTGATGAGAATCTGATGAAGAGAAAACACACATCAGTGAATTACAGAAACTTTCTATTTTGAGTCTTCATTTCAGATCTGACTAGTTAATTTAGGATTGTAAGCAACCAATGATAATAAAGCACTAAAGAAATATCATTCTGTAACAGCTTTTGTCCTGAATGAGGTTCTGACTGAAATCGCCATGGTTACCAAACAGAAAAGATAGGATTCTTGTGTTCAAATATTTTTTTATGTAATCAGGAATTATGAAACTGTCTGATCTTTTACCGTTTTTTAATTGCTTTGCCACAATTTCCACAAGCAAGAATAACATATTCAAAACTCTTCGTACTAATATTACAACAGATCATCAGAAGTGTGTGTGTGTGTGTGTGTGTGTGTGTGTGAGAGAGAGAGAGAGAAAGTGTGTGTGTGTGTGTGTGTGTGTGTGAGAGAGAGAGAGAGAAAGACAAAGTGTGTGTGTGTGTGTGTGTGTGTGTGTGTGTAGACGTATGGGAGGCCGCATGGGACGAAACACATTGAAACACTTGCGTATTCACATTAGACTTGTACAGACATTTGAAACACTTGCGACACACACTGAAACACTTGCGATACACACTGAAACACTTGCGAAACACACTGAAACGCTTGCGATACACACTGAAACACTTGTGACACACTGAAACGCTTGCGATACACACTGAAACACTTGGGACACACACTGAAACGCTTGCGACACACACTGAAACACTTGCGACACACACTGAAACACTTGTGAAACACACTGAAACACTTGCGACACACACTGAAACACTTGTGACACACACTGAAACACTTGTGAAACACACTGAAACACTTGCGACACACACTGAAACACTTGCGATACACACTGAAACACTTGCGAAACACTGAAACACTTGCGATACACACTGAAACACTTGCAACACACACTGAAACGCTTGCGACACACACTGAAACGCTTGCGACACACTGAAACACTTGCAACACACACTGAAACACTTGCAACACACACTGAAACACTTGCGATACACACTGAAACACTTGCGAAACACACTGAAACACTTGCGAAACACACTGAAACACTTGCGACACACACTGAAACACTTGCAACACACACTGAAACGCTTGCGACACACACTGAAACGCTTGCGACACACACTGAAACACTTGCGACACACACTGAAACACTTGCAACACACACTGAAACACTTGCGATACACACTGAAACACTTGCGAAACACACTGAAACGCTTGCTCTACACACTGAAACACTTGCGAAACACACTGAAACGCTTGCGACACACACTGAAACACTTGCGAAACACACTGAAACGCTTGCGACACACACTGAAACACTTGCGACACACACTGAAACGCTTGTGAAACACTGAAACACTTGCGACACACACTGAAACACTTGCGACACACACTGAAACACTTGTGAAACACTGAAACACTTGCGACACACACTGAAACACTTGCGACACACACTGAAACGCTTGCGACACACTGAAACACTTGCGACACACACTGAAACGCTTGCGACACACACTGAAACACTTGCAACACACACTGAAACACTTGCGATACACACTGAAACACTTGCAAAACACACTGAAACACTTGCGACACACACTGAAACACTTGTGACACACACTGAAACGCTTGCGACACACACTGAAACACTTGCAAAACACACTGAAACACTTGCGAAACACACTGAAACACTTGCGATACACACTGAAACACTTGCGAAACACACTGAAACACTTGCGAAACACACTGAAACACTTGCGACACACACTGAAACACTTGCGACACACACTGAAACACTTGCAACACACACTGAAACACTTGCGACACACACTGAAACGCTTGCGACACACTGAAACACTTGCAACACACACTGAAACACTTGCAACACACACTGAAACACTTGCGACACACACTGAAACACTTGCAACACACACTGAAACACTTGCGAAACACACTGAAACACTTGCGACACACTGAAACGCTTGCGACACACTGCAACACTTGCAAAACACACTGAAACACTTGCGACACACACTGAAACACTTGCGACACACACTGAAACACTTGCAAAACACACTGAAACACTTGCGAAACACACTGAAACACTTGCAAAACACACTGAAACACTTACGACACACACTGAAACGCTTGCGACACACTGAAACACTTGCGAAACACACTGAAACACTTGCGACACACACTGAAACGCTTGCGACACACTGAAACACTTGCAAAACACACTGAAACACTTGCGAAACACACTGAAACACTTGCGACACACACTGAAACACTTGCGACACACTGAAACACTTGCAACACACACTGAAACACTTGCAACACACACTGAAACACTTGCGATACACACTGAAACACTTGCGAAACACACTGAAACACTTGCAAAACACACTGAAACACTTGCGACACACACTGAAACACTTGCGACACACACTGAAACGCTTGCGACACACACTGAAACGCTTGCGACACACACTGAAACACTTGCAACACACACTGAAACACTTGCAACACACACTGAAACACTTGTGATACACACTGAAACACTTGCGAAACACACTGAAACGCTTGCTCTACACACTGAAACACTTGCGAAACACACTGAAACGCTTGCGACACACACTGAAACGCTTGCTCTACACACTGAAACACTTGCGAAACACACTGAAACGCTTGCGACACACACTGAAACGCTTGCGACACACACTGAAACACTTGCGACACACACTGAAACACTTGTGAAACACTGAAACACTTGCGACACACACTGAAACACTTGCGACACACACTGAAACACTTGCGACACACACTGAAACGCTTGCGACACACACTGAAACGCTTGCGACACACTGAAACACTTGCGACACACACTGAAACGCTTGCGACACACACTGAAACACTTGCAACACACACTGAAACACTTGCGATACACACTGAAACACTTGCAAAACACACTGAAACGCTTGCGACACACACTGAAACACTTGCGACACACACTGAAACGCTTGCGACACACACTGAAACACTTGCAAAACACACTGAAACACTTGCGAAACACACTGAAACACTTGCGATACACACTGAAACACTTGCGAAACACACTGAAACACTTGCGAAACACACTGAAACACTTGCGACACACACTGAAACACTTGCGACACACACTGAAACACTTGCAACACACACTGAAACACTTGCGACACACACTGAAACGCTTGCGACACACTGAAACACTTGCAACACACACTGAAACACTTGCAACACACACTGAAACACTTGCGACACACACTGAAACACTTGCAACACACACTGAAACACTTGCGAAACACACTGAAACACTTGCGACACACTGAAACGCTTGCGACACACTGCAACACTTGCAAAACACACTGCAACACTTGCAAAACACACTGAAACACTTGCGACACACACTGAAACACTTGCGACACACACTGAAACACTTGCAAAACACACTGAAACACTTGCGAAACACACTGAAACACTTGCGACACACACTGAAACACTTGCGACACACACTGAAACGCTTGCGACACACTGAAACACTTGTGAAACACACTGAAACACTTGCGACACACACTGAAACGCTTGCGACACACTGAAACACTTGCAAAACACACTGAAACACTTGCGAAACACACTGAAACACTTGCGACACACACTGAAACACTTGCGAAACACACTGAAACACTTGCGACACACACTGAAACACTTGCGACACACACTGAAATGCTTGCGACACACACTGAAACGCTTGCGACACACACTGAAACGCTTGCGACACACACTGAAACACTTGCAACACACACTGAAACACTTGCGTGTTCATTTACATTTTTTTCTGAATGCTTAAACCCTAACCGTGATTCTTATAGCACAATTTCTAAAACTATTAATACTTATAGCAAAACCACTCACTGAATTTGCAAAACTAAAAGCACAAACACTGCTTTGCACTCAGTTTGCAATTTTGTAACACACACTTTGCAAAACTGTAGGTACAATCCACTGCACAGCACTCTTTTTGCGGAACTGTAAACACAACTAACTGCTTTACATTCAATTTCCAAATGATCAACACACTCCTAGCAAAACTATACAAATGTATGGCTATTATTTACACTATTTTGCCAACTGTCTGGCACACTGTCAGATGTGAAAACTGTTTTAGATTAATTAGTTCACTTTGCAATCAGCCTAAGCCACAGGTAAGCTGTCCGTGTGGAGTACAATGGAGGGAGCAGGAAGAGTGAGAAGAGTGAGAATTAGAGGCAGAGGAAGAGGACGTGGAGGTGAAAAAGTAGGAGGAAGAGGATGCAGAGGTGAAGAAGTAGGAGGAAGAGGATGCGGAGGTGAAGAAGTAGGAGGAAGAGGAGGAGGAAGAGGACCCGGAGGTGAAGAAGCGAGAGGGAGAGGACGACAAGGACAAGGAGGTGAAGTTAGAGGAAGAGGACAAGGAGGAGCAAGAGGAGGACGATGAGGGGGAAGAGGAAGGGTAAGAAGAGTAAGAAATAGAATTACTGATAACATCAGAGCTACAATAGTGGACCATGTAATCAACCATGGAATGACCCTGAGGGAAGCTGGCCAACGGGTTCAGCCTAACTTGAGCCGCTACACTGTAGCAAGCATCATAAGGACATTTCGAAATGAGAATCAGTTAGTACAGTCACTTTGCACTAAGTTTTGTAGCACTGCCATACTCTAATGTGAAACACAACAATACCATACATGTAAAAATACTGAAATTGTTACTTTACAGAATTGCTAGACATCCAGATGCTGGGGGCAGAGGAAGAATGTTCACTGCAGAACAAGATGCCATGGGTCATGAGCTGCTTTTTGTGGATGAGGCAGGTTTTAACCTCACTAAAACAAGGAGACGTGGCAGGAACATTATTGGACACCGTGCCATAATCAGTGTCCCAGGACAACGTGGTGGTAACATAACTATGTATGCAGCTATAAGTCAAAATGGTATTGTTCACCATCATGCAACTCTAGGCCCATATAACACTGCACACATTATTACATTCCTGGAAACCTTACATGACATGCTCACTAGTGTTCAGAGACCAGAGCAGACCAGATACGTCATCATATGGGACAATGTTAGTTTCCATAGGGCTGCTTTGGTCCGCAACTGGTTTACAGATCACCCACTCTTCGCTGTACTCAACCTCCCCATACTCTCCATTCTTGAATCCAATTGAAGATCTTCTCTGCCTGGCGCTGGGAGGTCTATGACCGGCATCCCCATCAACGCATAGCCCTTTTACAGGCAATGGAGGAGGCATGTGGGGATATTGACCAGGCATCATGTCAGGCCTGGATACGCCATTCCAGAAGATATTTTCCTCGGTGCCTTGGACTGGAGGACATTGCATGTGATGTAGACAAAGTTTTGTGGCCGGACCCAGAGAGACGACACGATGTAGACTGTTTTTTTTTTTTTTTTAGTGAAATTACTATTTTGTGTTTTGACTTGGAAAAAAACACTTGTGTTTGTTTTGATGTGTGTAAATAAACTCCAATACTTGAAGTTTGGATCCCTGTATGTTTACAGAACTATGACAAAAGTATGACCTCAAACTGACATAGCCTACCTTGTGCACAGTGAAAGCAAAAGCCAGATGTGTTTTTTATTCATACCATCAGTGTGTCGTTGCCGCATTGTGTGCTTACTAATGTGATGGCTTGTGTTAACTGTTTGATACGAAAATACAATTTTTACGAAGGTTTGAAGAGTTAAGCAAGGTTTATTAGCTTTTGCAAGAGAACTACAATGTTTTGCTGATTTGGTGAAAGGTTTTCTTATTTGTGTGTAGAGTTTTGCAAAAATAGCCAATAGTTACAAAAAATGTGCTTAAGCCATCAGAAAAAACTGTAATTACACGTTCCTCATATTAAGCCCTTGATTCAGGGAACAGGGAAATATTTTACCACTCCAAACGCCATCTTTATATTAAAAAAAAAAAAAAAAGTTTATTAAATGCAAAGTTTTTCATTTTAAAAGCATTTATAAATTCAGTTCATATTTCCAACAAACGCAATTCAGAACCATTTCCCCGCCCATAAGCGGTGATATAGTCTACATAAATAAGTTCATAAATAAAAATATAAAAATGCACATATTAATTATAATAATAATATAAACAAATACAACACTTAGCCTATCACAGATAAACGCCCAACGCTGGTTTCAGTTTTGCTTTAAATAAAATAGTTTAGGCTTTAAAATAAATATTGTTTGTCGGCTAATTAATTCTACAATAATGTATGTTTATTTTATAAGCTACTGAGCCTATATTTTTCATTTTTGTTTTGCATTGAATACCATTTAAAGGATTTGTTGTGGAAACTGCTGTGCCATCCTCTAATACAGTAGTTCCCAAAGTGGGGGTCAGCGGGGGGTCGCGAGATGATTTACAGAAACTTAATTTTTTTTTTATATGTTAAAAAAGGTTGTAATGATGCGAGTATAAATTTAGGATAATTTAAATAAACTGGAAATAAAACTTTATTTGCTCCGATTAATTATGACAGTGTGACGGTGTCAATCACAATTTACAGCACAACAACATGCGCTAGCTAGCTAGATGCACATTTGGTGTTTTGCTAAACAGCGATCGGTCTATTTTGAGATCTAAACTTGATAAAAAATGAAACGGTGGTTATTAACATCACAAGAGAACGAGAAGGGAGCAGAGATGCCTGCTGATGAGAGAGCGGGATCAGCAGAAAATACAGAGGGCAGAGAAGAGGATGAGCCGCCAGGACTACCCTCCACCTCTGGAAGGGCAGCCCGCCAAACCCGTGGCCCGCAAATGGACCATCCCTCCTCGAAAGCCAGAAAATACAGAGAGGAATACATAAACTATGGTTTCACGTGCATTGTTATAAATCAGGTACAACACCCTCAATGCGTTGTGTGCTCCGAAGTCCTCGCACATGAAAATGCAAAGACACCTGAACACCAAACACCCCAGCCTCACAGATAAACCTACTGACTTTTTCCGCAGAAAGGAGAAACTAAACTAAACTCCCCACTAAAGCTCAGAAGGCTTCATATGAAGTGGCATATTTAATTGCACAGACCAAAAAGCCACACACCATTGGAGAAACTTTAATCAAACCAGCAGCAATAGTTATGAGTCGCGTCATGCATGGAGATAAACTGGCCGCTGAGCTGGAACAAGTGCCGCTCTCTGATAGGACTGTATCCCGCCGCATTACAGACATGGCTCAGGATATCAAGTGTCAACTGATTGACAGAGTGAAGAAGAGTGGGAGGTACGCCTTACAACTGGATGAATCCACAGACGTGTCCAGCACCGCTCAACTCCTTGTATTTGTCAGATATATTTTTGAGGGGAAACTAAATGAGGAAATGTTATTTTGTATGCAACTGGAGGGATCATGCACGGGCGAGGACATTTTCAATAAGCTGGACAGCAAACTTAAAGATGAAGGACTATCTTGGGGCGAGTGCATATCAGTGTGCACAGACGGAGCTGGGGCAATGCTGGGAAAAAAGAAAGGACTAAAGGCACGAGTCCTCCAAGTTGCACCTCATCTCAATTTCACGCACTGCATCATACACAGAGAAGCCCTCGCGTGCAAAACCCTGAATGCGGAGTTTAAACATGTTCTTGACACTGCTGTGAAGATTGTTAATTACATAAAATCACGTCCACTGAACACACGACTGTTTTCCACTCTCTGTAATGAAATGGGATCAGAGCACAAAGGCCTGCTCCTACACACAGAAGTCAGGTGGCTGTCGCGAGGAAATTTGCTGAGACGCCTGTACGAGCTGCGGGATGAGGTGCGCATTTTCCTCACAGACCAAAGATCCCCACTTGCTGAGCATCTGTCTGATGCTGACTGGGTGACAAGACTGGCATAATTATTTGTCATGTATTTTTGAAAAACTCAACGGACTAAATGTGTCCCTGCAAGGTGAAAACACAAACATCTTGTACCTTAATGATAAAGTGCAGGCATTTGCGAGAAAGCTAGTGCGTTGGAGAGAGAGAGTGGAAATGGGACGCATAGACATGTTTTCTGAACTGGAAGAATTGCACTCAGTGTTAACAGCATCAAGGCGTCTATTACGGCTCACCTTCAGTCCCTTTTGGATCACTTTCATAAGTATTTCCCTGAAGGAGACGCTCCCGACCAATATGACTGGATAAGGTCACCATTTAATGTAACCACGGCAAATCATCTGGCGTCAGATATGGAAGATGCGCTGATAGAACTTTCAACCGATCGAACCCTGAGGACGGCATTTGACGGCAAGACGCTGGATGAGTTCTGGGTTTCTGTCGCGCTGGAATATCCACAGTTGTCGAAAGCCGCGTTGGATGTACTCATGCAATTTGGCTCAACGTATTTATGCGAAAAGACATTCTCCGCGCTGCCTTACATTAAGAATAAACACAGGTCACGGCTTAACGTGGAAGATGATCTGCGGGTGGCGATCTCCAAAATTGAACCTAGAGTGGACCTGCTTTGCTCCGCGCACAGCGCCCATCCATCACATTAGGCGTTTTTTCTGAATACAAAGTTATTGTTGTATGCATGTTATAGGCAGCTTGTTCGTATTCTGTCTGTAAGCATTTCACAGTTATGGATGTATTTGTTTTTGTCCATAATTTGTTAATAAAATAGTCGCGGGTCGTCAGCAGTCTAATATTGGGGGTCGCGGTCTGAAAAGTTTGGGAACCCCTGCTCTAATAGAAAGCCACGTTAAGCGTTTCCTTTATAATAATGGGTTTCCATGGGAGGAAAACTCTTAACGTGTAATTAAATGCGTTTTATTCTGGGCTCATCTGCTTTTATGTACATAGTATGGTTTATTAATAAGGTGTGTACAGAATTTGATCTTTTAATATCACTGTCTCTTAAGCCACGTTAATAGTTTTTCACGTTAAGCGTTAGCATGTCCTGCTACTATTTGCTTCAGCTTTTCGAACGTATGATAAATATATTCGAATGTATTCGAATGTAGAAGTGTCACAAGTGTTTCAGTGTGTATCGCAAGTGTTTCAGTGTGTATCGCAAGTGTTTCAGTGTGTGTCGCAAGTGTTTCAGTGTGTCGCAATCATTTCAGTGTGTGTCGCAAGCGTTTCAGTGTGTGTCGCAAGTGTTTCAGTGTGTCGCAAGTGTTTCAGTGTGTGTCGCAAGTGTTTCAGTGTGTTTCGCAAGTGTTTCAGTTTCAAATGTTTTAGTGTGTGTCGCAAGTGTTTCAGTGTGTGTCGCAAGTGTTTCAGTGTGTTTCGCAAGTGTTTCAGTGTGTGTCGCAAGCGTTTCAGTGTGTGTCGCAAGTGTTTCAGTGTGTGTTGCAAGTGTTTCAGTGTGTGTCGCAAGTGTTTCAGTGTGTTTCACAAGTGTTTCAGTGTGTTTCGCAAGTGTTTCAGTGTGTGTTGCAAGTGTTTCAGTGTGTTTTGCAAGTGTTTCAGTGTGTCGCAAGCGTTTCAGTGTGTGTCGCAAGTGTTTCAGTGTGTATCGCAAGTGTTTCAGTGTGTGTTGCAAGTGTTTCAGTGTGTGTCGCAAGTGTTTCAGTGTGTGTCGCAAGTTTTTCAGTGTGTTTCACAAATGTTTCAGTGTGTGTCGCAAGTGTTTCAGTGTGTGTCGCAAGTGTTTCAAATGTCTGTACAAGTCTAATGTGAACACGCAAGTGTTTCAATGTGTTTCGTCCCATACGGCCTCCCATATAGACGTACATTTTCGTGGTCCTGCTGTAATCCTGATCTCTCCTCCATGATCCACACTACAAAACACACAAAGTGACAGTTAATCAGTAACACTCACACACACACACACACACACACACATACTCTCTTCTCTTTGTTTCTCTCACACATACACTATCTCTGTCTCTCTCTCTCTCTCTCTCTCTCTCACACACACACACACACACACACTCTATCTCTCTCTCTCTCTCACACACACACACACACACACACACACACAACACACAACACACACACACACACACACACACACACACACACATATTCACCTGATGTCTCTCAGGCTGTGACACACACACACACACATACACACACACACACACACACACACACACACACACACGAACACATTCACCTGGTGTCTCTCAGGCTGTGGCACACACACACACACACACACACACACACACACACACACACACACACACACACACACCTGGTGTCTCTCAGGCTGTGACACACACACACACACACACACACACACATTCACCTGGTGTCTCTCAGGCTGTGACACACACACACACACACACACACACACACACACAATCACTATCTCTCTAGTATCAAATGTCTGTATATTAAGCACTTGTGTACTGTGAACATACAGTGACCCAACGGCAAAAGCCAGAAAGGTCAGAGTAAAAAACTGTAGATGAAAAGCATGTTCCAGTCATTCTGCAGTTGAGCAACTGCAGAATCACGGTCAGTGAGAGAGAGTGATTCTGCTTCAGCATCATGTCTTCATGTTGGGTTCAGACTGAGGACTTTATTCACATCACAGACACTGTCATCTCTGCAGGAGAAGGGAAAAACCCTGAAGCAGATCCAGCCTTGACCACACTATACACACCTGATCTTCCTCATCCTCCTCTTACACACCTGATCCTCCTCATCCTCCTCTTCTTCCTCTTACACACCTGCTCTTCCTCATCCTCCTCTTACACACCTGATCTTCCTCATCCTCCTCTTACACACATGATCTTCCTTATCCTCTTACACACCTGCTCTTCCTCATCCTCCTCTTCCTCTTACACACCTGATCTTCCTCATCCTCCTCTTCCTCCACTTACACACCTGCTCTTCCTCATCCCCCTCTTCCTCCTCTTACACACCTGCTCTTCCTCATCCTCCTCTTCCTCTTACACACCTGCTCTTCCTCATCCTCCTCTTACACACCTGCTCTTCCTCATCCTTCTCTTCCTCTTACACACCTGCTCTTACTCATCTTCTTCCTCTTACACACCTGCTCTTCCTCATCCTCCTCTTCCTCCTCTTACACACCTGCTCTTCATCCTCCTCCTCTTCCTCTTACATACCTGCTCTTCCTCCTCTTACACACCTGCTTTTCCTCATCCTCCTCTTACACACCTGCTCTTCCTCATGAATACAAATTTATTTTGTAGGAAAATCATTGAAATGGTTTGTGATTAATATCCTGTTGTTTGTTGTATTTTCTTTGTCTTTGTGGGTTTTGGTTCTTTTGCTGTTGTAGGCTGTCAGGACCTCTGAAATAACTGAAATCATTTTGCAAAGTGATATGGAACTGTAATGCAGTCAAGACCTGCCTAGAACTACTTTACCTGTGCGTTTACTGTAAATAATTACACACCTTATAATGTTTGTCAGTCAATCAGAATGAAGCATTCAGCAGCCCTGTAGCATAGCTAGAGCTAAACTTCTGTAAATTCTCAATAAGAACGTTTGTAAATGTAGTAATGTGAGTAATAAGTGAAGATTGAAATGCTGTTTTTGGAGTTGTTTAATCAATCTTCATGCTCTACATACTTGAGTTTATCCAGTCTGTAGTTTGGATCCTCCAGTTTATCAGTGAGCAGCTTGACTCCTGAATCTCCTGGGTGATTGTAGCTCAGATCCAGCTCTCTCAGGTGTGAGGGGTTTGAACTCAGAGCTGAAGACACATAACCACAGCCTTCCTTTGTCACCATACAGCCAGACAATCTACAAAGACATACAGCAACAGTCCACATGGCATTAGTTTGGCAATCAGACGTTACTATCACACAGTGATCTTGGCTGCATTTCCCAAAAGAATCAAAGTATGAATGACTATATTTTTTTTCAAAATTTCTGTTTTGAATTGAAAATATATCATTTACATTTAGACAAGAAACATTAACAGTCATACAAAAAACAGTGAATGTGTGCATATTTCAAAATAAATAATTATTTGCAAGTATTTCAAATGCATTAATTTACAATGAATTCTAATAAATTCTTCATTTCCCTTAAATATCTTTAAATCTGTTTATTGATCTTTCACAATAATACCAGGATACATATACAGGAGAACAATGAAAAAGATATGAAGCTCATAACATCTCTCAGCCAGTCATCAAAAGATGGAGGGAGATTTTGTTTCCACAGCAGAAGAATGCGCCGTCTAGCTAATAATGTTGAGAAGGCAAAAGCCTTTGCAGCATTTCTAGACAAGCCAGTGACCATTGAGCCATTTAGAGAAAGTTAAAAATTGCAACCAAAGGGCAAGGCTCAATTTGTCTCTTTGTCACTGAAGAAAAACAATTAAAGATTGATAGCCAAAAAGAAGTTAACGATGGACATAACCAAAACATATGTAATAAATCAGTCTCATCATCAAATGTGAGGCATAGATCCGACTCTCACGGTTGTCTAATAAAAGAGAGAGAGGAAGTGGAGATGGAGGAAATCAGCCTGTATATCGTAGACAATGCACCCCTTTTATCTAAGGCTACTTCAAGAATCTGATCAAGCAAAGATTTTGGCGGGAGATTCGGAAAGTCAGGGAATGAATTTAACAAAATTTCTGAGCTGCAAATATCTAAAAAAAATTGTGCACAAGAGAGAGAATTTTTTTTTTCAATTATAAAAAGCTGGAAAAAAACATTATCAATGTAAATATCATTGACAGCCAAAATTCCTGCTCTCTGCAAAATATTAAATGCTTTGTCATTAAGTCAGGGGGGGAATAAAGGGTTAAGGTTTATAGGTGAAGACACTGGGAAGCGCTGAAGGCAAAAATGGGTTCGGAATTGAGACCAAATCCATAAAGATTGTCGGACAATAGAATTGGCGTAAGGACAGCGCGAGATGGCAGTAAGAGGACCACACAATAGTGTGGCAGGCGAGACTGGGGAGCAGGAACCCTCTTCAATACCGACCCAAGCCGGGACCCAGTCACTGAGCCAGAAATGACTCTGAAACCAGAACAATGTAGAGTGTATATTTGCTGCCCAGTAGTAAAATAAGAAATAAGGAAGGGCAAGCCCACCCTCAAGCTTTGGTTTCTGAAGTATTTCTCTACGGATTCTGGCTGGTCCTTTGATCCCAAAAAATCCCATTCTTGCTCTCAGGCTTCCAAAGTCAAACCAAAGACACACACAGAGGAAATAAATAATAGTGTACAAATGTATAACTAAATTACTTATTTTCTAAATAATAAAATCTTCAACACCGACCAGCGAGTAAAATCTTTCCGCACTCGTTGGAGCAGCATGGTAAAATTAGCCTTGAAAAGATCTATGCACTTACGTGTAAATATTAATCCTAAATATTTAAAACTATGGGAAGCAACTTTAAACATTGAAGCACTCGTTGGTAAATCAGAAATTGAAAAATTTATTGGATATAACTCACTTTTATTTATATTCAATTTATAACTGGAGAAGAGGCTAAACAAATTAATAATTCTCAAAACTTTGGGTAAAGAAACCGGATCAGAGATATAGAGCAACACATCATCGGCATATAAATAAATGTTGTGAACAGCACCAGCTCTCCTAATTCCCTGTATGGCCGGCTCACTAAGAATGGCAATTGCCAAGGGTTCAATTACCAATACAAAAAGCATTTGTCAAAATCAAAGAAATACAAGAATGGTTGGAGGCAGGCAACCATTATTAATGGAGTCTAATCTAGACTAAAAACACATATCTTTGGCCCAGTATACAGATAACAAATTATAGACTTCTATAATTCAATATTAGGCTGCATAGATTAGGTCAGCCGAAACCGGGAACACTTCCCATAAATCCTGATGTGCTTGTTAAATCATAAGAAGGATGGCGTCTACGCTAATATTACATAATGAATATATTGGGGAGGAATATAAAAGTTTTATCCAGGATATGAACGTGTTGCCAAAACCGAATTTCTGTAGCACACAGAAAAGGTAATCCCATTCCACCCGATCAAAGCCTCCCGCGGCGGTAAATTGCGGGTGTGTATTTGTGGTCAATGTGGTCTGTGGTCAATGCAACAACATGAACCTCCCGGAGCTTCAAGCGATCTGAGATCGAATCTCAGTGTAGCCAACAGTGTTCATGTTTTTTCCGTTCCTGATGCTTAAATATGTATCTATTCTGTTTATTAAAGTCAAGCATCTTGTTTAATTATCAATTGTACATTACAACATAAATTTGAATCATTCACAAAATTGAGATGACTGACAGTGATACCCGGCCATAGCAACAGAAGACATTTTTGTCAAAACAGATCGAACAAATCAGAAAAAATACTTTCAATACAGTATTGCTTTCAATTAAAAAAATAAACAATGAAAATTTAAAATAAAAATAAAATTAAGTTTGAAAACCCATCGCACATTTCAAGGTATAAATAAAGTGTCGGGACAGTTTATTTATTTAAAACAGGGTTGCATCGATAGAGTTTATTCCCTTTGCGATGCAAAATAAGAAACACAGAATCTTATTCTTGCAACATTTAAAATTTCTATTGTCAAAGAAATTGCAGCTAAGTTAAAAAATTAAAACGGTACAAAACGAAAATAGTTCAAAGCAACATAAATTAAGAACAGGCGTTTTTCTTTGCCTATCTCTCGTGCTGGATCTTTTTTTAGTACGTTTCTTTTGTCTCCCTCACTGCGCGCGCCGGGTCTTTCTCGAAATTAAACATTTCAGGGTAAAAACACACCATACAGCTGATAATACTGTATATGTCGCTGCGTGTCATCCACACAAATCACGAAAGAAAAAATTGTAACAAATAGCCTTGTTGCTTCAAAAATACAGCATGCCTTGCTGAATTCACCTTAAAATGAGATTGATCGCGAATTAAAGAGCTCTGTATCTGCTAAATTGAAATTGTGTGTGGAAAACCTTTAAATACAATAAATAAAACTACAATATTTATAATTTAGGGCCTACATATAGACTTTTGGAGATTTATCCTTAAAAGAATTTTGCCTTTGCCTGCTCATCAGACTGCTATCCGACACTCTCCATATGAAAGACGGAACATTAACACCTCTTGTCCTGCACCCCCACGATAAAGCAACTACTGCGTTCTCCAAACCCCCCACAGGCTATCTGAGTTTGAGACTGAAAAACAAAGAGTTTGCAATTCACACTTAACCCTCTGAGGTCGGCAATCACGCCGGCGTGATCTGCTCGCTTTTTTCCTTATCAGTTGAATTGAGAACCGAAATACTCTTTTGACTTTGATTTTACAAACAAGTTTCATACATCAATCGATTCAGTTAAATGTGTATTATTTTTGTGTATACTCACAATAAAAACAAAGTGTTGTGCTTTTTGCCAAATAAAGAAAAATAAACACGAAGCGAGTTCTGCCTTCCCTCTGTCAGTGAAGTCCATTCTGAAACGCGTCCAAAAATGAACTGTAACTCAGTGAATACTCAGTCAATCAGGCATACAGACGCACAGGCATGAAGCTTGGAGTCTCTTCTTTTAAATGAAGTAATTTATATAAAAAAACAATATTCTCAGTTCATGTAATCTGTAAGAAAAGAGCGAGATGTCAGTCGTTCTCATCTCATCTAATTTCTTTTAATGTGACTCCGCCCACGGAGAGCGCGCACTATTCAAACGCAAATGACTGAGGTAATCCACGCAAACCTGTGAATGCCCCCATATCAGCTCGAGAAAACACAAGTTTATTCAGATCATTACTTGTTTACACCGTCTCGCAGCGCTGTGAGGAATAATAATAATGGAAAATGTACCTCAGAAGTGCGGGTATTTCGAGGAGCAAGGATCCGACTGAGCTGAGAATACTGTAGTAAGTTTTTTTTCCTTCTCAAGTGAATCGTGTTTCTGTTTGTGAATGAATGAACGGCAGAGATGCGCGCTGTTTACCACAGCTCGCAAAAAGACAGTTTAAATTTAAATCGCTTGTGTGAATGAATGATGATGTTTTAGCAAACTGTATTGCTATACTGAGATGAGTAAAAATCGACTGAAATATGTTGAAATAAATTGTAGGCTATTTGTATAAGCAAATTAACATTTATATGCCCTAATATTTCATAAAAACAACGTTACAGTCAGGCAAAATATGAAAGACAACATTTTGTTGACTAGATTTGGGTACAGTTTTTACTGTAGAATATACTGCCACATCAAATAAGCTTTTGTTTAGCAATTTCTGCTCATATGTTATATATATATATATATATATATATATAATACTATTTTTGTCAAAAATACAGTCATCAACTAAGATGTTAGATGTTCCAATGTTGGCTATATTCAAACTAATGAATACATATGATAAAATGTAGGCCTATAATATTTTTTTTTACAAAGAAAGAGTACACTTGAAATATTGTTGAAATTGTAATTATTGTTGTAATTGTAACCTTTTTAATAAAATAGCAAAACATATTTACAAGATAGATGTAAGCAAAATCTTAAATGGTCAATATAAGTCTTCTTCTAAATATATCTTTTGTCCTTGCATTGTGGCTCAGTCAGTGTCACACCTGAATGAATGGCTCATTATGCAGAGTGGGTGGGACATTGTATTCTCAGGTGTAAACCACTCCTTGTTCACGCCCCCCTAGCATATTGGCTTTCCAAGCAAAACCTGTTTTACACAATTTAAATCAATGTATTGTTTTATGTGAACGATAAAGCAAGACTATTTTCACATAATTTTGAAGCCAGAACTCGAAGCGACAACATCCATTAGTCAAAAGTCTTGTGGACACATATTTATTATGAGTTTTGTGGTCTTATTTCAGCAACTTTCATTTAAATTTTTTCCAATAACCACGCATAAACATTATTCTCTTAAAAATACAAACATCTACATACATGATGCTCACATATTATGGTAGCCCTGTTTGTGCTATATAGAGTGAATTTACACCTTTGCCATTAAAGCTGCACTATGCAAGAATTGTACCTTAATATAACAGCTTCAAAGTCATTTCGGTGGTAAACAAACTCCTAGTAGGGCGAATAATCCTGGTAGTAAAGCTCGGGGGGGACGCCTCTGGAAAAACCAGCAATGCAAGTTTGAGAGAGGCGCCCCCGACAAATCTCGCGAGAACACGACTTGCTTTACGGCAACGATGTCACACACATCAACAACAACATGAAGCACGAAGACACTTGCGCGCATTTCAGACGTGATTCTTGGAAGACTCGACGATGGAAAAAAACAAAGAAAGCGCAGTCGGAAGAGTGTAGGAAAAGGAAGAGAGAATCTGACTGTGTGAGGAACCGGACAAGAGTCCCATAGTCCCACTCGGTCAGGCTTTCACTCGTTGGCGCGAGCTAAAAAGCAGCACTGGATGCAACAGCGATGCTGACCTGGCGATCTTGTTGATGGACTAGTAGCCTAAGTAAATCTCTTTTTTGGAAACGACGCTGTTGAAGTTGATTCCTGCGATTATCATGAGAACAGTTGTCAATATCTCACACAATTATCAGGACATAAATAAGCCTAGAGGTTGTAAATAGTGTAAACGAGCACAATTTACAAACTATCACAAACAGGACAAGCGGTCAGTGGACGCGGCGAGAGCGCGCAAGTGATTTTTCTAAATACACCAGTTCTGCTGTTATTCAGTGTTTCATTTGACTCAAGGTAAGCCTATCTTCGATTCTCTGCTTATTTTTAATTTTTACCTTCTCACAAATCCGTATTTTATCTAGACGCGTTATAACTTAAATAACAGCCGCGAGTGAAAATTATTATTGCAGTTTAATTGCACTGAAATATTGCCTGCTAGCAGCTAGTTTCGATTTGGGCCATTTTCGCTGTTTTTGCTTAATTGCTCGCCGAGACAGCAACTGTAGAAAGATATAAATACTAGGAGATTCAGATCACAAACAGGACAAGCGGTCAGTTAGTGGACGCGGCGAGAGCGCGCAAGTGGTTTTTCTAAATACACCAGTTCTGCTGTTATTCAGTGTTATTTTTGACTCAAGGTAATTAGCCTATCTTGGATTCTATGCTTATTTTTCATTTTCTTTCAGTCTTCAACTCTCTAGTCTACCCCCAGCTGAAAACCCATCTCTTCCGTGAGCACTTGAAACGCAAGTGAAAGCGCTCTGAAAGCGCATAAGACTTTCAAACTTTCACAGAGACCTCAAAACAGAAAGCACAAAGCCTTTCTTTAAAACGAATTTCGTTTTGTATTAATTGTATCTTAATTTTAATAAATTAACCAATTTCCTGGATTTACATAAAAAGTATAGGCTAGCAATCACTGAACTGGAGATCATCATGAACCGAACCGTAGCCTCGCCTCACACAGGCCTAAAAAATGTGAAATATATTTACAGAAAGCTGATTCTAAACAAAACCATCCAAAACAAAATAAAACTATGTAGCCTAATAAATGTGCATTTCTCCGGTGCGTTCACTAGCCTACTGCGAAGATCACGAGTCAATCGTCAACTTCATCTTTGCAGCCGACACAGAAATTAATAAACAACTAAAATGTCTTATTTCAATATTTTACATATTCATAATTATTACTTTTGCTGGTTCTCTGAGGCAGCTTTTTATGTTTATTGCGTTTTGGAAAAGACCTCTTCACATACAAACACGTTTCACCAAGGCACAGCGGCCCTTCAGCACATAAGAAAAAAAGCACGGACTTACTAATTACGAAACTTTGATGTGGTTGAACAGGTGAAACAGTCACAAATTCCACTGCAACTCAAACCTTCTCAGTATGAGTTATGAAGGAAGAGAACAGCATTACAGTTTTCAGCGCGTCTTCCTCTGATTGCTGTGTTGTGACTGAATTTACGACAGTGCAAGTATTCCACAGCGACTCTAGGGGTCGTTGTTTGACAAAAACACAATTCCTGCATAGTGCAGCTTTAACCCCTTAAACCCTGAGGCCATTTTTGGAGTTGTTTTGTCTGAGTGACACACAAAAAAAGTAAAGACTCATAACTTCAAAACTATAGCAAGGAGAGTCAAAAGGTAGGTATCGTTTGAAAGAACACTTTTCAATTTTTTTGAAAATATAAATTACATTACATTTGGACATTCTCCTGCCGAGAAACTGCTGATAAAAGACAAAAAATATATATAATTTGTATAATGATAATGCATATCTTTCTTATTTGACATGGAATAACTCAGGAAGGAAATAAGGTAGGAGGAAAAGGAGGAGGAAGTCCCTCTACATATGAGCTGCATCTGGATAAAATTTTGTGGTGATTGGATAAAGCAATCAAAAGTTATAGCATTTGGAACCAAGATAGCCTTTTTGTTGAGACCTTGACGCCCCTCAAGGGCATTTTTAAAATTGTTTCACCATGAAGAATATCTTGTCATAAAAGCAATAGATTAAGTTAATTTTGGGCTCATTTTAATTGTATTAATATGCTGTAAAAAATGAAGTGCAATTTTCAACGATTTTTGAATGTTTCATGAGATGTATGATGTTTTTGACACATTGCAGTACATAGTACAAAAAAGTATTTTATAGATTATGAAAAAAAATATTCTATTTATCAGCAAATAACTCAGCAATACTTAGGAGTTTTTCAAATTGGCTACATTCACTTTAAAGTTCAGACTCTAAGCTTTCAAATGACACCAATTTTCTTTGAATCAAGGCAATATTTTTGAAAAATATGATAATGAATATTTTCGCAGCTAGGTGGCGTCTGAGGGGCGTCTGCGGGCGGTACACTCCGGTTTAGAGAGACTAGTCAGCACTCGTTCAGAGTTGATCGAAGTGGTTAGATGCTTTAAAAAGCTGAGATTCTAAGCTTTAATATGATCCATATTTTGTGTTATTCCACGTTTGAAAACGAGCACGGACGGTTCCGGGAAAACACTTTGCACCCCGGAAGGATGAGAGACTTGTTTTTTAGCCAAGTATGCATCACTTCGTGAGGAATATCTCGTGATCAAAGCAATGGATTATGTTGTGTTTGGGCTTTTTGTAATCGTGAGAATCTGCTGTCAATAAAGATGTGTGATTTTTCACAATCCATGCATGTTTAATTGAGTTATGAGCTGAAACGTCACATCAAAACAACATCGCATCACTGCTTCATAGATCCGCCTGTGGTATTTTTTTGTGTTAGAACGCCATGAGGGATATCTTTAGATCTGAGTGATGGATTATGGTGAGTTTGGGCTCTTTTTAATCTTAACAATCTCCTGTAAATAATGATGTGCCATTTACCACAATTGATGCATGCTTCATTGAGTTATGAGTTAAAATGCGACAAGTGCTACATCTATAATAAATGTTCTATGCGTGCCGATGGGGGTATATATATATAGACATATATATATATATAAATATATATATATAGAGAGAGAGAGAGAGAGAGATATTATTGCTAGTTTTTGGAAAAGTTTGAGTAGATTTTGAGAGTAGTTTAGGAGTAGTGTAGATAGTTTAGGTAGTTTTTTGTGGAAGGAAAATGAAGCGAATGTTTTTGGTCTCATTGTTGACAGAAACTGTTTTGAGGAGTGGCACAGATAAAAAAAAAAAAAAACACCTTATATTCGTTGTAAATAGTTGTATGTATAGTTTGATTTTGTGTTCATTTTTCCTTTTGTATAGTATATTTGCACTTTTTAGGAACCCCTCTTACTCAAGGAATAAAAGCCCTGTAATGTAGCTGTCTGTGTAATTGTACATGAAGTGTTTTGTAGAGTTTCTAAGCAAAAAAGAAAAGAAAAAACGCCTATTTTTTGCTGTATATAGTTTGATTTTATCTCAATTTTACCTTTTTTATGTTGTATTTGCACTAATTGGGAACCCTCATACTCTGGGAATGCAAGGCCTTAAATATAGCTCTCTGTATAATTGTGTGCATAAACTTTTAAAAAGTGGCAAAGCTAAAAAAAAAAAAAAGCCTATGGCTACACCCGCTTTTTTTTGTAAATCATATTTTTTTGTATATAGCTTGATTATATCTGAATTGTACCTGTATATGTTGACATTTACAACTTGCGTTTACATTTTAAACCTTTTAAAATGCTTCATTAAGCATGTTTGTGTTTTTTGTAGTAAAAAAACTATAATTTTTCTATTCGGATTTTGTGTTTTTTGTGTGATTTTGGGTCCAGTATGTTGATACAGTACATAAAAGTGAAAAATTAATTGTCTGTTCATATAGGTGATGTTGTGCTGAAAAAAATGATACCAAACATTGGTATGGTAAACATTTGTTTATGTCGCAAAATAAAAAAAATAAAAAGTACTCAAAAACGGCCAAAATATCCCAAGACTCCGAAGAGTTAAGGGGTTAACATGTTTATAAATAACTGAAAAAAGCACAAATGTCAGGGCATGTCAAAACATCCCAAGGGCCCCAAAAACACCTTAGACCCCAGAGGGTTAAATCGCTATTCTAGACATTAGCAATAGGCTATTAAAGTGTTGATAATGAAGGAATTAAATAATTTGCTATGTAGTAATATTTCTGTCATAAATGTTTATTACTAAATATTTAATTATTTCAATAATTGAAGAATTAAAACGCTCAAATGTTAAACTCAATATTAAATTCCACAGGGATCTTTGAATCCTTACAACCAGGGTGCGATTTGTGAATTAAAGTTTTTTCAAATAAATCTCGAACCACAGTGCTTCGATCTGCTGTTAAACTAAATAACATTTATAGAATAATTATGAACTTAAATGAAACAATATCGCAACATTGACAAATACATTTATTTGATCTGTTTTTACAATTTAATTCAGGGCGATTTAGCCTTTAATTAGAGCGAGATTTTCCCCCTTTCCTTGTCCTTTCCTCATTGGGAAGCGCTCACATGACGATAGCTAAACATGTTTGAGTAGATCCTCTGTACCTCTCGGTTTCATATGGATTTCATAATCAGGCTTTTGACATAGCCGATTAATTTCGTATCGTGACTGAGCTGAGGCAATTGGCTTTCGGTTCATTTTTGTGACGCCGTAGTTCCCGGAGACAGAGACGAGCCTAATATGAATAAAAGTTTACAGTTTTGAAAGATGTAGGCTACTCTACTCTTATCTGTATGACCGAAAAACTAGAGTAGGCTAGCCTATTAAGTTATTTTAGCTGTTAAGAGAAAAATAAATCCAAATGAACACGTTTGTCGAACACTAATTCAATATATATAAATATATATTAACCGAACTGCTTTTGAAATCACGATTAGAATTACAGAAGTCATTGTATATTTGTTCCTTAGTGTAAAATGGAAATGCATGGTCATTTTATTTCATAAATAGGCTATAAGCAAAAAACTATGGTGTAACAGAGTTGTAGAACTAGACAAATCTATCTGCATAGGCTATAAAATGCATTAATAGGCTAATCTAAAAACCTCAGTAATCCAAGTTGGTTCGGGATTTGAACCTGTGTCATCTAAATGATCGAGACACATGTTCTACCACTCGGCCATGACTTTACTCGTTGTGAAATGCCCAAACTTTCCAATGTGTGTTCGCTCACACGAGCGAGGAGCGCTCTTCATTCAAATGAACGCGCCGCCACGTTTGACGAACACTAATTCAACATGCCAGAATAAAACCTGGCTTTAGAACAATGCATATAGCGCCATTCGTCGTGGTGTGCCAAAGCACTTAATTAGGCCTATAAACTTCAATATTTCATGCAAAACAATCTCAAAACACTTTGTGACATTTTGAAAAGCCGTGCATGCATTACTGCCACTGGAACCATGAACGTAACATAATACTGGTTCTGATTTTATTGTTTGTCGTTTAAACGTGCCTGTTGCATATCTTTATTTTATATATTTTATATGGTCTATTGAATTAGCATTGACATATATATATATATATATATATATATATATATATATATATATATATATATATATTTATTTTTTTTATTTTTTTTACAGAACTGCTTTTGAAATTACGATTGGAATTATTATAGGCTAGGCTACAGAAGTAAAGTCATTCTGTTGCGTAGTTTGTTCCTTAGTGTAAAATGGAAATGCATGGTAATTTTATTTTATTTTATAAATTTAAGCAAAAAAACTATGGTGTAACAGAGTTTTAGAACTAGACAAATCTCTCTGCATCAATAATAGGCTATAAAATGCATTAATAGGCTAATATAAAAATTACAGTAGTCCAAATTTATTCGGGGTTTGAACCCGTGTCATCTAAATGATCGTAACGTAAGTTCTACCACTCGGCCATGGCTTTACTCATTGTGATATGCCCAAACGTTCCAGTGTGTGTTCGCTCACACGAGCGAGGAGCGCTCTTCATTCATCTCATTCCTCAATAGAATGCCACAAATAATCAGCTTTTCATTGCATATAATTTACTTTTGTTTGTTATTTTTGGTATTAAATTTGTTTTTGTGGGGTTTGTTTGTGTGTGTTTTTTTTTTTAATCGCACTCCTCCCCGGGAAATAGGCTTGTCGCCCACCGACGTCTAGGTCTACAATATGAAATACAGGTTATCATCTCTATTTTTAACCTGTTATTCTATTTTTTTATTTTATTTGCCTTATAAAATGTTCTATTATGTTTACCATAGTTGTAGTTTTCATCCTTACTGTTAATTGACATTAACCCCACTTATGGCAATTGAAAACAAGTAATAAAAACTCAGTGAGTGTTTTAGCGCAATTTTCTCACGTCATGGGATCACAACACTAAGAGATAGTAAATGAAAGAGAAAATAAGTTGCTTGAGAATATAACTTTCTCTTGAAATTCAAATGAACTTTCTGAAATCAAATCAGCAATGGATAATAAAAAAGGCACAATCACTTGACTAGTTGAACATCATTTTTTTTATTAGCTCATTATTTTTTACATAATATCCCTTCATATAAAGTTTTAATTAATTTTTGAAGCATAAAGGAAAGATTTTTGATCAATTCTTTTTTTCTAATATTATTTTCAATTTTATAAGCTATCGATTGCAATTTGTTTCAACTCGATAGCTATTGTGGTTGCCGAGAAATTTGCAAAAAACTGAATTTTTTCTGGAATTTCCAGGAAATCCAAAATCTTTTCCTGGATTTTTTTTGTGCGTTCCCGAGATTAGACCTTCCTTAACATAATGCCGAAAACCCGAAGTCTCTAGGTGGTCTGGTTGAGGAGTAGATAGAAGTGCAAGATTGGTGCACACAGACAGAACAGAAATCATGAGTTAACAATCGCAATTTTGTCCGGTGGAAAATTGCGCTAAAAAAGCAGCAATTGCCGCTGTCTGGTTTATTTTTACCATGGTAGTTGGCGCGGCGGTATTAGACATTCTGGTTGGTTACCATCTGTACATATGCACGACTACGCCACCCTGTTAAACAGGGAAATAAGAATATGAATCAATTTAACCACCTACAAAGGACACACAGGAACGTGGTTATCGAAGAAGGGCTTGAGACGTGGATACAAAAAAATGTACAAAAGCTTTATTTAAGTAACAACAACCTTAAAAGACGGCATTAAAAGACTGGGTCAACATTCATCACTCATTCACGGCTCTAACGAACCCAAAAAGGAGACCGAGGCTTAACAATGGCAGGTACACTATTTTAGTGAGCACAAGGCTCCTATAATCACTCTTACCACCCTGTGCACAGGTATCAACACACGCACTCCAATAAGGTCAAGCATGAATGCACAGCACTCCGTGACAAAACCTCCACCACCGCACATGAGGGCCTACTAGCGGCCTGCCTTGAAGCCTCGGCTCCTGTAATGAAAGCAAAATTACCACACTGATCTCAATATACAACAAGGCCACTTAACAATTACAAAAAAAAACAAATAATAAACATTTAAATTAATAAACCAGAAAATCATGACACAATACTACAATGATGAGGTTCAGGATTGGCACCAAGCTGGGTATATGTTCACCTCACTACCCTCCTCACTGCACTCTTAAAGCAAAACAGAGATAACAAAAAAAAACGCTACAAGACAACTTCACAAAACAAGCCAAATAAAGAATACAGTTGAAGGGGGGGTGAAATGCTATTTCATGCATACTGAGTTTTTTACACTGTTAAAGAGTTGGATTCCCATGCTAAACATGGACAAAGTTTCAAAAATTAAATTGTACGTTTGAAGGAGTATTTCTGTGCCAAAAATTGTCCTTCCGGTTTGTCACAAGTTTCGGAAAGTTTTTTTCGAGTATGGGTATGTGTGACGTCAGATGTAACGGAATTTCCTTATATGGGTCCTAAGGGCACTTCTCCGGTAAGATTGCGGGCGCGCGCGCACTCGTAGACCAGAGTAAGAGAGCGAAAGCAGTTCGTCATCAAAGTGCCCTGCCCAGCTTTTGGGAAGTCAATGTCACCAAAGAAGTGTGTTTTTGGTTGCCAGGGCAAGACAACCCTGCACAGATTCCCAAAGAACCCGGCGTTAAGGCACCAGTGAATGGAGTTTGTTTTTCCTGAGCATAAACGGAGTTGTGTAGACTGTTTGTTCCCTGCATTTCGACGATGATTGTTTTATAAACAAAGCCCAGATCGACGGATTTGCAGATCGTCTAATGCTTAAGGATCGAGCAGTCACAATGATAAAGGTTCGGTGAGTAAAACTGCTTCTATTGTCTCTGTGTGTTACTAGCTCGGCGCGTTAGCACAGCTTCGCCCACAGGGCCCGCCTCCAGCCGCTCGGTTTTTTCCGGAAAGACTCGGTACAGCCTATCTTTCTTTTATAAATATAATAAAACTAAAGACTTTTTGGAGATATGAAGGATGCAATACTACTCTATAGGTACTCAAGATTAACAGGAGATTGAGTGAAAATTAGCATTTCACCCCCCCTTTAAGCAAAGCAACATTCATAAAGGAATGCACTGAAAAAAAGGTAAAATAAATATATCAAAAACAAAATAAAACAAATTACAAACACATCGAAGAACTAGTTGAAGAAACAAAAAAACAAAACCCAACAATCACGAGGACAAATGCTGGAGAGCGTCACACAAACATATAGATCGAGCGCGCACGTGTTGATGAGAAAGTTTGTCACGGCAGAAAATCTGGATACAAAGCAGCAGCGTCAAACAGCATTTCCCCGCCGAACAGTCTATTCCTCCTAAAATTTAAACATAAACATATACTTGCGGTATAAAAAAAATGAGCGCTGCACAATAGTGATAGTTTCACGTACCTTCATTTCATAACCAGTCGCACATCCACGTCACACACACACAGAAGGATACCACCATGTCACAAAGCACGGGAATGCAGGCGGGGCATATGAATAGCCACCGCCAACAATGAACCATCAGCCATAATGCTATAAACCAAATGACTGTTACATAAAGTCACAAATCTATGTGCTAACTAGTCAGCCAGACAACACATACCTCAAAGCGGTGACCACACACACAAAAGGTGCATCCGAATCCCCATTTATACGCTCCCTCGCGGAATATAATTGGACACTACATTACCCACAAGCATTAATTAATTAAAAAACAAAACTCTATACATCCCACCACATTTGCAAGCATTTTACCCAGTATCTTTACATCTATGTTCAGAAGACTGATTGACCTGTACGAACCACATTCGTGTGGGTCTTTGTCTTTTTTCAAAATCAAAGAAATACAAGAATGACGAAGGGTTGGAGGCAGGCAGCCATTATTAATGGAGTCTAATAACATGTTTAGGAGCGGTGTTTTAAGTGTTTGAGAAAACATATTTCTGCACAGGGAACCCATCGGGCCCAGGGGTCTTGCCATTCTGCATACTCTAGCTTGCTAGCACTATCTCTTCTGTGGAAAACAGTAATTCTAGTTTTAGAGAGTTGGGCAGGTTTAGTGGATGAACGGTCTAGAGAAGGGTTCAGAGAACAATTAAAATCACCTCACATAATAAGATAGTGTGAGTTTAGGTCAAGGAGTAGAGAGAATATTTTCTGAATAAAAGTTTGGTGCATATACTTTTATACCAGAGTCATGTTTAAACCATAAAGAAGGCCTGAAACAATAACATATCTACCACTGGAATCAACTAAGGTTTGTGAAGGAGAAAATGGAATACACTTGTTGATAATGTAAGAAAAAATGAAGTGGACCTCGAAGATCTCAAAAATGAAGTTTATTACAGCTTAGCAGTGGCAAGGTACACAAAGCACCTTGGGTTCACCGGCGTCAGAATGAACCCAGAACATTCAAATCTCAAACCTTTTATCCTCTTACAGTTTTACCACTCTTCATGTAAATGAATTTGCTCTTGTAGCAACAGCTGTGATCTGTATGTTAATGAAGTTGTGACACCCCATTGTCTGAGAAAGTTATCTGTGTCGCACACCCATTCCCATTCCCATTCTACAATTGATTACCATTTGTTCAGGATGTGATCAACCCAAATGGTGAAGAAACAATATAACTTGACTTTCTTTTATCTCTATGATAATTAAGACATTTTGGGGATGAGCTCATTCTAAAATATATTTAGGAGTGGAATCTGGGTCGAGGCAGACTACAAATTCTTACAATAATAATTGGCACCCCTCTAGATTTATTGACACATTTAGAATGATAAACTTGTCCAATCCATTTCTTACAAAGTCTGGCATGATCTGAGTATTTTTAAGTGGGTCTGTTGCAAAAAAAAAAAACAAAAACAATATGAGTATTTAAATGTTCTAAATGTGACATAATCTTGCTGTGTTTACTAAGCCATATCCTGTTCTCTCAACAATGCATTGTTAGTATTAATAATAATAATTTAAAAAAAAATCCCAGCCAACTGATAAGTAACACTGTTTCAGTTAATTGCCATTTGGTGTGTGTTGTTAATTTTGAACCCTGGCTGAGATGCTAACTGTGTCCTGTGCACAGCCACTAGATGGTGACACACTTTTAGTAACTGTTGCAAATTCAGTCTTCATACAGTCCATTCCCTTCCCCTCACCCCAAACAATATTTTTCTTAAACTTATGCAGTCCATTTGAGTCATATGAGTCATACGTCTGTATAAATATGGAAAAATATCACAGTCCTGCAAATGTTTTGTCTCTTGGGGGTGCTAAGTGGCCGCTTACCTTGCTTACTAGTTAAGTCAGCCTCTGATTATAACATAGTTAATTATTTTAAAACATTCACCTCAGTATCTCCAGCTGACAGTTTGGACTCTTCAGTCCATCAGAAAGAAGCTTCACTCCAGAATCCTGCAGGTCATTGTTACTCAGGTCCAGCTCTCTCAGAAAGGAGTTTGAGGATTGTAGAGCTGATGATAAACTCTCACAGGACTGAGCTGTGAGATTACAGCTGTGTAGCCTGTGTAGAGAACAAAACAAAGAGCAGTATTAATGCTTATTAGCGTTTATAATCTGGAGCTTGAAAAAAAAACTTTAACTGTAGTGAATTAAGCACAGCTAAAACAATTATCTCTTCATAAAACATCAAACCTGCATTTATTTTCACACACATTACTTTTATTAATTTTTCTGAACCTTCTAGGCCAGCAAGTCACCCATTTAAAATGAAGGCAATTACAAAAGACTAACAGTGTTTATAAATGAATGTAAAGGAGACTCTTACAGTGCTCTTCTGGTGTTTTTGATAACTGGCAGCAGTCTAACAAGTGCTTCAACAGATCTTCTGTATTTCTGCAGTTCAAACATCTCTTGAGCCTCTTCTGACATCAGGAGCACAAACACAAGACCAGACCATTGAGCAGAGGAGAGATTCTGTGCTGAAAGATTTCCTGAGGTCAGATTCTTCTGGATTTCCTCCACAAAGTCATCTTTCAGTTCACTCAGACAGTGGAAGAGATTGATGGTCCTCTCTACTGATTCCTCCTCCTCTATTTTCTTTTTGATATAGTCAATAGTTTTTTTCATGTCCCCTTTTTTCTGTTCCAGACCTGGCAGTAGTCCCTTCAGGTCACTCTGATCGGACTCCAGTGAGAGACCCAGGAGGAACCGGAGGAAAAGGTCCAGGTGTCCGTTCTCACTCTGTAAAGATTTCTTGACTGCAGCATTATGAAGCTGAAACAATGGCTTTTTGGACAGTTTCCATGTCAGTTTTTCTCTCCAGGATTGAAGAAATAGGTCAGCTTTCTCATCTTTGCGCATCATAAACACATAAAGAGCAGCAAGGAATTCTTGTACGCTGAGATGTACGAAGCTGTAAACATTTCTTGCTGCTATCTTTTCCTCCTGAAACATTCGAGTGCATAACCCAGAGTACAATGACCCTTCACTGACATCTAGTCCACATTCCTCAAGATCTTTTTTGTAGAAAATCAGGTTTCCTTTCTCCAGCTGTTGAAAGGCCAGTTTCCCAAGCTTCAGAATAATCTGATCAAAAGACACTGCATTGGAATTAGGTTCGGGCTCACAGTATTTTTCTTCCATCTGTTTCTTCTGAGAAATTAAGAAGCTTGTGTACATCCCTGTGAGAGTTGTGGGAGTTTTGTCATTGCTCTCTCGAGCAAGTAGAGGCTGGAGGACAATAAGAGAGATCCAGCAGAAGACAGGGATGTGGCACATGATGTACAGACTCCTGGATTTCTTGATGTGACTGATGAGGTTTCCAGCGACCTCAGGACTGCTGTTGTTTTTGAAGTATTGCTCTTTCTGCTCATCGTTAAATCCTCGCACCTCTGTCACTTGATCAATGTAGTTTCGGGGTATCAGACTGGCTGCTGCTGGTCTGGATGTGATCCAGATGAGAGCAGAGGGAACCAGATGTGTCTTGATGAGGTTTATTATTATCTTACTCACTGTTGTTTTTTCATTTACATTTGTAAATATGTCGTCTTCTTTAAAGCTCAGAGGAAAGCGACATTCATCCAGCCCATCAAAGATGAACATAACTTTACCATCACCTTCAGGAAGAGAGGGCAATTCTTCAGGACTACTAAAGAAGTATTTGTTGAGCAGTCCCATGAGACTGTAATCTTCTTTAATCAAATTCAGTCTACGGAATGGAAGTGGAAATATGAAGACTATATCCTGATTTTCTGTTCGTTTAGCCCAGTCAAAGATGAATTTATTGACAGAGACAGTTTTTCCAACTCCTGCGATTCCAGTTGTCAGTACTTTCCTGTTTCGACAATCTGTGTCACACTGGACTTTAAACATGTCATTACACATGATTGGCTTCTCCTTGGCAGTCAATCGGTTGTGATTTGATTCGATGTGTATCACCTCATGGTCGTTCACTCTTCCTCCAGTCTCATTCTCCACCACATATAAATCAGTGTAAATATTGATCAGGTATTTCTTATGACCCGTCTCTGAATTACCAATCAATATCTGCTCGTAGTCCCGTTTTAATTTGTCCTTCAGTGTGATGCTGGTCTTTGTGTAATCATGAAGAGTAGCTTCTCTATCGTCTGCAGTTGAGCCTTTAAAAAGAGGAGAAAATACAGCAAAGACTAAGATATTGTGTTTTTCATAAATTCCTGCTTCTACTATATTCAAATGACTCATACTCTTTAATGCAATAGTGTTTACATGCACATCTTACACTGATTATGCTGAAGCTGACAACATAAATTATGGAAATGCCTTGATTAATACTTGAATGCAGTTGGAATTGGATTTATCAGATTTTCACTATTGGACTAAGATCAACTTAAAAGAATAGTTCACTTAAAAATGAAAATTATTTAATCATTTTCTCACCCTCAAATTGTTTCAAACCTGTATTTTTTTCTTCTTCTATGGAAGTCAATGGGTTTGGGTCATCAACTGTTTGGTTACCGACATTCTTCAAAATATCTTCCTTTGTGTTCAGCAGAAGAAAGAAATTCATACAGGTTTGAAACCACTTGAGGGTGAGTAAATTACAGAATTATCCTTTTTAAATAAACTATTCCTTTAAGGCCATGTTGACCACAATTATCTTATTTTTTTAAGATTTTTGATCAAACCATTGACATCTAGCACACCAAACAAGACATGAGATTGTATTAGAATTAGCTGCATATGTAGAAGTTACTTGTAGAAGTTTTAATTCAGGGTTTAAGAAAAATCATTTAACCATTTGTAAAAAAATGACTAGACCTCTGTTCTAATAAATGTACTTGAAAAAGTTCTTCTGCTGTTCTTCTTGGCCCTGTAATTGTTGCTTGCTGTTATATTTTCACTTGTTTCCATGTACAGACAGGGATTATTTACCCCTAATCTCTTCTGAATGAGCTCCACCAGCGGCAGACGTCTTCATATTGCCTTCAGCCTGACTTGAGTGTGTGTGAGAGAGAGGATCACTCACTGGGAAACATAAGTCACACAAACACATCAGCAGAGCAAAGTTTAAGTCAAATCTTTACATTGGTAAACAATCAATCACAATACAGTCAGAGTGAACTAAATGTTACTTTGGTTGTATTTGTTCTCCAGCTGCTCAGCCAGATTGTTCTGGTTCATCTTCCTCAGGATCTTCACCGTGATCTTCACAGTTTCTTCTGATCCAAAACATGCTACCATCTTATCCACAGTTATTAATCTATCTGCTTTCTCCATTTCAGACTTTGTTATACACTCATGATCATTCTCTAAGCACCACTGAAACTCCTTTAGATCATCTTCTCTCAGGTCCTTTAGCGAGTTCTTGAGCAGCTCTTTAACAGATGCCATCACCCTTCACAGATTCACACCTGCGGGATAAAAAAAAAAATCTGAAGTAGTTTCACTCTTAACATGTTGACAGAAGCGCTTAAATTTTATTTGGATTATGAAATGAGGCTGTGATTGGATCAGAACTCTCATCCAAACTCATCTGTTAAAGGGGTCTTATAATGCTCCTTTATGCATGGCATCTATCTGAAACATGCTGGCAATGAATACCCTAGCAACAAAATATTTAGCACAAGCTTCACCCTGTAATTTCCAAAAGTCATTGTGAAAATCTATTTCTTTACCACCTCATATTCTGTTTTTAATTTTTCCCTTCTACACTTTTGCCATTTGTTGTCTCAACATTAAGGCAGTCTATGCTCTAGTACTCTAAACGAGTTATCTGACAGGTTTATCATTTTGATACTAGAATTAGTTGATTTCTTCGATGATGAATCATACTAAGGTAGTTAAGCAGTGAGTAATGTTGTTGTACAGGAAACATAGTTTAGATTGTTGAAGGGCAGGGCTGTCCATCACCAAATTACACAAACATCTCATTAAAATGTCTACAAAACTGATCTGAGATCAGGTAAAAACCATAAACACAGGTTTACTGGGATCGTCCCTACAACAGTGAACCATTGAAATTTCGAAACATTTGGAAACAGTTGTGACGTAACAAAGCTTTTTTTTTTAATCAAATTCACGTGACGAAAGCGGCCATCACTAGTGAAGACAAAAATTTGATTGAACAAGATCCAAACTGCAGTATAAAGCCCGTATCTCAGTGCTCTTTGATGCGGGATAGTTTAACTTGCAAAAATCATAAAAGCCCAAGGCACTCGAGAATTTAGAAAAAATAAAAGCCTTTATTCATGGCTATAACATTTTTATGAACATTCATAAATCTGCAAAGCAAGTGTGTGTGAGGATCACATGCCAAGGCCATGGAGAGGAGTGAGAGGAGTTAGTTTTAACCACAGAGGAATGTGAACGCAATCTAGCATAGTTTCCACTGATGCATATGTTGACTGTATTCTCAGTCAACATGTTGAGAAGTATTCTCTTTAAGGAATGAGGATTGTGTAGCATGAGATATACATTCAATTTTAAACAAGAACACATTTCTCTACCTTGTAAAGATAATATAAGTTCCTTTGGTCAGCATATAAATGCCCAACCTTTGTGTATTGACGATTGAAGACCATCTCTACGGTAAATAGTTTTTCTCTGCTATGTCTTGACATATAATAATAAATAAGAGATCTCAAGGCAAAATAACGAACTGGTGTTAGCTTCCGTGATTCAGGGAGAAAAGCTTACAAGTCTAGACTAGTGCCAGTGCTGCCAACTCTCAGACATTCAGTGCAAGACTCTATTGACACTGTTCTCACACTTACTCACGTTACACAACCATATTCTCACGCAGTGAAAAATCACAGAGCAAAGACACTGATTCTGACAGACAAGACAGAGCAGATTACTCTGATATGAAAAAGTCTCAGCTTTCAAATTCAAATTTATTACAAAATTCAAACAATAAATACCACTCCATAGTTCTCACAGCAAGCTTAACTCAAAAGTTGGCAGCCCGGCTAGTGCTAAGTAATAAAAAAAAACTGTATTAACAATGCGTCAATGCTGTTTATTAAGTCTAGATCAATGTGAATGGATACATGACACTTTTAAATCTATATATATCAGTATTTTATAAAGTAGTATTTACTAACCATGAATAATGACGATGTGGTGTTGCTTGTTCCTCCACTGAACTTGAACTGTCATAAGCAGAAGTTACTTTGAAACTCCTTTAAACGTGCATTTTCATAAAGGACTGTGGAGTTGTTTCCTTCAGAACTCAAACCTGTTAAAACAGAACTCTTTCAGTAAACTAACAGAACCAGTTTTTTCTAATAACCAGTTTATTTTTTTTGTGGCCTGATTTCAAAGCCCTTGGAGACTTTAGGTTGTTGCTGTGATCTTCCTGAAAGCAGTCATGTTTTGCATATATAACAGTTGAAGCTGCATAACTATGATCCTCATTATTGATATCCACTGTTACAGCTTGACAGATGTCATTGTTCTCATTGGCATCTTCAGTCAGGGTGGCATTGCTGTAACCAGCGGCAGATTTCATGATTTCACTGATTCCTGTTTAATCAGTATTTCAGACGTTAACGATGGAGCGGTTCATAGAGTTCTCTTACGAGAGGTCTCTCGTATTGCGTAAGGTTAGCTTACGCATCGGGAAAGTCTTCTTTCTTCGAGATCTGAAGCCAAAAAATTATCCTTAATTTTGTATACATTGTCAACGCAGTGCAGCAGCCGACAGACCTAGGCAGGCTGTATAAGCGTGCTCATTGGCTGCTCGGCGGCAACTGCTTAAGCCTATCGGTGAGCGCTCTGAACGCGGCAACCAATGAGGGCAAATTTCAAAAGAGCATAATGTCTGACGCTTCGCGCCCTCCACACCCTTCTAACCGTCAGAATGGGTGTGGCCAGCGTGTATATATTCAGCGCTCATAGGCTAAAATTCTGATTTTCTTGTCTTCAGCGACGCTCTTCGCATCGCTGGATCTTGAGAGCCGCCGCCGTTGAAACCAGCGACCAGCAAGCTTAGGACAGCGCCTGAGGAAGCCGGCCGTCTTCGCCGCCTTCAGCCATCCGTGCCTGCTATGCTATCCGGCGACATATCCTTTACATTATTACTGTTTCTGTGTGTATTCTAAAAGAGCACGAGGCGTTTTTGTAAAAACGCCTCGTTTCTGCGGCTCGTGCCGCGCCCCGCTCAGCAACGGAGACCGCCACCTCTCTGCGCTCTCCGCCTGGGCCGCGGGCACGCCGCCACCGCACTCTCAGAGTGCGAAGAGCTTTCAATGTCGACCCTGCGGGCTCGACTTGAAGCTTTCGACCAAGCTGTTGCTCCGCCTGTCCCTGCCGGGCCGCGCAATAAGAAGCGCCGCTCGCAGCGACCACCGGAGACTGTTGTGACTGAGGAGCTCGCCGGAACCTCTCCCTCGAGCTCTCTCTCGCCCTCTCCCTCCCGGCCGCTCAACCGCCGGCTCTCGCCCGCGCCGCCGCCGCGTCAGGAGATGAGGCGAATGTGATAGATACCCGTACTCTCCCTCTGTTCGAGCCGTGCAACTACGCCGCTCACAAGGGATGGCAGAAGCGGACGGTCTCGGAGCGAGTTTCCTCTCCCTCTGTTCGAGCCGTGCAAACTGAGCCGCTCACGAGGGATGGCAGGAGCGGACGGTCTCGGAGCGAGTTTCCTCTCCCTCTGTTCGAGCCGCGCAAACTGCGCCGCTCACAAGGGATGGCAGGAGCGGACGGTCTTGGAGCTCTCTTTACGTTACAAGAAAGCTACTCCGTCCTCGCGCGTCACTCACCGGTGAAAGGGGAACAGAGTGTTTTCGTCCCGCCGTGGCCTGGACTATAACCTCCATTTCTCACACATTTCTCAGTCCCCTCTTAAGTTCAGGCGACTGGAATTGTTACTATTGCAGTATACGAGCCTGTTATAAATACACGCTCGCCTGCAAGCAAATGCCGTCACAAGACATGATGACGCTAACCGAGTACTAATGTATTCTCCCCTGTGGCTCAGTGGCGGAATCCTAGACTGTCAAGCTAGAGACCGGGGTTCGGTCCCCGCTCTCGCGGCAGTTAAAGTTTATGCTGTTCGCTTCTCCGAGCTCGCGGACAGTTTTTCTTACATACAGAAAACAAGCCCGCTTTCTCCCTCGTTGGGCCGCGCAGATTGCGCCGTTCAAGGGATGACAAAGCGGACGGTCACGAGCAGCGTTCAGCGTGGGCGCCTCACTCACCGGCGAAAAGAGAAGAGAGTGTGTTAGTCTCGCTACGGCTGGACAACCGCCAATCCTCACACATTTCTCAGTCCCCTCTTAAGTTCAGGCGACTGGAAATATTACTATTGCAGTAAACAAGCCTGTTTTAAACACACGCACGCCTGCAAACAAACGCCGACGCGACACATGAGGTCGCTTTTTATATGCTCGCGCTAACTGAAAGCTTATGTGTTTTCCCCTGTGGCTCAGTGGCAGAATCATACGCTTTCATGCGAGAGATCCGCGTTCGATCCCAGCTCTCGGGGAAGATAAAAATTTATGCTGCTTGCTTCTCCGAGCTCGCGGCCAGTCTTTCTTACTTACAGAAAGCGAACCCGCCTCTCGCACCACACCTTCTCAGGGTGCTCGAGTATTTTTGAGCGTCTAAACACGAGAGAAGAAAAGACGGTTAAATCCCGCAGCCCTGCGGCTGGACCACCGTCGAAGCTTAACGCTCTGTCAGTCCCCGTTGCCACGGCTACTGCAGCTGTTTACCCCGCAGTCAACGAGCCGGTATATCTACCCGCTCGCCTGCGCGCATCCGCCGTTCTCACGGCAACCCAGAAAAATTTCAAAAGAGCATAATGTCTGGTTGCACGGCTGACGCCGTATGTGTTTCTAGTACAGTGAATGTGCCCACGTTCTGTGCTCACCCCTGTACACAAGCACTATACATCCCGTGTCTCTCACAGAGCCCACTCTCACGAAGCAGGCAAAAGCCGCTTTAGTGTTAAAAGTAGGTCACGTGTCCACTTCTCCGTGCCCACACCTACTCACTGCCCGCTCTGTCACACGGCCTCGCACGACCGGTCATGTTTTAAATGTAAGTCCTGTGCCCGCCCTCGAGCGCTCACACATACTAACTAACATTTTCGCCCCGACGCCGACATCGCGCCTCACACTTTATGTTCCCCGTCTAAAGCCACCGGGACACTGTGTGTAAAACGGCCAGCTATCGCTGCGTGCGATCCGCCGTATCTAAGCACCAAGAGCGCGCGCGCCGCGCCCGCCCCTCCGTTTCGAGCTCTCGAGCCCGCGATGCGCGGCGATCGGAGCCCGGAGGCCATTCTGCCCCTGGCTGCACACGCAAAAGCGTGGGAAGCTATTCCAGGCGCATCAGAACGGGTGCTAAGCACAGTAAAACAGGGCTATACTCTGCAGTTCGCTCGCCGCCCTCCGCGCTTTCAAGCGCGTATCGAGACCAGAGTGAATGGGGAAGTAGCACATCTACTTCGAGCAGAAATAGCTACACTTCTGTGCAAAAGGGCTATAGAACCGGTTTCCCCTTCCATGAGCGAGTCGGGCTTTTACAGCCGTTATTTCCTCGTTCCCAAGAAGGACGGAGCTCTCAGACCAATTTTGGATCTGAGACGTTTGAACAAGGCTCTTATGAGAAGACCGTTCAAAATGCTCACAACCAGACAAATTCTCGCGCAAATTCGCCCGAGGGACTGGTTTATATCTCTCGATCTAAAAGACGCGTGCTTTTCAGATCCTGATAATACCCCGTCACAGGCCATTCTTGAGATTCGCCTTCGACGGTCAGGTATATCAGTACACGGCCCGCCTGTCGACACAGCGCGCGCGCTGCATTCGACGCCTGGCCGCGTCCCTCCGGCCGGGCAGCACCGTACCTCTCAAAACATTTCAGAGGTTACTGGGTTGTATGGCCTCAGCCGCAGCAGTGCTTCGGCTGGGTCTTTTACGAACGCGCCCGCTACAACGCTGGCTGAATGCCCGAGTGCCTCACAGAGCATGGGCTTCCGGCGGTATCCGCATCAGAGTGACTCAGAGCTGCGTTTCAGCTCTGAAGCCCTGGTTAGCGGCCGACTGGTACCAGCGGGGAGTGACAATGGGAGCTATCTCACACCGCAAAGTTATCTCGACGGACGCTTCCACCTCAGGCTGGGGCGCTCTGTTCGAGGGCAAACCGGCTTTTGGCCTGTGGTCAGACCGGGAAAAATGCCTCCACATAAACTGTTTGGAGATGATAGCGGTCGAGAACGCGCTCAGGCGCTTCCTCCCATTCATACGGGATCACCATGTGCTAGTCCGCTCGGACAACACGTCCGTGGTATCCTATGTGAACCGACAGGGCGGTGTCAGATCCAGGAATCTGTGCAGGCTGACAGAACGCCTTCTCGTGTGGGCTTACCGCTCGCTGCGCTCGCTGAGAGCCGCGCACGTGCCGGGCCACCTGAATGTCGGTCCAGACAGACTGTCCAGGGACAACATTCCCCCGGGAGAATGGTCTCTGCACCCCCAGACAGTCCAGTTTCTCTGGCGCCTATTCGGCAGAGCGGAAATCGACCTCTTTGCGTCGAAAGACAATGCTCAATGCCCGAAGTTTTATTCGAAGAGCGAGGACGCGCTGTCCCAGACATGGCCCAGCCTCCCACTGTATGCTTTTCCTCCGATCTCCCTGTTGCCACAGGTCATTTCGAGGATCAGAGAAACGCACCACTCAGTGCTGCTTATAGCCCCGCGATGGGAAAACCAAACTTGGTACCCAGAGCTAGTGAGGCTGTCGCACTCACCTCCATGGCCGATCCCGGTGAGAAAGGATCTCCTCTCCCAAGCCGGTGGATCGATCTGGCATCCCCATCCAGAGCGCTGGTCGCTGCATGCATGGGTGATCAACGGATACCCGTTGACCTGTCAGAAGGGGTCGTGAACACGATCACACAGTCGAGAGCCCCCTCCACGAGACGGCTCTACGCGTCTAAATGGTCGGTGTTTTCTAAATGGTGCGCGACTGGTACCAGCGGGGAGTGACAATGGGAGCTATCTCACACCGCAAAGTTATCTCGACGGACGCTTCCACCTCAGGCTGGGGCGCTCTGTTCGAGGGCAAACCGGCTTTTGGCCTGTGGTCAGACCGGGAAAAATGCCTCCACATAAACTGTTTGGAGATGATAGCGGTCGAGAACGCGCTCAGGCGCTTCCTCCCATTCATACGGGATCACCATGTGCTAGTCCGCTCGGACAACACGTCCGTGGTATCCTATGTGAACCGACAGGGCGGTGTCAGATCCAGGAATCTGTGCAGGCTGACAGAACGCCTTCTTGTGTGGGCTTACCGCTCGCTGCGCTCGCTGAGAGCCGCGCACGTGCCGGGCCACCTGAATGTCGGTCCAGACAGACTGTCCAGGGACAACATTCCCCCGGGAGAATGGTCTCTGCACCCCCAGACAGTCCAGTTTCTCTGGCGCCTATTCGGCAGAGCGGAAATCGACCTCTTTGCGTCGAAAGACAATGCTCAATGCCCGAAGTTTTATTCGAAGAGCGAGGACGCGCTGTCCCAGACATGGCCCAGCCTCCCACTGTATGCTTTTCCTCCGATCTCCCTGTTGCCACAGGTCATTTCGAGGATCAGAGAAACGCACCACTCAGTGCTGCTTATAGCCCCGCGATGGGAAAACCAAACTTGGTACCCAGAGCTAGTGAGGCTGTCGCACTCACCCCCATGGCCGATCCCGGTGAGAAAGGATCTCCTCTCCCAAGCCGGTGGATCGATCTGGCATCCCCATCCAGAGCGCTGGTCGCTGCATGCATGGGTGATCAACGGATACCCGTTGACCTGTCAGAAGGGGTCGTGAACACGATCACACAGTCGAGAGCCCCCTCCACGAGACGGCTCTACGCGTCTAAATGGTCGGTGTTTTCTAAATGGTGCGCTACTAAAAACTTGGATCCGCGCGCATGCGGGGTCCCGCGGGTGCTCTCCTTCTTACAAGAGCTGTTGGAAAAGGGCAGATCCCCTTCCACGCTCAAAGTATATGTGGCCGCTATTGCAGCGTTCGCTGAGACGACGCGCGGCCGGGCAATGGGAAGGAATGAGCTCATTATCCGCTTCCTCAGAGGAGCTAGACGGATGAATCCCCCGCGGCCCCCCTCGGTTCCCTCGTGGGATCTGTCCTTGGTCCTAGCGGCCCTAGAGGCTTTTCCCTTTGAACCGCTTGAATCCGCGGATCTAAAGTATCTGTCGCTTAAAACCGTTTTTCTGATAGCTCTGTCTTCAGTCAAACGAGTGGGTGATTTGCACGCGCTATCTGTTAGCCCTGCATGTCTTGAGTTCGGGCCGAATGACTCGAAAGTCATTCTCAGACCGAGACACGGTTACATCCCCAAAGCGATTGGAACCCCGTTTAGGGCACAAGTTATGTCCCTCTCGGCTCTGCCAGCATCCGACAGTGGGGACAGTGATAACCTCCTATGCCCTGTCCGGGCGCTGAGAGTTTACATCACGCGCTCCGCCGCTTTCAGGCGTTCAGAGCAGCTCTTTGTTTCCTTCGGCGGACGCACCAAGGGTCTTGCCGCCTCGAAACAGAGCTTGTCCAGGTGGATAGTGGACGCAATAGCAGCAGCTTATGCCTCCAGACACCTGCAGTGCCCTCTGGGCATCAGAGCCCACTCCACTAGAGGCATGGCGTCGTCGTGGGCCTGGTCCAGCGGAATTTCTAATCACGGTATTTGTATGGCGGCGGGCTGGGCCTCCCCGTCAACATTCGTGAGGTTTTATAACCTGGAAGTTCCTGCCCTACAGGCAAAAATACTGTCAGCATAAGTGACATGTATGCTCTGCCCATTTCTCGTGTGCAGACTACGTTCATATGCTGGCGCTATTCTGGTACTATACTCAGGGTGAAGTGTTTGACTCAGACCGGCTGATCCGCTCTGTTTCCTATTTCCCGTTACGCGCTGTTGTCGGTGCTGGCCCGCGCTGCTGGCCGCCCGTATTATTCTCTGTCGCGCGGGAATTTTTCCCTTCATGTGAGACCGACTATGTCGTTTTTCTCCTACCCTTATGAGTGCTTATGTACTGTATGGGCTCGCTCTGCCGGCCCTACTGTTTGTACTGTTATATGTTTATAGACCGGCCGCACCGCTCTATTTCATATGCTGCATGAAGTGCCTGTACTGCGCTGGCCCGTCTCTCCGACCGGCCACATTTCCCAGCAGAGTGTTTTCCCCGGTTTCCCTGGGATTCATGGGCTGGATGCTCGGCGCACACGGCGTTGACAAAGGGTTCCCGATGCGTAAGCTAACCTTACGCAATACGAGAGACCTCTCGTAAGAGAACGTACTCGGTTACTAATGTAACCTCGGTTCTCTCTAGAAGAGGGAACGAGTATTGCGTAACCTGCCGTGTCGCGCCACGAGCTTTTGCGCTTCAGACTGCGAAAACCAGAATTTTAGCCTATGAGCGCTGAATATATACATGCTGGCCACACCCATTCTGACGGTTAGAAGGGTGTGGAGGGCGCGAAGCGCCCTCATTGGTTGCCGCGTTCAGAGCGCTCACCGATAGGCTTAAGCAGTTGCCGCCGAGCAGCCAATGAGCACGCTTATACAGCCTGCCTAGGTCTGTCGGCTGCTGCACTGCGTTGACAATGTATACAAAATTAAGGATAATTTTTTGGCTTCAGATCTCGAAGAAAGAAGACTTTCCCGATGCGTAAGCTAACCTTACGCAATACTCGTTCCCTCTTCTAGAGAGAACCGAGGTTACATTAGTAACCGAGTACGTTTTCTTTTGAACTTGGACTAAAGTATAAAGAAATACAGTGCTTAGTTCAAGGAGTTCAGTAAAGTTATTCACAGATCCGATCTTCCCAGATCAATAAATCATGAGCTAAACGTTGTTAAAACTCAAATGACACCTATTTCCAATCATAGATGACGAGCTACTGTCATGGCAGGTCAAAAAGTGAAGCGAGGATTCAAGTGCAGATAAGGATTTTTATTAAATAAATAAATAAACAAAACAAAACTACAAACAAAAACCTCCCCATGGGGGAAAAACATCTTGGGTTACGTCTGTAACCCTTGTTCCCTGAGAAGGGAACGAGACACTGCGTCGTTGTAAAACGACACTTTGGGGACGCTCCCTTAGCGTGCGCCTCTGAAGTATGAATGAAACTAATCCAATCCTGATTGGTGTTGCGTCATGACGTAACATGTGACGGCATAACCGGATGCATAAAAGTGACGCTGGCACACACACACATTAGCCTCGCGATGAAACAAGCCGCTCCTAGGCATCGAGGGGCGTGGCAAGACGACGCAGTGTCTCGTTCCCTTCTCAGGGAACAAGGGTTACAGACGTAACCCGAGACGTTCTCTTTCGTTAGGGAACTCGAACTGCATCGTTGTAAAACGACACTTTGGGGAATGAATGCCCACTAGGCCACACACTGAAAAAGGCCTGCCCTAGAGTGAAACTGATCTCAGACACTCAGATACGAATAGAGTATACGTGCGCCAGGCGTACAAGGGAGGTGCAGACTATAAACCTGATAAAAGTGTGCGGGGTAGCCCAACCGGCTACCTCACAGATCTTCTGGAGGGGCGCTCCCGAGGGCCCTAGAGGACTCAATGCCTCTAGTAGAATGAACCCTTACGGTCAAAGGTGAAGGCAAATTGCGCACCCAAAACACACTACAGTAAGTCCGACCCCCTAAAAGAAGAGGACCTTTCAATGTAAATACTTGGAACTCTGACTGCCAGAGCAAGGAACCTCTCTTCTTCTGCCGACACATGTGGTGGAGGATGAAATGCTTGCAGGACCATGGACCTAGCCATGTTAGATTGGACTTAAGGCACAAAGCTGGTTCTCAGATGCAGGATGGCCATAACTCCGCCAAGGGTAAACCCCAAGCAAGCTGGTACTAATGCCAGGGCTTGGGAGATCTCCCAGTCTCTTTAAAAGAAGTAGCAAAGAGAAAGGGTATCTTGAACGTGAGGTCCTAGGCAAAGCCGACTGAAGGGATTCGAAAGGAGCCAGGGATAGGCCTTCGAGAACCACCGCCAGGTACCAGGAAGGAACCCTGGACCTGACTGTCAGTCTCATCCTCTATGTACCAAGGAGAAATAGTATGACCAGTTGGTGCCTCCCCAAAAGGCCCAATATTCAGTGGTGCATTGAACGCCGCAATGGCCTCCATGTGCACCATACTGTACATGTGGACGGGGAGAGATTCGCAGATAACGATCTTGAAGAAACTCAGAACTGAAGCCACTGGGCAGTTAAATGGGCCTAACTCATGTTCTCTATACCAAGTGGAAAAACATTCCACTTAAGGTCATATAATCTCCTAGTAGATGGAACCCTAGAGATAAGTATGGTTCCGTGCACCCCAAATGATAGAACAGCATCTAGGTACTGAGCCCCCTCAGAGGCCAGAGCCACAAATTCCACAGCTCTGGGCGAGGATGGAATATAGTGCCCTCCATCTGAGATAACAGATCCCTCCTCAGAGGAATCTGCCATGGCGGAGCTATCAGGAATGAAATTAAGTCCGAAAACCATACTCGGGCCGGCCAAAACGGGGCTACCAGAAGAAGACTGATGCCCTCCTGACGGACCCTCTCCAGGACTCCCGGGAGCAGAGCGATCGGGGAAAAGCATACAGGCAAAGCCTTGGCCAGGCCTGTACCATGGCAAGTGAGGGAGAACCAAAGTGGACAGTGGGACGTCCCTCGAGACGCAAACAGATCCACTTCCATTGGTCCAAACCTCTGCCATATCAGCTCCACCACCTCTGGATGGAGTCTCCATTCCCCGGGCCTCAGCCCCTGCCTCGACAGGATATCTGCTCCCTGATTCTGAACCCCCGGGACATATATTGCTCTTATAGATAATATTTTCCCTTGGGACCATAAAATAATCTGATACGCCAATCTGGAAAGAGGGCGCGATCTGAGTCCCCCTTGTCGGTTCAGATACGCTACCACTGATGTATTGTCCGAACGTATCAAGACGTGGTAACCTTTGATGTCTGGGAGGAAGCTCCTCAGAGCCCTGAACAGAGCCAAAATTTCTAGGCAATTTATATGCCAAGAACAAAGCGGCCGATAACCGCGCCCCAGCCTGTGATGGACGCGTCTGTCGAAATGGTATTCCGGTGACATGACGCCCCTAATACTGGCCCTTGGGACAAGAACCAAGGTTTCTTCCATATTAACCCTCTGGGGTCTGGGGTGTTTTTGGGGTCCTTGAGATGTTCTGACATGCCCTGACATTTGTGCTTTTTTCAGTTGCTTATAAACATATTAATGGCAAAGGTGTAAATTCACTCTATATAGCACAAACAGGACTTCCATAATATGTGAGCCACATGTATGTACATGTTTTCATTTTTGAGAGAATAATGTTTATGCATGGTTATCGAAAAAACAAAAAATGAAAGTTTCTGAAATAAGGCCACAAAACACATACTAAATATGTGGCAATAAGACTTTTGACTAATGGATTTCATCGCCTAGTGTTTTTTCTTCAAAATGATATGAAAATCATCCTGCCTAATCATTCACAAAAAAACGATACATTGATTTTAGTTTTGTGAAACACTTTTAGTTTGGAAAGCCAATATGCGGATGGGGCGTAAACGCTCCAACAGCATCATGCATATGTAGTAGTTCACACCTGGTGAGACTACGTCCCTGCATACTTAATGAGCCATTCATTCAGGTGTGTCACTATAGCTAACTTAAATATACAAGCTTCATAAAAATGATCATTCTAGGAGAAAATTTCAGATGGCATTTAGAGGCTTTTGCATCTGAACTCTTCATATATACACACACACATATATATATATGCATGCACATACATACTTTATAATCTTTTCAAAACTAGTCAACGTCTTTCAAAACTAAAGTATACATTTTATCATACGTATTTCAAAGTAAAGGATTCATTAGTTAGTTGATGACTTTATTTTTGACAAAACACATACAGTATATATTCCTCATCTCAGTATAGCAACATAGTTTGCTAAAAGCTGTTCATTCAATACAGCAGTATTTGAAAATCGATCATATTTTGTAAAATTACATTTATATTTGCATTTATGTCAAAACCTAGACACTTTTAAACATCAAAAGGACATGTATTAATATGTATTCGTGTCAAAATGACAAATAAACAGATTTTCCTATTCAATTTTGCATGGAAACGCTTCCAAGACGCTTGCGTGTCGCGTGAAAAATAGGCGTCGGTTCTATTTCTAGAATGCACGCGTTTTCCACGCGGCTCGTGCCGCGCCTGAGACGCGCGTCTCACACAGGCAGTGTGCAAACTCTAAACTGTTAACATGGATGGGAGCCGAAATAAAAACGGACACGCCACGCAGCTGAGACGCTTACGCCACGCATCCAGTGTTTCACCGGCCTTATCCAGCGGATGTGGGCGTTTCACAGGTTTGTATGGATCGCCTCACATTTGCGTTTGAATAGCGCGGTCTCCGTAGGCGGAGTCACATTAAAACTTAATTAGCTGAGATGAGAACGACTGACATCTCTCTCTTTACATACATATTATATAAACTGTGAATATTTGTTTTTTATAAAAATTACTTAATTTGAAAGAAGAGAATTCAAGCTTCATGCCTGTGTGACTGTATGCCTGTTTGACTGAGTATTCGCTGAGTTACAGTTCATTTTCGGACGCGTTTCAGAATTGACTTCACTGACGGAGAGTAGGCAGAACTCGCATCATGTTTATTTTTCTTTATTTGTCGAAAAGCACAACACTTTGTTTTTATTATGAGCATACACAAAAAAATACACACTAAACAGGATCGATTGATGTATAACACAAGCATATAAGATAAAAATTAATTTTTTTTTTTTTTTTTTTTTTGCACTCATACGGAAAAAAACGAGCCTATCGCGCCGGCGCGATAGCCGACCTCAGGGGGTTAATAGGGAACAAAGGCATCTGCGTGTAACCTTTATTATACAGAACGGATTCCCCTTGGGGGAAAAACCCCTTGGCTTTGAGCCACCACTGAAGGGGCCTCATGTGAAGAAGGCCCAAAGGAATTATGTTGGATGCCGCTGCCATGAAGCCCAGCAGTCTTTGAAATTGCTTTACAATGATGGCCTGGCCTAGCTTTATCCCTGACACCATGGTCAGGATGGATTCGATACGTGCGGGAGACATACGTGCCTGCATCGTAACCGAATTCCATACCACGCCCAGAAAAATTGTTTTCTGAGCTGGTTCTAACACACTTTTCTTAGTGTTGAGTCTCAACCCCAATTTCTGAATATGGCCAAGAACGACATCTCGATGCCGAACTTCCATTTCTCGAGACTGGGCCAATATGAGCCAGTCATCGATATAATTCAGAATACGGATGCCCTGAAGCCTCAGTGGAGCCAGAGCTGCATCCATACACTTAGTGAACGTGCGGGGAGAGAGTGCTAGGCCGAACGGAAAAACACGATATTGGCACGCTTCGCCCCCGAAAGCGAACCTCAGGAACATGTGACATGGAAGGATGGAGACATGAAAATAGGCATCTTTTAGATCAATCGTGACAAACCAATCCTCGGATCTGATTTGATTCACGATGATGGGAATAGTGAGCATCTTGAACCTGAATCTCCTCAGAGAACGATTCAACTGCCTCCAATCTAAAATCGGCCTCAGCCCGCCATCCTTCTTTGGAACTATAAAGTACCGGCTGTAAAACCCGGACTCCCTGTCTGGTAGGGGAACAATTTCTATGGCCCCTTTGACCGTAGAGTTTGTACCTCTTGTTCCATAATCCGAGCCTGTTCTGGAACCACTGCAGTCGGTATCACCCCAGTAAACTTGGGAGGTCGGTGCCCGAACTGCAGTCTGTACCCATATTTTATAATATTCAGGACCCATATAGATATATTCGGAAGGTGTTGCCATTCTTCTACAAAATCTACTAAGGGAACCAGCCGCTCGAGACTGACCTCGGGTGATTTTCGAGCACTATTCTCGAAAGGGAGGACTGACAGGAAAAAGTCGAGAAAGATTTTGTGACCATAGTCGGTGCCCTGTTGCAAGCTTTTGGGGCGAATGCCACGGTGTGCGTTTGCTGGAAATCCTGAGGGCTCCCCCAGAGGGGAGGCTCTTTCAGTTTCGTTCTCGACACCCTGAAGCGGAGGACCGGCAGGGAATAATCGAAAACAGTTTCCGATATGCGGACACGAACACTGCCTGGCCGCAAGCCTTTTGGGCGGGCACTACAGTGTGCATTCGCTGAAAACCAATGCGTCCCGAAGCGCACTTGACGCTGGATACAAACATCGATTTCCTGAGGGCTCCGCGGAGGAGCGATTCTCGCTCATCCCTCCACGGGGGGGACAGCCATCTTCGTCTCGTTTTCGATACCCTGACGCAGAGGACCGGCAGGGAAAAAAATCGAAACCGATTTTCAACGTTCGCTGCTCATCATTTTAATTCCTCAGAATTAAATGCAGCCAAAAACACTGGATAAGTGAAACACGGTCTAGATGGTAGGCTGAATTAAAATATCTAACTTCTTAAAGTCAGATAATATATTCCATCATTTCAATTCCATCATTTTAATTCAAGAATTAAATGCAGCCATAATCACCAGACAATACTGTTTTAATATTTATTTACGGTCTCGTAATCTACACGCTGCCTCGGCAAACGCGAGTTTCGAGCTGTTACAATATATTTGGCTTTCATCCCTCGAGAAGAAAGTCCTCAGGTGCGAGGTTGAAACATCCGACAGCGCACGGATGCACGCGCGCCGAGATATTTCTCAATGAACACTGCCAGCACCCTCAGGAGCTGACTGTGAATGCCTCGCACCCAAACAGTATTATTTCACAGATCGCGTGTGTCCCTTTTATTGCAGACTCGTAATCTACGCGCTGCCTCGGCAAACGCGAGATTCGAATCGTTCACAATATATTTTGGCTTTCATCTCTCGAGAAGAAAGTCAACGGGCGCGAGGCTGAAACACCCGAAACGCATGGCTGTGTGCGTCGAGATATTTCTCAATGAACACAGCTCGCACCCACAGAATCTTCATTGAAGAGTAGACCCGTAATCTACTCGCTGCTCGGCAAATGCGAGATCCGAGCCACTATAGATTCTGTATTGCAATGCAGACCTTTAATCTATGCGCTGCCTCAGCAAATGCAAGATCCCAGTCACAGAATCTTTATTGCAGAGTAGACCCGTAATCTAGGCGCTGCCTCGGCAAACGCGAGATCCGAGCCACTAGATTTTTATATTGCAATGCAGACCTTATTTGGGGCAATTCTTATGGGACAAACAACACCAAATAGGACAGACAGTTTGACACAGAGCACTTGCTGAAGAGCAAAAAGATAACTCTGTTGTGTGCCGGCGTCCCTTTGTAGCTTCCGTGTATACCGTCACACGTTACGTCATGACGCAACACCAATCAAGATTGGCTTAGTTTCATTCATGCTTCAGAGCTACGCTAAGGGCGCTCCCTAAAGTGTCTTATCGACGCAGTTCGAGTTCCCTTGAAAGGGAACTGTTATGACAGAGAAGTTGGTTCTTAATTGACATGGGATTCATCCTTTGGCAGGAATCCTTTTTTACATCTCGAAGACCAGGAAGCAGCTCAGGGGGAATTTTCCCTGCACTATCCAAACATTTGTTTGTTTTTTGTTAATTTCCAGCCTGACCATTTCAAACATACCATTAGAAAGCTAATTGACATTGTAAGAAGTCTAAGTTCCTAATTGTAACTATTACCTATTTGGCCCATCTGCTAGTGAATTGCTGAATTAGTAAGTCAATTGCTGCAGCTCCAGTGATTAATTCGATATGTTAAAGAGATACTCCACTTTTTTTGGAAATAGGCTCATTTTACAACTCCCCCAGAGTTAAACAGTTGAGTTTTACCGTTTTCGAATCCATTTAGCCGATCTCCTAGCCTGACTACGTCAGACTTCGTACTTCCGCTCAATTTCATTTCGCTTCTGTACTCAGTCTGAGACAGCTTCAGAGCTTTCTGTTTGCCACCGGTCTGGAAACAGCCGGGCCAATCAACGAACAGAGGGCGGGCTGAGAGCCGTGACGTACACGCTGATTGTACCTTGGATGCGTAGATTTACTTAACTTAACCTGCAAAAGTCGTTCACAGCCATGTTCACTCCGGTATTTCGCTCGATGGTTTTGTTTTCGCATCATACATGTGTTTACAGTGAAAGTTAAATGCGGCCGAGCATGCGCATAACACACGCCATAACCAAACGTTATGTGATTGGCTTACGGGTAACCAATGATTTTAAACTTCAGACAAGCGCCCCCTAGCAAGAGAGAAAACACTTCTCTGTTATGCCATTCCAGACTCTGTCTACGAAGCAAAGTGAAGTAGCAGAGTCTGGTATTACCAGGCTACCGATCTCCGGGTCTGGCGGTACCACTTTTAGCATAGCTTAGCATAGATCATTGAATCGGACAGGACCATTAGCATCTCTCTCAAAAAAATGACCAAAGAGTTTCGATATTTTTCCTATTTAAAACTTGACTCTTCTGTAGTTACATTGTGTACTAAGACCGACGGAAAATGTAAAGTTGCGATTTTCTAGGCTGATATGGCTAGGAACTATATTCTCATTCCTGCGTAATAATCAAGAAACATGGGTGCAGCAGGCGTAATGATATGACGCAGCGCCTGAAAATAGGTCTAATAGGTTAGACAAACTTAGTTCCAGTCACGTTGGAAGTTACGAGCTGGGGACTATTTTCAGGCGCTGCGTCATATCATTACGCCTGCTGGATCAAACTCTTTGGTCATTTTTTTGAGAGAGATGCTAATGGTCCTGTCTGATTCAATGATCTATGCTAAGCTATGCTAAAAGTTAATCCGCCAGACCCGGAGTTCGGCTGAATGGATTAGAAAACGGTAAAACTCAACTGTTTAACTCTGGGGGAGTTGTAAAATTAGCCTATTTCCAAAAAAAGTGGAGTATCGGGTAATAATTAGGGCTGTCACTTTACGTTCGAAAATCGATTGCACAATCGATCGGACTAACCAACGCAAGTTTCGAAAACGAAAATAGGGAATCGATTTTAACGGTCTTTTCTCGGAGCGCGTCCAGCTCGTCATGTTATGCCCGCAGCGAACGCGCGTCATTTGCAACTGCAGGCTCTGACAAACACGCATAACAGCAAATTATCCTTTTGCATAATGTGTCTCTTTTTACTACAAAACTGTGAATTTTCCCGGTATTCAGACAGTTTCATGCATTCAGATACAGATTCGGGCTACGGTCTACAAACGCCTACGTAGGCGAAATTTGTTTGACATTTCTAATCGTAAACACAGCCTTGTTGAAGACTGAGGTAATGTTTTTCATATATGCTGCTATGGCAGTCCACTCTGCTTATTGCTTTTCGAGAATGTTGCACTAGTCATTGTGCGCGAAACTTCACGCCAATAAATCATCAGAAATATTGCTGACTTGAGCGCGTCAGGCGCGGCGCACCCTCTTAACGTTCGTCTTAATGCCTGTTAGTTGTCCGTGGATTTGCCCATATTTGGCATTTTATTTTTCAATTTTCGATTTTACAATCGATTCAATGAACACTTATGTCTCAAAAATCGAACAGGATTTTTTAACAAAAGTGACAGCCCTAGTAATAATTTCATTTCACAACCTCCATTCATTATTGAATAGCTTGCGGACCTTTTATGACTAAAAGTGAACTTTGATTGTTATTTAATCTTTGCTCAAAATCAATTTTGTGTAAATGTGTGGAGTGATCAGAGGGACAGTTGAAACGCATCGACTGAACCCACAGTAGATTAATGTATCAGATGCTGTCAAATCACACACGTCAAGGCACTGATGGAGGTTATAACTGCATATGACACCACAATTAATAACTGAAGAAGAGTAAATGTGTGTGTTGCACACTTACTAAGTGAATGTTATTATTATTATTATTATTTACAGCTGTAGAGATGAACTGGTTTTAATTGTTCAATATTTAGTAGTCAAAAATGTCATGTCAAAAAAAAAATGTCATAAAAATTTGAAGCTTGGGAGCACAAAATTAAGTTTGGTCTTATTTTAAAGAAGACCCTTGGAAGATTGTTGCTGAAGTAAAAAAAAAATGTGTAAAAAGTAAAATAAATTTAAAAAAGTTATATAGGTTTAAGTTAATGATAATAATTTATGAACATTATTTTATATAAAATATATATTTTATGAAACACGTTGAACTCTAAAACGGCTAGAAAATCAAACCCACACATCTAAACAAGTTGTGTTCCAAATTAGAGGTTGATATCTCAAAAAATTAGCTTTCCGTAATATTTTGTTTGGGGGCAGTTACACATTTTCCCCATTTGATGCCAGCAAAACTCCACTGGTTATTTGCAGTTGAGTTTTTCTCTCTAAAATATTACAAGCACACACACGCACATACACACACACATTTTTTTTATAACACAAATTCCAACCAGACTCCGACATCCATACCAACACACCCACACAATTATCGTTGCATAATTTATCCAACTGGCTCTATAATATACGGAAGCCCTGAACCACAACGTAAAGAAATAAAAAAAATAAAAAATCTGTAAAAATTAAATACAATAAATTGTAAAATTAAGAGAATAAAGTCAAAATATTTCGAGATTAAAGTCGAAATGTTTCAACTTTATTCTCATATATATTTTTAGCTATTACATTTGTGTTGCGGTTATGAGTTTTTTTTTTTGCCCTATGAGAGTTTGAGAACCCCTGGCCTATAGCAACGAGCTGTATCACCCAGTTTATTCCACTCTTGGATTACGGCAGAGGTGTGTGTGTGTGTGTGTGTGTGTCAGATTATTAGGATCGTTTCGTTGATAAATGTTTATGTATAATTATTTGGTTATCTAACAATCGTGTATTTTGAATGTGGCTAGTGTCGCGTGATGAATGCCGTGTGTAGCCTATAGCAACGACCTGTATCACCCAGTCTATTCCACTCTTGGATTATGGCAGAGGTATGTGTGTGTGTGTGTGTGTGTGTGTGTTTGTGTGTCAGATTGTTAGGATCGTGTCGTTGATAAATGTTTATGTATAATTATTTGGTTATCTAACAATCGTGTATTTTGAATGTTTATGACGCTGTATGGGATTTGTGTTATAAGTAGTTTAATTTGGTTTGTATTTCAGATTTGAATATGGTTTGTTTATTTATGTTTTGTTTTTATTTGACAGATCTTTCTTTTGGAGTTCTATGTGGACCTCTGACGTCTAGGCCCTGCTGTTTTGCTTATGATTTATTTCTGTTATGCAAATCTTACATTTATGGTTATACTGATTTTTCTGTTTTGAATTGATTTCTTTTTGATGTTTGTAATTGATTTTACTATGCGAGTTTGGTTTAGACCAACCGCTAAGGTTTATGTGATGTGAAAGGAGGTTTAATTCATATCCCCTGTGTTTTAGGAGCCAGCCGGTGTGGGAGTACTATCCTCTGGGGTCATCTGGGCCTTTTTCTCTCTTCACTGCATGTGGCATGAGATTTCCTGCACTGCATGGGTATTGATTTGGGCGTGTAGTGTGGTTTGTATTATTCACTACACTTTTCTTTAGAAGTGGTTGGTTAATGATCTTGAGAACCGTGCACGTGTGGTGTGTGCTCTTAGGGCTGCGGGTCCGTGGCCCAGTGACTCTTCCTCTTCTTCCCACAGGCTTGGTTACTCCTGCTTTAAGACTAGTGGATTGTGATTTTAATAATTGACCTAATGTCTATATTTATTAAATTGTGAGCCTTCTTTTATAGTATTCAGCATTAAAGTTGATTGTTGATTCAGAGTTTTATGACTCCTGTGCAATAGAAGATTTGAGCTTGCAAGTCACGTCTTCATTCTTCCATTCAGTACTGTCTATTTGAACTTGTGTTGCTGTGAAGTTATTTCCGTGGGTATTCAACCCCGGTGGCGTAATCGGGATCAAGTGTGACCTCACGCCATGGTTACATATAGACTGGGTTTTTGCAGTAACTGCCAAAGGTTGTATCATTTTTAGCCATGATATCAGCTATAAATGATGTGATTTGACTTACTGTTTTCCAAAAAATAATCATGTTTATTATATGCAGTTAATGTTGACTTTTTATATTTTCTTTATCAAGCTATCACTGAAGAACATGTTCACCTCGTGCTGCATGAGTGTGGTGGGGTGCAAGGTCTGCATTTGGATGGAGAACTCAAGGCAGTGTCCTAAATGCAGATCTGAAGATGTTGTAATCACAGAAGTTGCAGGCCTATCCAATGTGCTTGAAGTCACTAAGAGTTTTGTGTAAAACAGTATTAATTTTTTTCTCCACTTCCTGCAGTAATATTTGTTCAGTTAATAAGGTTCAAGCAGGGTATGTGATAGACATCTTCAAAAGTTTAAAAACATTGCAGTTTTATTTGCATGTGTTGTGAGAACAGAATTAAGTTTTTGCAGATTTAATTTTCCATTGTACTGACTGACCTACAAATCTGGTTTGGTGAAGCATTAAAGATCTAGGCGGAATCAATTTCTCAATAATAAATAATAATAATATATGCTGGCTTTCTCAAGCCAACATAATAAAGAAAACTCAGAGAAACATCGACCAATTCAGTATGTAATAAAATTGTATTAGTTTTATAATAAAAAAGAAATAACCACAACACACACACATATAATTCAGATTTCCTACTCACAAATCAAATATATTTATCATTAACCAAACATGTCTAACAAATTAAGCTAGTAACATTACCTTATTTAAAACTAAATTTTGCATCTCGGAGTGATATATTGCTGATCACAAAATGATACAATACCTAATGGTCTATAGTCCGTTAAGTCAGCAGGCAGCTTTGCCACATCAAATTCTTTGGTTTTAATGACATTCAAAGAAAACAGGTGCTCATCAAAATATTTTACTTTTAAAACTCTCAGGAACATAAGTGCACATTCACTTTCATTTTGGGGGATTATGTTTATAACTTCACCAAATAAAGGTTCTCCCCTTTCTTCTGCTTTTAAAGGCAGAATGCATCCTGTCCTGTATGATGTCCTCAAGAAATTGATATTATTGATCACATGAATTGAACTGGTGTAAGTGAGAGTCTCAAAATGAGAGTCTGTCTTCAGTTTGTCAAGCAATCTGTCGCCCTTGTACAAAGATGCAATCATAAATGGGAAAGCTCTGGGTACAGGCATTTCAAAATTGAATGGTGAACTCAATTTCCAGTGGTACATTTGCTGAATCTGATGTTTATGAGCCAGAGTCTCTGAAATATTTCTGAAGTTGCACACTACTTGGGCCTGTTGCTTAATGTTTCGATTCAAACCTCACGCACCACAACTTGGAAAGAGGTCCAAATAAAGTCATAATACTCGGGTAATGTGTCGTAAAATGGTGTTTAGGAATTAGATTGCTGTCAGGATAAAGACATTTGAATTGTGTGGTGATCTATTATCAGTTGTTTAAGATAGACAGCAAGCCCTTTTGTCACAACAGGTCCAAAATGATGTCACAAATTTCCCTCAACAACAGGTAAAGATGCCAATGTGGGCTGTTCGGATCAATTAAATCGCCCATCAGAAAAGGCAACACTAGCAGTAAACCCCACATCTGTGATGCAGTTTGCTTAATAGCATTTTCAGACGTCTTCAGATTAACAATTACACTGAGTTTATTTTTTAGCCATAGCCAAACCCTGCTACTCTTTTGTCACAAGGTGACCAAATGGAGGCGGAACTAAGTTCCGCGGAAGTTGTGTTCCCCCCGGGACCGTGGCATGGTAACACCAGGACGGTTCCGGTTATGCGTTCAGTCACCATGACGATGGGGATAATGACCGATGCACATCAGGTGTGGGGGATTTATGCTGAGGCTGGATAGACAAATGGAGTGTATAAAAGAAACGGAAAGAAACAGTTTGGTGTGGTTCTCCCCCGAGAGAAGTCGTTTATTTTGTAGTGGTGTTGCTGATTCACGGAGGCTTTTGGAGAGCGTTACGAGGGCTCGGCTGTATTAAGAGTGCAACGCCGATTGAGCGAACATGAGTTGTGGACGTCGAAGGTTGGAAAACGAGTGAGTTATGGAGAGTGAGTGAAGACTGGAGAAGGCCATCATCATTGGAAGGGAGATAAGTAGTATGATATCGTATCTTATGGAATGTATGCACCTGCACTGAATACGAAGTCATGAAGTGTATTGATCATGAGTGTAATTGTCACTGAGAGTGGTTGGACTGAGCGATCATTGAATTCTTGTCTCTATCCGTTTGAGTGTGAGTTGAGTGCTGAGGAAGTTTTGTCCACCGTGCCAGTAAGGAGGCATCCGGATCCCCTCGCTATTTGATGAGAACTGATTCAGTACGACAGTGGAGGGTCTGATCGTCGGGTGAGTGCTGGCCTTATTGCACTGAGAGAGGAAGTGGATATGCAGTGTTCGAATTGATGTGTCACACAGCGCGGGTTGAAGTCAGGTTGCGGTGTGTGGGGATTATATTGGTTGCTGTGCACTCCCGTCTTTTATACTCATCCGCTATTATTGAAGAGGGACTTCGGGTGCTGAATTTAAACATTTTACCTCTTGCATGTTGGAAGAATGTGCGTGCTTGTATAATTCACTCTGTTTGTTCAATAGAGAAGCCTCCTGTGAATATTCCCTTATGTGATGTCTGCTGGAAGGAGTGACTCACAGTAAGAAGATTCCCTCGTCTGTCTGTTATACAGCAATACACTCCAGCCGTAAGCCTTGTCTCTGTATCGAGGAACAGCATGCATGTACGTGTATAATTCACTTTGTCTGTTCAATAGAGAAGCCTCCTGTGCATATTCCCTTATGTGATGTCTGCTGAAAGGAGAGACTCCCAGTAAGAAGATTCCCTCGTCTGTCTGTTATACAGCAATACACTCCAGCCGTAAGCCTTGTCTATGTATTGAGGAACAGCATGCATGTACGTGTATAATTCACTTTGTCTGTTCAATAGAGAAGCCTCCTGTGAATATTCCCTTATGTGATGTCTGCTGGAAGGAGTGACTCACAGTAAGAAGATTCCCTCGTCTGTCTGTTATACAGCAATACACTCCAGCCGTAAGCCTTGTCTATGTATCGAGGAACAGCATGCATGTACGTGTATAGTTCACTTTGTCTGTTCAATAGAGAAGCCTCCTGTGAATATTCCCTTATGTGATGTCTGCTGGAAGGAGTGACTCACAGTAAGAAGATTCCCTCGTCTGTCTGTTATACAGCAATATACTCCAGCCGTAAGTCTTGTCTCTGTATTGAGGATCAGCACGCATGTATGTGCATAACTCACTCTGCCTATTCAACTAGAGAATTCTTCTGCCAATGTCCCCTTATGCGATGTCCGCCTGAAGGAGAGACACACATTGGAACAGACCTTCGTTTGCTCTACTGAAGCTCACATCCAGCGGTAAGCTTCCGTCTCCGCACTGAAGAGAAGTACGTACATACTTGAGTTGCTTATCTGTCTGTTTAGCAGAAGACTCCCTCTTCCCCTGTCTCGCTCCGCGCCTTGAGAAGGTATACGCATCTGGACATTTACCTGCCTGGTAAGAAGATTCCCCCCTCTGGTCCTCAGCGCCCGTACCGGCCACGCCCTGATTGTTCAACGGTTCAAGGAAGTCCGCTTACCTGGATACTCACCTGTCCGCCCAAGGAAAGATCTTTCGCGACCACGAGATCATGTTCCGTTCCACGCCTCCAGAAGGTATACGTACCTGGATATTCACCTGTTGGGTGGACGATTCTCTTTTGGGTCATCAGCTCCTGTACCGGCCACGTCTTGACTGTTCAACGGTTCGAGGAGTTCTGCTTACCGGGATACTCACCTGTCTGCTTAAGGAAAGATCTTCCTCGACCACGAGACCTTGTCCTGTTCCACGCCTCAAGAAGGTATACGTGCCTGGATACACACCTGACTGGTGGAAGATTCTCTTTCTGGTCATTATCTGCCTGCCCACGGAAAGATCCTCCTCGACCACAAGACCTTGTCCCACTCGGTGTCCTAAGAAGGTATACGTACTTGGATATTCATCTGCCTGGTTGAAGATTCTCTTCCTGGTCATCAGTTCCCGCTCTGGCCACACCCTGATAGTTCGACGGTCCGAGAAGGTTTGCTTACCTGGACACTTGCCTGTCTGCCCAGCGGAAGGTCCTCCTCGATCACGAGACTCTGTCCCGCTCCGCGTCTCAAGAAGGTATACGTTCTGGATACTCACCTGCCTGTTCAAGGAAAGACTCTCCTCAATTACGAGACCCCGTCCCGCTCTACATCTTAAGAAGTCTTGCTTACTTGGATACTTACCTGTCCGTCGGGCCGGTGGCCGATCTCCTCCCCCCTTGGTCGTTACGTTCTGGCACGAGTTGCCTCGAAGAATTCACGCCTTCCCTGGGGTCAGAGGTTTGGACCCCGCACCTGTTGGGGGACCCAGAAGCTTCATTAGGACTTTTAAATTAATTTTATTTAATAAAACTTGTTAAACTTTTATCGAACTGTCTGTTGGTTTTTGGTACGCTCCTCGAGGTGGTCCTGGGTTTTAGGGGTGGGTGCAGTCTGGCTTGACCCCCCCCCCCGACCTGTGACACTTTCATTTAGTTGTTCCAGAGAAAATCTTTTCTCCCCATAAATGAAAGTCGGAGCATCAATTTGACCTCAAGAGTTGCGACTCCCTCTAACACATCATGCATGATGTCCACGCCAATACTTTCAGTTACTGTACATGGAAATACTGTAGACTATTTAGGCAGGAGTTAACTTTGACACCAGTTGCACTTGCATCATTCAGATGTACACGGTATGCATAGTTTTCCCTTGTACGCCTCTGTGTTATCTTCATCAAAAATATACGGCGAAGTTGGTTTGTCAATTAAACAGAATCTGTTTGCAGAGAAACTTTCCACATAGCCACAGAGGGAGTGACAGGCAAGATTGTCTGCCGTCAACAGACACACAGTAATTGGCATTCATCACCTATTTTGACCTCTACACCATTCTGCTCAATTTCCTTGATATCTGTTGACAGTGGTTCCAGAATTTTGTCAAAACCATAAATGTCTTTATCAATAGAATTAAATAGAAGACATAAATGGATATGGGAAAGTACAGAGTTGTTCTCTGAAGGCACATTTCGTAAAGCAAAGTAAACTGCCCCCATTTTATGATTCTTTGTTTTTGATCCAAGAGGATTTGTTGTTTCCAAATCATCGATTTATTTCATCATATTTGCAACAGAAAAAAATGCCTTTTATATAAACATGTACTACTAAATGTGTTTAACACAGTAATTGTGTAAACAGTTGAGCACACTATTTACACATCATGTGTCTGTAGTAACACAAAATGTGTTACAAATCCTTTAACACATTTTGTTCATTTACAGAAAAAATAGTACTGAATTATGTGTGTTACACACAAGTGTTCAACTAACCCCTCTGTTACCATTAACCCCGCATATGGGGTAAGTTGTTACAAAAATGGTATAGGTCCTAGAAAAAAACTTTAAGTGTTCATTTGTAGCAGAGATGTGTATGTTGCTTGTGTAAAAAAAAAACAAAAAAAACAATTTTTAATAACTGAGCCAAAACAAAAATGTGTTATGTTGTGCCCCGCGCCCCACAGATCTTTGGGCTTTTTGATTTTTTTTAAACTTTACAGACTTGAAATACATATTAAAGGCTGCTTTAAAATGAGCAAACTTGGGTTTTGAGTTACTCTGTTTAGTTTGATGGATATAACATTTTCCTAATAACAAAAACAAATCGATAACATATATTTTTCTTTTGGAAAAGTCATATTCATTTGTATGAATTAAGACAGATGACAAATTTAAGACTAGGTTGCAGTTCATTTTAACACCTAGAAATTGAGACATCTTATACAGATGGTACCCAACCAGAATGCCTATTACCGCCGCGCCAGCGAAAATAAACCAGCCGCATTTCAAAGTCGTTCCCGAAATGACCGCCAGGTGGCGCAAAGGGACATTGTGCAAAACAGCAGCAATAGCCGTATTTTAAAATGTAAGTGGGTTAAATATAAAACCCTAAGCCTAATAGGCATATTTTTCATATATATAAATAGGCCTATTATGCTACAACAGAATAGAACCAAAGATAGAATCAATTTTAGAACTGAAAAAAAAATAGAATCAAAAGTTAAAAATAGAGACGATATTAGGAGCAATGACGCTGAATATTTTTACTATTCTATTGAGGAATTAGATAAATGAAGAGCTCTCGTGAGCGATACAATTGCATAGTAATTTATAGTGATTTCAAAAGCAGTCCTTAAAAAAAAAATACATGGAGTAGTGTGGTATAATTTTTCAGAGATTACGCGGAACGGGTTTTAGTTAAGATCCTGGTTCCAATGCCCTTAATGTATAGGCTAGGCTACTGCTTTAAAAAAATGTCACAACGCGTTTTGAGATTGTTTTGAATTAAACATTGAAGTTTAAAATGTAGTGTTTTGGCACACCAGGCCGAGTGGCGTTACGCATCGTTCAAAAATCAAGTTTTATTCTGACATGTTGAATTAGCGTTAGAATTTTTTTTTAGATTTATTAGATTTAGATTTTAGATTTCGTTAGATTTATTTTTCTCATAACAGCTAAAATAACTTAATATATGCCTTGTCTTAATATGACCTACTTAATATAGGCAATAGGCATATACTAGCCTATATAATAGCCTAAATTAGCAAAACTTGGCCACTAAATATTTAATTTTCAATTATTTTAATTATCACAATTAAAGTTTTAATTTTATTAAATTGAACAAGCGCAACAATCAGCATTTAATCAAATATTCTAAAAGATGTATTATTAATAATAATGTTATTTCAACATAATATTTCGTTTTTTTGACATAATATGTGTGCGTGCAACAAGCAAGATGTGTATTTGTAAATCCGGTGATGCGTGCATTGATTTTTATCAATAAACTAGTGTTTTCTGACAGTGTCGACTGCAAAGATGAAGTTGACGATCGCCATATTTGTAGTGAACGCACCTAGAGAGAAATGCACATAAAGACATAATCAGAGAGTAGCCTTTTTCTTTTCGTTTGAAGACATTTCAAGCTTTGTGTATTTGATGTATTTATCATGTCTGTGTGAGGCATACGCTGAGTTTCGTTAAGTTAGGAGGATGAGATGCGCTCCAGCTGACGTGCAACGCAAGTGACCGTGCGGGCGCCTCCATGATTAGTGTCTGTTATATTTGCTTCTCTTACTTATTAAATACAGGCAATTGGTTGATGAAAAATTGATTCAAATTTAGATACAATTTATAGAAAACGAAATTCACTTTAAATAAAGGTTTTCTACTAAACAAAACTTAATGAAGTGGTCAAAATCATGTCTGACCCACTCCATATCCATCTCTCGATATAATGCATCCTATCTTACTCGTGCTGTTCACTTTTCATATTCAACATAGATGGAAAAAAATAACATTATAATATTTTAACAAATATGATACTAAATGAGATTATTTAATGGCTACAACAGTATAGTAGGCCTATAGACTCTATTTGTACAAATTGCTGCACATTAATTTAATTAAATAAAACCTTGTAACGAATTCACACTGTATGGTAGACTGTGTACAGTTGAGACACCTTAAATAACTTGCGTTCGCAGCAAGCACAAGTTGTGATTTTTTGTGTCAGCTGGGAAGGAAATATATACCAGACCTCTTGGAACTTTAATTGAATAGGCTACATAGCGTTGGTGAAGCATACTGAAATTACATCCCTACAAATGTATTAGGCCCTACTGAAAATAAATGTATCGAATTTAAGCAAAGTAGCCTAAATATTAAGACTGTAAGCCCTTTGCTTTTTACTTAGCCTATAAAGGACTCTTGTAGCCGACTTTGTGTTAATTTAATTTGTAGAGGATTTTTTTAACTCAAACATTAACACTGAAATAAATTAAACTAAATTATTGTAAATTTTTTGGCACACGACGACGAGTGGTGCTATGCATTGTTCCAAAGCCAGGTTTTTTTCTGGCATGTTGAATTAGTGTTCGACAAACGCGGCGGCGCGTTCATTTGAATGAAGACACACTGGAACGTTAGGCCATGTCGCAACGAGTGAATCGTGGCCGAGTGGTTGAACTTACGTTACGATCATTTAGATGACACGGGTTCGAATCCCGAACTAACTTGGATTACTGATATTTTTATATTAGCCTATTAATGCATTTTATAGTCTATTGTTGATGCAGAGAGATTTGTCTAGTTCTAAAACATAGTTTTTTGCTTATAGCCTATTTACAAAATAAAATCACCATGCATTTCCATTTTACACTAAGGAACAAATAGCCTATTATACAATGACTTTACTTCTGTAACCTATGATTCCAATCGTAATTTCAAAAGCAGTTCTGTTAAAAAAAAAAAAAAAAAAAAAAAAATATATATATATATATATATATATGACGTTTAAACGACAATCAATAAAATCAGAACCAGTATTTGCGTTCATGGTTCCAGTGGCAGTAATGCATCCACGGCTTTTCAAAATGTCACAAAGCGTTTTGAGATTGTTTTGAATGAAATATTGAAGTTTATAATGAAGTGTTTTGGCAAACCACGACGAGTGGCAAACTCTTTGTTTTGTTTTGCAAACTCAGCTAGCCTGTGGGGGGTTTGGAGAAGGCAATAGTTGCTTTATCGTGGGGGTGCAGGACAGAGGTGTTAATGTTCCGTCTTTCATATGGAGAGTGTCGGAGCCAGCCTGATGAGCAGGCAAATGCAAAATTCTTTTAAGGATTAATCTCAAAATCTCCAAAAGTCCATAGCCTATGTACAGTAGGCCCTATATCTTATTAAATTATATATTGTAGTTTTATTGATTGTATTTAAAGGTTTTCCACACACAATTTCAATTTAGCAGATACAGAGCTCTTTAATTCGCGACCCACCTCGTTTTATTGTGAGGTGAATTCAGCAAGGCATGTTGTATCTTTGAAGGAACAAAAGCTATTTGTTACAGTTTTTTCTTTCGTGATTTGTGTGGATGACACACAGCGACATATACAGTATTATCAGCTGTATGGTGTTTTTTTACGCTGAAATGCTTAATTTCGAGAGAGACCCGCCGCGCGCAGTGAGGGAGACCAAACTTACTAAAAAAATATCCAGCGCGAGAGAGACAAAGAAAAACGCCTGTTCTTAATTTATGTTGCTTTGAACTTTTTTCGTTTTGTACCGTTTTAATTTTTTAATTTAGCTGCAATTTCTTTGACAATAGAAATTTAAAATGTTGCAAGAATAAGATTGTGTTTCTTATTTTGCATCACAAAGGGAATAAACTCTATCGATGCAACCCTGTTTAAATAAATAAACTGTTCTGACACTTTATTCATACCTTGAAATGTGCAATGGGTTTTCAAACTTAATTAATTTTCTTTTTCTTTTACATTTTCATTGTTTATTTTTTAATTGAAAGCAATACTGTATTGAAAGTATTTTTCTGATTTGTTCGATCTGTTTTGAAAAATGTCTTCCGTTGCTATGGCCGGGTATCACTGTCAGTCATCTCAATCTCGTGAATGATTCACACACAAATTTCTTTTTAGCAGATTAAAGACGAGCTTCATCATCTTAATTTTCTGGTGCAATCGGCTGACAGTCTTCCTCATCAGATGTGTCGTCTTTGCAGCGGCTCAACTGGAATGTAGCAAATTTATGTTGTAAATTGATAATTAAACACTTTAATAAACAGATGCATATTTAAGCATCAAGAATGGAAAAACACAAACACTGTCGGCTACACTGAGATTCGATCTCAGATCGTTTGAAGCTCCGAGAGGCTATTGTTAATGCATTGACCACAGAGCTATCGTCTGAATAGCCTAGGTCTACTATTTTCTCTGTTTTAAAAGTTTGTTATATTCTTTTTTTATTTGCTTATGTTTTTTAACATTGGCAATTTACTGTCTCGAAAAAAATTATAAAAAAAAGTGTTTTTACAAGACCTTGTGCTGTTTATTTATTTATTATTATTATTATTATTATTATTATGCAGATGTTAATTCAGCCATTCTGTTGGATAAAAATTGTCCCTAATGTAAAATGGAAATTAATGGTAATTTTATTTTATAAATATAAAATATTTAATATAGGCTATAGGAGAAAAAAACAATATGGTGTAGCAATATTTTAGAACTATCAAATCTCTCTGCATTAATAATAAAAAAGTAGCCCATGTTTGTTCGGGATTAGAACCCGTGTCATCTGAATTATTGAAACGCAAGTTATAGCCTACCACTCGGCCACGAATTTGTTTTGTTTTAGTTTGTTTGAAATGTATTTTTACATATTTTGCTTTCGTTAATGTTAACCAATTCTGTTGTAGCATAATAGGCCTATATTTTTTCCCTAAAAGTTTGTTTTATTCTCTGCTTTGTTTGTTTATATTTTTACATATTCAATCAGTCTCATTTTTGTTCAAATAATGAAAAACGTTTTTTTTTTTACAAGATCTTGCGCCATGTTTTTTTTGTTTTTTTTTTTTTTAAATAAACAGATAGGAAACTTACCTTTTAAAATGCCGCAGTTGCTGCTGTTTTGCCCTGTCACTTGCGGCACCCGGTATAGCCTAGTCATTTCGCGAACGACTTTGAAATTCGACTGGTTTATTTTTGCTGCGGCAGTAATAGGCATTGTGGTTGATTATTTATTAAAGAATTCAATTGATACAACATGTAAGCCTATTTAATTCTGAATATAACAAAGAATGCTTAAACCGACTAACATCGGTTAGTAACTGCAAGTCCTGAAAATGTTTTAATTTTACAGTAAATTATTTTAATTTATTTCACTGTTATGTTTCAGTTAATAAATCTACAAACACATTAAAATAACACAAAGTAAATGACAAGTAACCTATTGACATAGCCTTTCTAAATTATAGAAAAACTGGGCACACAATGTTAACGTGTGTCTACTTTGTTTAAATTTAATGAATTTGAATTCGTTTAACCACAATATTTATCTTGAATTTATCTGCGACCTCAGCTCAGATTACTGCCGCGGCAGATTACGTCATAAAGAGAATAAACTGACACTTTTCAAAGTCTGTGATTACAGCGCCACTCAGCGGTAAAAGGCAGCAAATACACATCCCAATTTTGCCGCCGCGGGAACGGCGGCGGTAAAAGTCTCATTCTGGTTGGGCACCATCTGTACCAAAAGATTGATGAACAGGGACATTCAAAAAATAAGAGCGACTCTCTTTCACAATTACAAAAACAGCAATTGTAATCAATATCCAGGTGAAAACGCTCTAATGTGTCTTTCACTGGATATATTCTGTGAGCAATTTTAAATGACACTTCTTTGGTTTTATTTATTACACAATACCGACTAAGTACTCCCCAAAAATGTTCCCACTCAAATGAGGGAAACATATTAACCCAAACAAATTTAGATGGTGGAGAAGAGATATTAACAAAAAGATAATCGATTGGTTTCTGCATTTATCATTAATTAAATCAAGTTTATCTGAAAACAAATGTTTGGAGACTTTACTTCCTACAGTGTTTCACCAAGTGCCCTGATTTCTAAATATAGAGATTTTGGCAGAAATAGAATTCATGACAATACAATATTCTATAACCGAAATATGACACTTAAAATTCAGACATAGTTCAGTAATACTCAAAAACTGACCATCATAATTCAACAACTGACTAACTAATGATATATCAGACTCAAACCAATGTCTAAAAAATAAAGTTTTTCTTTGGTGTGTTTGATGTACTTATTATTCCAAATAAAAAAGGAGTGAGGAGAGAAGTTGTTTAAAGCCAAACACTATGTCAAAATGACTAGCTTGTAGATTAAAGGGATAGTATACTTTAAAATAAATTTTGGTATGTTTTTACCTCAAGGGCATCCAAGATGTAGGTGTCTTTTTTTCCGCAGAAGTTTCAATTTTGATATTTTTAGGTCAAACCGAAAAAAAGACACCTACATCTTGGATGCCCTTGAGATAAGCTAAAACATACCAAAATTTTATTTCAAAGTGAACTATCCCTTTAACAGAGAGGTATTTTGTTAATATCAAAACTGCATCTAAGTAAAAATGTATACCACCAAGTTGATTAAATAAATAGTTAGGGCACAGAGCAATTACTTTTAATAAAAGACATTAGCCTATTTATTTTAAAAGTGCTATTCAAAGTTGTAAAATCCACAACATTCAAACCTGATCATGTGGATTGCATAATATATTTTTCAAATCAAATAACAACTTGTCAAACTCTTTGGTAAATGTCTTGGGTACAAATAGGAGATATACAGACCTTGACAAACCTTCAGATTTAGAAAGTAAGACACGACCATAAATGGATAAATCTCTCTGCAACCAAGAGTCAAACTTTCTTTTTGTACAGTTGATAATCGGATTAAAGAGAAGCATGATACAATTCATCTTTACAAAGTTTTGCACCAAGATATGTGACTTCCTCCTTAACAGGGATCAACTTCTTCAAGGTTAACACTAAGTGTGGAAATATCTCACATTTGCTAATATTAAGGTTGAGATCAGATACTTTAGAGAAATTATTTATGGTAGGAAATGCTTTGCTAACCTCTGCAGCATTTTTTAAAAATAGTGTTGTGTCATCGGCTAGCTGACACATTTTTAATTCATTCCCAAAAATGTTAATACCTTGAAAGAAATTCGTATTTACATAGCAAGAAAGAACCTGTAAAAAAAATGTAAGTATTCTAATGTTTAATGTCTAATGTCATGAATTTGTGTTCTACTGTATCGAACGCTGTATTAAAATCAACAAATAGTATTAGATTGTCATCATTATGAAGGTGACTATAATCAATAAAATCAAGAAAAAGACGAATATTATTACATATATGCCTCCCTTTCATGAAGCCAGACTGAGACTGATCAATTAGGGAATCCAATCCTAATTTTAGCCTGCTAGCAAAAATAAGAGAAAACAGTTTGGCATCAGTGTTTAATAAAGTTATGGGTCTCCACCCATCTAGAGATAAGGGATCCTTATTTGACTTTGGCATTAAGGCAGGGGTGTCAAACTCATTTTCACTGAGGGCCACTTCAGCATTATGGCTGCCCTCAAAGGGCCGGTTGTAACTGTAAGACTTTTAAAATGTTAATATATTGTCTCTTTATTTGATTATTACTTATTTAAGTTACAAATATTGTATATGCATTTGCAGGGGTGTTTCTAGGTTTTAAAAACATCAGGGGATGAGCCCGAAACATCAGGGGCTGGGTAATAATGATTTGATACAGAGAATAATGTATATTGTATATATGCAGGGGCAAACTTGCTCAAAAATTCAGCCCTGGCACTGTACCAGCCACACCAGCACACATTACCACACAGTCATGCGTATTCAAATGTGAGGTAGTTAGGGGGGTTTGGGGGCTTGCTCCCCCGAGAAAATTTGGATTTCTCGGACCTACATATGTGCATTTTAAGGTGTTTAAAAAGGCCAAAAAAATGTGATAACAATAGCTTCAAAAGCATGTCAGTGGGCAGTATCATAAATTATTTGTCAAGATAACAGATTCTTAAAAATGAGAATGAGGATAAATGTTGCAATGACTGATCCACACTACAAAATGGAGATGCAGAATGTTTCTGCTTATTGTTGACAATACACAATCACATATTCCAAACAGGAATGGCCTTAAATAAGAAATCTTTCAAGGATTATTTTGCATAGATGTTACATTTCAATCAAAAACCAGTGCAATCTTTTTGTGTCCAGAGGCAAATGAGCAATTTATATTAGCATAGATTGGTTTCAGCAACTTGTTTCTTTCCTGAGTTAACCAATGTTTTTGCCACTAATCAGTTTAAAGTTCAATTGTTCACTCCTAAAGACAGTCACTTGTCGCCACCTACTGGCTTAATGATGCAAGTGGCGCAAACAGACAAGCGGAGTGATACAAATGGTGAAAAGGCTAATACTGGTACCTATATTAAAATAATATAAAATATCAATATATTATTCTTCATTCAGTTCTATGCAGCAGAATCAGATTGAACAGATTTATTTTTTGACCAGTTGTCAAAATAAAGTATAGTCCTACAAAGCTATTTTTATCATAGCATGAGCAGAGCAGGGAGAGGACCAGTGAACGGGAGGATCGTGATTCGTGTAATTTTACCAGTGTTGCCCAGCACGGCTATACACACCATGTTACAGCACAGTACATTGCAAAAAGAAACAAGTCCAGAGAAATTTCATGTCGGCACGTTTTTTTTTGCGGACTTTGCCTTTCCGGTGAGCATGAGCAGAGCTCGCAACACACACACACACACACGGAGGTTGCTTGCGGAACATTGAGCAGAACGCGCTGTGAACACGGAGCGGAGAGCACAGCGCACACACACAGCGGAACGCGCTTTTTAGAAGTTATGCATCTTCGGAAGTAGCCTGACTACGTCAGACTTCCTACTTCCGCTCAATTTCATTTCGCTTCTGTACTCAGTCTGATACAGCGTAATAGCTTTCCGTTTTTCTCTGGTCTGAAAACAGCCGGGCCAATCAACGAACAGAGGGCGGGCTGAGAGCCGTGACGTAGATGCTGATTGTACCGTGGATGCGCAACATGAATTATCTGCCCGAACCCGGCCCGACGCCCGACGCCGCATCAGATTTTTTTTTTCTCATACACGTATTATCATGACCAGCAGACGGGAATTCAAATCAACCTTTAATGTTCACGGCTTTTAACAATACAAACAACTGAAACAATAAACGTTAAATATATAAATAGGCTGTAGTAGCGACGGTCAATTCACCTGTGGCAAGTTTACTTTTCACCAACTCCATCTTCTTCTCCAGGCTAAAGGCGTGCACGCAGCGGCGTCAGGTCTGCCCCCGCCCCTCTCCATGATGCACGTTGCACGCAGCAGCCAGACTTTCTTTACGGTGAACAGCAGCGATGATTAATAAATGTTTTTTTTTTTCACTGAGCGGAAAAGATTAAGCCCGAGGTCCGACCCGACCCGAGTCATTTGATTATATTTTCGACCCGAACCCGCGGGTCCCGTCGGGTTTGTCGGGCCGACCCGACCCGTTGAGAACTCTACACTGGAGTCCACTGGACCTAAAGAGAGAGTGGATATGGAGAAATTAGATAGATAGACAGATGGACAGACGGACAGACAGATAGACAGATAGATAGACAGACAGACAGGCAGATGGACAGATAGATAGATAGATAGATAGATAGATAGATAGATAGATAGATAGATAGATAGATAGATAGATTAAGGACAGCAGCACTGGACCTAAAGAGAGAGTGGATGTGACTGGATCATCTTGTAAAGTAAAAAATAAAGGTCAGTGTAACAAGGTTATTTTAGTTGTTATTTTCACTCAAAATCCTCCTTTTTCTATTTAATTTAAATGTAATCTTGTTTCTTTTATATAATTGTATGGAATATTTTGTTTTCTGAGTTGAGATGATTTCCAAGATTTGTTGCACATTTGTTGAAGTGCACTGTTGCTTTAAGAGTACATACTTGTCATCCAACAGGGAAATGCCAACATTGTAGTCATTTAAAAACTGTAGAGCATATTTTATTTCATTGCACAAAGTACAGCCAAGAAAGAAACCAGCTTTTTCAGTCTCTCAAAATGGTCAATCAGAATAATTTACAATGCAAGTTTATTAGGGAAAACATACAGTAACATTTATCACTTTGTTATTAATTTTCTGAGAGACACAGACTTGGCCAAATTTTTTTTATTTTATTTTATTTTTTAAGTTCCAATATCTCCCGATTCACACTCCGGCCCAGTCGGTGGCGGTAATGCACCGTTAAGTTGGTTTGCCAACCGCCATAAAAAACAAAAGAAGAAGAAGAAGAAGAGTACTTTTCTGGCCTTCTTATAGACCTTATGCCATAGACAGTATATAAACTGGACACAGCGACCCCATTGGATTCAACGGAGACAAGTGAAGTCAATTAGAGGCACTAACTTCCTGATGGCTGAGCGTGTCTTCTCTATTGTGCGACAGAGAGTCACGTGGTTATGACGCAATCGTTAGCCTATTTTTACAAAAACTGCTTCTACGGGGCCATAACGTAAGACACAAGGTAATGGAGCCTTTTATACATTTTCGTGTTTCTTTAGAAATAAATAATGGACAAATGGAGATGCAAAGTTATTCGCTGTCAAAGTGACGCCAAAATGAATGGGAGTCAATGGGATGCTAACAGCAGGTGATGGTCTGCTAGCCAATGGCGGCGCCCGGGGAAACTTCAAAATAATATGAATCCCTGACCCCCTGCCTTATGCGCCAGAGAAACAAGGGCGCCGCCATCTTTAGAATATTGTCTTTGAACTTCCGTTTTTGCGGTCGCTCTGTATATTTCTATGGCATTGCTGTCCAGGAGTTATTATCTTTTGAAGTGGATTTACTATAAAGTTAAATAAAGTTAACGAAAGTTATCATGAGGATTGTAATGTTTAAACCAGATGTCTTAACAAATGTCAGTAGACCGGGAAGATTTTAAAACGAGCCGTTCATTCATAAATACGCAAGATCGCTGTGAAAATAAAACCGGAAGTCAAAAGACAACGAATGCAGCGCTGAAAAGGGGCGGGCTACATAAGGTCTATACCATAGACATAATAAATACATAGATGGATCGTACGTCAACAGCGCCGCCATACTGCGGAGGGCAACTTTCCCATACCTCTCATAACGAGAATTGAGAAAAATGCCTATTTCGTGTGCTGCTTGGGGCTTTACAAATCGCCACACAATTGAAAACAGGTCTCAGGGAATTACCTTTCACAAGCAAAACTGAAAATTTGTTTCTGGTTGTATTTCATAAACTATTTTTATTTTCAGAGGAGAAAGGCCGCGAAATTTAAAAATACTACTGTTATTGTGTCACGAAATGTAGTTTTAAGAGTTTTTCAGTCGACAATGTAGTTGTTTATAGCTCAAAAATGTGGTTTATTTATAAAGATAGCGCCTTTTTAAAAATGTTATCTGATTTAGGTTTCGGAGTTGTGAGATCCAGCGATCACCGGGCGCTCAGCACTCATGTACCCCGCCGAGAACAGCCTTGCCTCGACTAGTGCTTCTGACGTTCGCCGCTGGATCTGATGTCTTTAGTCTAGTGTTAAACATGAGAACAATTCGTCTTGTGTATATAACGGGCAATCTTTGGTTTCATTAATCTATAATTTGTTCCTTGGCAGATCGTTTTGGCTGAGGGTAAAGTGAAGTTTCATAACTTTATATATTTAGGCTTATTTAACTTTAACGGTGTAGCCTGCTGTATGTTTGACTGAATCGTTTAATTTATTTCTTGACTTGTATAGCTTCTTATACCTTAAGTTAAATTTAACAAAAAGAGACAGGGTTGCGTCATTTTATTTTATATAGCCAAATATTTTAAAATATATAAATTTACATTATTTATTATTGTTATAATAATATACCACTTGCGATTATCAATCTATTATAGTTATGCTGTTAAATTATTGTACTATTCATAGTAACTATTTAACTTATTATTTTTTATTGTCTATATTCTGTAATTGATATTTCTATTGCTATTATAGTATTATAAATAAACTATATGCTATCAATGTATTATTATTATATTAGTACTTATGATATTATATAATTATACTTTTCATTACTATTTTATTTGCTGTATACTGTTTGTTTATTTTATTGACTAAACCATTTACTATTAGCCTACTTCTCACTTTATCTTATATTTACTATTTGCATTGCACTGTAGTTGTACCATATCATATGTATTACCATAAAGGATCCATCAGTTATCTTTGTTATTGCTAAAATCGGGTCAATGACAGAATATGCTTTTTCCACAGTAAGAAAACTTTATTTAATCTAATGTGAAAATTAAATTATATCTCAGTATGGGGGTGTTCACAACTCTTATCCAAGACTGAAAAGCCAAATACATGACAAGCCTGAGCTTTGGCCATTCCTTATTAAAAAAAAAAAATTATAAGTCTAACTATCGAGATTTTAAATAACTAGAGATGGAACTTTTTTGTACACAACATACAAACCACTGAAATCGGTTGATAAATGTATTTTTTATTTTTTTTGGTTTTTATACAGAAAAACCGCAGCTCACCTGTTTACTTGCATTTGATTACAGCGCAGTCTTGCCCTCCGCAAAATGGCGGACGCGTTGACATATCGCAGCAACGTTCCAAAGCGGCCAATAGGGCGTCTATGTATTTATTATGTCTATGGTCTATACTGTCTATGGTTCTGGCCATGGCGCGCGCTCGGCTTGCTCAGTTCACTTCCTGCTGAGCCGAGAGGAGGTTATCTCGTAGTATTGCCAGAGCCCGTCTACGGAGAGCCTGCCCACTCCCTATTAAGCTCTATTGTACCGAATTTTGGTTGTAGTACCACCAGAGTTCCACTGGGGGCGATCGCCATGAGTGCAAAATGAATGGGAGTCAATGGGGCTAGACAGCTAAATGTGTCTCTTTCACCCGATTGCCGTTGATAAATCTCAAATCTGATTGTAGATTTTGCAACTTCAACATGGGTTTTAGGTCGAAAGTTGAATGAACGAGTACTTATGTCCTTTCGATTTCTTACAGGTTGAGTTGTTGTTGCCCATAACACGCTAGCATTCTGCTAATGAACGCTGATTGGTCAGTGAAGGACTGATTACGATCAGAGATACCGCTTGATGGCATCGTGTCATCCGCAGCAGGACCAGAAACAAACAAAACAAAAACTCTTCTAGCACGTGTGTTTACCTGTGTCAGCTGTGTTGTCGATGCCTCGAGTGAAAAGAAAGTGCAGAGCGCGAAAGCACCAAAGTGACTGAAGGATTGCCGTGAAGCAGTATCTCTGGTCGTACATGTATATGACGTCATTCACTGATTCTTGGGAATTTGGATAAAACAGGTTTTAATTTTGAAAATAAAAAGTTTGTAAAATAACAAAATCTGAAGGTATATTATTATAGACCAAGGTCTTGGCTGTTCAGCAATGTATCGGTGCAACCTCCCCATTTTATATTTTTTTCATAAAATAGGCGTTTTTCCAGTATTACTTTGTTTTTGTCAACACCGTCAGACACAATAAAAAGCTAATAATTTTTTATTTATTTGGTCTAATATGTATTTAGAGTTTTTAAATCATTATCTGGCATTCTTAGAACACATATTTGCTGTTAAGTGTTAAATATTCACTTTTGTTCATGTTTTATACTGTTTCACGTGTACTCCTTTAAAAGATCTAACATCATACAACATTTACTTTAAGCCTAAATAGAAAAGGTTATGTTTTTTATTTAACAAACTTATTTTTGTATTAAAAGATACCATTACTTTAATAATTCAACAGCACTGAAGAAACATATTGTAAGCATATTCATTTAAAACAAATAAAACTCCCTCTGACGGTGGTGACACTAATTTGACGGTGGTGACAGTGGCCTCATTACAACATACAATTCCAAAATGTATACCACTCAAGTCAATGGCTTCTTGCTTAACAAGTTTATTTAACTATTTGGTCCAAAAAATAACAATCCTGAGCACTGTGATAAATATGTTTCAAGGAATAGAAGGTACAATTAAAGCAATATCTAAATGTACAACATACCCATATCATCAAATATAAAAAAATAAGTAAAAAAAAAATCTAGGAATAATGATGCATTACTGACATCATCCTAAACTGTCATCTAGTGCCCCCTACTCATAAAATAACTGGACTGTAAACTGTATATTGGACTGGAAGAACAGATAACAACAATTGTAACAGCACTGTGGCAAACATTCAATAAGAAACATATAGGTTCAATTAGCAATAGGCTATTAATAAAAGTACCCCTTAATAATCATCATAAGAACAAAAATAAATCATTGCCAGTAGCAATAAGATAGAATTTATCACTGACCTCAAATTTAACTGTCATGTAGTGCCCCCCCACTCATAAAATAATATAATCATATTCTTCTGTAAACTAGACTATAAACTGAAATAATAAATGAATAACTACGTCTTACAGTCTCTTTTCCATAAACTGAAATGTTGCAAAATACAGAAAGCATTCTGTGTAAATACCACAAAACACATCTGGCACAATAATAATAATAATTCAAATGTGAACTTGTGAGTATTCCCTGACTGATATACATCACTCCACCACTCATTTAGCTTTATCAGGAAGTATATGGTGTATATGTTTCTCCTCTATGAAGTCCATGACTTCAGCAGACAGGTTGTATATCTCCCTCGTCCTGCTTGCACGAACTGGTGATGACGGTTCCACAAGTTTGACCAGAATATGGTCAAATGGTATGAAGCACATATCCTTTCCACCTCCTTTTGGATAGAATCGTGTGTTGGGCCCATGAGGGTGGAAAAACTCCACTTCCACATCTTGATGATGAGCGTCCACAGTGACAGCCTTTGCTAACCACCAGTTCTGGTCATAAATGACTGCAAGCCAATCTCCACAATGAACTACATCAGCAGATAGATCTGTCACTGTCCCGTCAGGACCACTCTTGGTCAGTGGTTCTTGCTCCATTGGCTCTTGCTCACTTTCCTCCCGTTCCATTTCCTCCATCAACATTTTCAAAGGACCCTTCCTCTTTTGCATTGGTATAGGACTATCATCCTCGACCTGTACCCTGGGTGTGTTGGCAGTCAACTGGAATATTGTTGGGCTGAAACACTCGCACATCTGTGGCTCACTGCAGAAACAGGACAGTGATCTGCAGTGGATCTCAGAGTCATTTCGGTGTGTCGGTGTGACCTGGTGGAGTTTCCTTGTTGCAGGTACAGGTTTTAGTGGTTGAGAAAGGAGTGCATCATATGGCTGCATGTCAGCTTCAGTAATGATATAGAGCTTAGTGCTGCAGAGGCTTCTGCCAACCATCTCATGGAAGATGTTCCCATTCACAATGTCATTCCCCCGCAGTATAAGGCTGTCTGCAGTCCTTTTCACAGTTCCTCCAATGCCGTCTGGGGCTCCCTTCCCATGTGAGGTGGGGAAGAAGTTCCAGGTTGTTCTCTTGAAACCTAGAGTTGGAGGGACACTGCAGAGAAGAGAAAAGTTCCTCTTGTTCTTGTATTGCTTGCTGGGGCCGTCTGACCAAAAGTGTATAGTATCAACTTTTGGAAACTTTAAATGAATATCTGTCAGGACCGGTTCCATGTGAGTCCAAATGGCAGACGCATCTTGTCGCTTGGATTCTGATACTGTGCAAAAGCCTGTCTTCTGTTCTTTTGTATAGTACATGCCAGTGTGCAGGTTGAGCTGTGGGAGGTTCTGACCAAAATGGCATGACTGTACCTCAGAACTATACTTGCATTTCCACGCCTCAGAAAAATCCACATGCACAATTACTGTGCTATCATTGCACTTCTCGATCATGCTCCTGTACTCTCTTGTCTGGTTCTGAACTGAGCACACGTGTGTTGTTGTTTCTGTCTTCAGTTTGTCTTCATATTGTTGGATAAGCTCTCCCAGTGTGCCACTGTGCATCACACGTCTTGTGTTGAAGTGGAGCCTATCAACTGTTTGATCCTGAACTCGTTCCCATTGCTGCCATTCAACATTGGTCTGGTCTTGCTGTGGTGTGGGAAGTGTATGTTTGTGGAGACACCGGGTGCAGGAGCGCAGAAGACATGCCTCGCTTATCTGTGAACAGCAGACAAGTTCAAAACTATCCTCCAGTTTGCTAGACTTGACGACACCATTTTCTCTTAGGACTTCAAGCATCAGCTTAGCATTGTCATGGTACTGACATTGGCAAGTCTTACGATCGGACGGTCTTGGTGCTGTGACATAGAATGGGCGTAAGGCACAGAAGGATGAATAACTGAGCTTCACTCCTGTTTCCTTCTTGGTGAACTCCTTGTGGAGGTTCAATACTGTATCAGTCAGAATCATTCTCTGATGCTTTATTTTCTTGCGTGTGATTGTGTCCTGTTTGTCAGTTGTCATTCGTGCTGCATTATGGTAAAAATCCTGAACCTTGTGAGTAATTGTTTGAATGTATCCAGGTTTTTTGTTAGTAAGCCTCCTCTTCCGCAGTGTGTTATATGTTATGCCAAATTGCCTTGTCTGGTGAATGAGCCGATATTTTTTTAGAACCTTGCCTGACAGAGTCAAGTTCTTGTGGGCAGACTTGTTTTGTTTCAATTCATGAATGAGTGCGTTGTGGAACAGCAGAGTTTTCTTGATGGAGAGGTTTTTGAGTTGGCTTCCCCGCAGCAACTGCTCTGTTTTTTTTCTTGGTGATTCTTGTGTTTTTTTATTCCAAGCTTGTTCTCGTACCCAACGCTTTTTCATTTTGTTTCTATCCTTTGTTACCTCTTGAAGTTTATTTCTCATAGCTTTCATCTCTCTAGAGTATCTTGCTCTTGTTTTCTTTCTTTCCCTTTCACCTGCTATAGCCTGCCTACTCCGAGCTGGCTTGTGTATGGCCTGATCCACTGGACTGTCTGGGGGAGTTTCTGGGGGATCTGAGCCCTTTCTCTTATGTTCTCTTGATGCTTGTTGTCTACGTTTCCAAGCCTTTCTTTGACTTCTCTTTTCCCTTTCATTCAAGTCATTTATATTTTTCACCTTCCCTTTCTCCACCCTCTCCTTCCATCTTTGCCTTTCCGTTCTGAGGTATTCCTCCTTTAACTCTGCCTCACTGTGTATTTTCTCTCTCCTCTTCTTTTGATATTCCCTGTTTCTTCTCCTTCTCTCCTCCACAGATAACTGCTGCCTAGCCATGACTTCCTAAAATACATTACAGGTCATATTGGTATTTATTGTAATCAACGATTATATTCTAGCCTCTGTTGAGGACCATTTGGAGGTTTTTGTCACCACCGTCAGACTGTACGTCACCACCGTCAGACAGAAAACCTGACGGTGGTGACGTCTGACGGTGGTGACAAAAACCTACTCTTTCACATGATATGCATGTGTTATGTTCACATTAGCCATCTTGTTTCCCCTCTGTTGCTAGCTACTTCAGACCTCTTCTTAAAAAGTATACATTTATGTCATAATCTAATCTAATATTCTTTATACAAAATAGACGGTGTTGACATGTTATGGTTGTGACAGTAGCAGTGTCCAAAAATATGAACAAGTTTAAGAGAAAATAGCGAACTTACAGGAGCTTGAGTGATCTTGATGCATGCAGTAGAGCTGAAGGTATGAAAATGGGGTCCTCGGGAATGTAGTCGACCTTGTAGTTGCCTGATTTTATTGCTTTTTATGAATATCTGACGGTGGTGACGAATATGTGGGACACATTTTGAGCAACCACAAAATAATAGTAAATATTGTTAAAAACTCAGTGTTTGTAGTTTTTAATACATATTACAATGTACTCTTTCATGTGGTAAAGAAATTATTCAATTTAATTATTACTTTTTGTTTTTTTAATCAAGTTGAAATGATTACCTCCTATCCGAGGACAACTGATTTTGTAGGCAATGGGCCAGCATATAATCATTAAATAAAAAAATTAAAAATTAAACCTATAAAATAACCTTACATATGTGCAAAGGACCCCCTGATTATAACCTTGATTCTTTTTATTCATGAAAATGTTATTAATTTCCAACAGAATTAGCACCTTTCTTAGTGGGACATGTTTTATCCAAATTCCCAAGAATCAGTGCATTGACACTTTAAAAGACTTTTTAAAGCAAATAAGTTACTCAAAAAAATCTAACACCCAGCAATGTGTAATTTATTTGCATCTCCTTTCGAATACAACATTCAAATTACTAGACAAAAAATTATATCCTGAGAAAAGTGGATTTTTATTGGTATAGCGCCATAGACGCCATATAGCGGGGTAGTAGTTATCAGTCAAATTAATTTTTATTTTGTTTATATAGTTTTTCTTTTTTACCCAAAAAACATAAGGATACTGATACAAGGCACATGCATTTTTACTTCTTGTGTAGCCTCAATCTATGGCAAACTTTTGTGAAGGAAGACAAGCATGTGAAGTTTATCTGGTTTTAAACTGAAGCCAAACAATGTCTGAAGGTTTCCTGAAGAACTGAAAAGCTCTTAAACCAATTGCCAATAAAGTCATGCAGATAGCAGATTTGAACAAAAAAATCAAGTGCAAATACAAATACAAAATTAATATGAGTAAAAACAGGGTTCTTAATTTTAATAATCACCATTTATTAAATATATGAACACAGAAACCCCCTGTTAACAGTTAATGTCACGTTTCCATCCCATTCCATGACTAGTAAAATAATAGCCGTCTATGACAACTCAAGGTATCGCACACCGGACGCGCACTTTCTCAGTTTATGGCCAGCAATATCATTATGTTTAAGGACATTATGGAATTGAGATAATGTCTGTACTATGTTATGATTATACTATACAATTAAATAAAATAGTTGCTGAGTCTGTCATCTGAACACTTTTACCTCAGAGCGTCCGTTAACTGAATGCATTGAGAATATCACCTGAAAATCCGATAACATCAGCAATTTTCATTCAAGCAGCTGATTTCTGTAAATAAATGTAAAATTAAATGTAGGCTATATTGCAGCACAGGGTGAAATCATTTAGGATGGTTTGTGGACAAATATAATGTAAATTTAATATAAAACTATGTAAATGGCGCTTTGTGTCGCGGCAGGATTTTGAACACGGCCCTGAGCCGTTGCTGGGCGCCGCGGCCGCCGGTGTGTGTACTCATACAGAATTTTAAAGACGTGGCGCTGCGCTTCTCGTCCGGTTTGCGACTTTTCTTTGAAGCCGAAGAACTCTGTTCTTATTACTGGCGAGCTTACTTTTTTCGGGTGTGGACAGTGTTTCACTCTAGCTGCGCGGGTGCGGACGAGCGCTGCGTCGTCTTCTTATTTGATAGGTGTCCGCGGATGCGATACTGCCACTTAAGAGGTCAACAAGGTACTGGCGCTGTAGCATTTACGTGTCATGTTATCATAAGAGTCCTATTCATTTTAAACATTGTGGTTATCGCCAATACCGGTATATTGTCACACTCTAAATTAACACGATGTCGATATTTCATGCGTTGAATATCACGATTATCGTCAACACCGGTATATTGCGACACCCCTATTTGTGACTATTGAAGATAGTATTAGCGTGGCTTATTTACTCCATTTGCCAACAGGTGCTAAGCTATTAGCTGAAGAGAGCCACAAAATACATGTTTACAACATTTCTCATTTGTGCAGAAAATAAAGACCGTGCCAGACAGCACGAAGGTTGAAGCTTCTTTATTGAGTCCATCAACACAACGCAGAGTGGAGTCCCATCACGTGGGGCTTGTTACATCAACATGACAAAAAAATAATTTCATAAGTCCAATGTGTTAAACTTGCTAAAACAAAAACCTTACTTTAAAGAATAAATAAAAATGACAGCAAAGACATTAAGCCCTTCTTAAATAAAATTATGCTTTTATAACATCATGACGAGGACTTCAAACTGCAAATGATGTACTATATAGTAAAAGAACATGTATAATGCATATAATCTGTGTTTTTAAGGCAGTTAATACAGCACTGCATACTAATCTGAACCTCAAATTTATAATGATGTTTATCTGTGCAAAAGCATGAAAGGTACAGCACTTCTGCGTGTGGTTGATATCTGCATGAGATTATAATCACAACATGAAACTCTTACGATCATGTTCCGTTCTGTTGAGTTTCTGTTGGCTATATTCCTATTTCCCTGCATTGATTTTCTCAATACTCTCCTTGATTACTTATTGATTAATCATTCAGTTCAGGTGTTTCCTAATTAGCTCCCTTTGTGTTTTCTATGTATTTAAACCTCAGTTTAGTTGTCTGGTATTGTCAGTATTAATGTGGTTATTCTGATCATCTCATGAGTTCCTAGTTTGTGGATTATACTAATTATTAGTTGTATGCTTTACTACAGCCACATTAAGTTAAATGGTGACTGTGGCTCCATTAATTGTATAATAATGTGCTGGAAAATGTAATAAGTTTACAGCTTTAACTGGATCACAAATTCAAAGATCAGTAGTCAAACATACAGTATGTAAAGATATTAGTGTGATATTATGTGATTATTCATCTAGATCAGGGATTCCCAAAGTGTGGTACGCGCACCCCCAGGGGTACGCGAGCTACCACCAGGGGGTGCACGAGAGGAAAAATGTAATGGCGGTCTGTTTTTTTTAAGTGGGATTTTTCCATACAATAAATAAACATGAACAGTAAACATTTCCTTTGTTAATTCCTTTTTCTTTTATTTTAAATAAAAAAAACAACAACTATAATTTATTAGTTTTTGATAAAACAAATACATATGAAATGCACAACGACACACCTAAAGTCGCTCACGCACATACAAGCAAACTCTACACACACGAGACGCGCGGAATAGGTTGTTTGCATATGGCGTCACGTTACTGCGTTGCCATGGCGCGAAATGCAGATGGAGGGCAGGAAGTGATTTGCTACATTTAGGAAGCACTATAACAAACTCAAAATGCCTATGTTTTGCGTCGCTTATGGTTGCTCAAATCGATCAAACCAAGAAACCATGAGGAGTGTTTATCGTGTACCAAAAGTTGTTGTTCATAAGGGGGGAAAAATGCAAGAAATTGACCGAAAAACGCCAGAAAAAATGGCTTGCAAACCTACGTCTGCGGTCGGGAATCGGAAAATGCCCGTGTGTGCAGTGATCACTTCATCAAAGGTCAGTTAATACAACTTATGTGGCTATGTAACGTAACTCACTCACTCACACACACACACACGCACACAGTTACCAGTTTCCGAACTTTGCAAAGTCACAGTAATTGTTTCTTCTTTTCTTTGAGTTTATAAGTTACCCCTGTAACTGAAGACAAACGCGTAATGTTAGCAAAGCTACCTACAAAGTGTTTTGAGGGTCCAAGATATGTTTAGATTTTTTTGTCTTTATCTTTCTCTTGTAATAGCGTCTAAAGTAGTACAGTACAGACTTTTCTCCATCTCGTCCATTCCGCTCTTCACTTCCTGCCCTCCATTTGAATTTCGCGCGTCATCACAATCACGTGACTGCAAACCAGCATACTCATATGAGACGCGCGCGCATACAAACTCTCCACGCACATACTTATATGAAACGCGAGCACACACACACACAAACTCGCGCACATACACATACTCAATGTGACCCGAGCACACACACACAAACTCTCCATGCACAAACTCATATGAGACGCGAGCACACACACACAATACCATAAAGATGTGGAAAAGTCGATCAATCGATTGTAATTTATCCTCTTTTAATTTATTTTATGTTTGAGCCTATGCTCTTTGTTACTTAATTATGTTGTGGATCGTGTGTAGGCTAATTTTATTGTCGCACTTGAAAAGTATCAGATTGATCCTCGTTTTTATTTATTTAATCTATTTCGGAGCCTATTCTCTTTAGTGTTGTGGATCGTTTGTAACTTCATTGCAATTTAATTCAATGTACTGTCGTTCTAATTTCCATAACCGTTGTATTATGATGATGATGCTAGCGCCACGGCAATTTACGTTCATTTAATATTGCTGCAATGTTTCTTTTACGCGGCTGAAAATAACCGTGCTTTCTGTTACTGAGCCTGTGTCTGTCACTCGTCCTCTTAAAAGTGGAAGCTTGTACGTAGCTTTGTTGCATTATATTGAAACTTTGTTGATGTTGCTATTGTCATGCGTGTTCTGGTTATTTGCTTATGATTAAACATGAGTCTTTATATGGCGATAAAACAAAGCTTTGTTGCGTTATTTTTTTGAAGTGGGGATTGGGGGTGCGCCAACCCGGTTGGGACATAGAAGGGGGTGCGCAGGAAAAAAAGTTTGGGAACCGCTGATCTAGATCAAACGTGCTAAATCAAGAGTTCGTTGAACTTAGAATATAGGAAAGGCATGTTAACATCCGGTGAAAACAATTTTTATATGTGGCAAGAACAGACCTTTGTGGGTCGAGCAATGAACTTTGATTTTGGAAAAGGTGGAATATGTGTGATGGCTTCTGGAGGTGAAGCACTAACTCCTCCTTTTGAGTTATTGTGTGAAGCAACATATTTCTTAAAAATATATCAATTCTGGTGACATCAACAGCTTGTGTCACAGTTAGAAAGTGTAGTACTTAATAATTCATTAGATGCTTGTGTATATTTGGTATATAGTTAGAAACAATTGTTATTTCTCAACAAAATAGATTATACACAATTACTTTTAGACTTCTCAAGGATCCTCTTTTTAACGGGTGTCTGGAAGGTGTATGAGGCTTCAGATGGGAGATCCACTGGAGTAAGGATCAAAGTAACTACTTCCTCTCCGCCGGTGCCGACACTGGGACCATCCCCTTCTGCTCCCGTGCTGAAATCACCAGTATCTTCCCCGCTGGACGACATGCTGGGGTTACTCTCAACTCCAGTGTCCAGGGCAGAATATTTCACTGTAACATTAGCAGAGTTAATTATCTTTAACTGACAAACACACACTGCATGTGTGACAACTTACCCGGAACACGCCACCAAAAAAAGACTAAGTAATAATATTTAATATTGCTCTTTAAGGCATACAGAACACATAATACTAGACAACCTAAAAATATAGAAGTATAATTAAACTAATTTTAATCTGTAATTTCTCTTGGTATGTTTGCTTTCAAGGATTATCAAACTTGCTGTTGAAATCAGTTTTTATACAATTAGGTTGAATTCATCAAAGCAAGTTTTTAAACACTTAAAAGAAACCACTGAAATGACTATGTTCATCTTTATAAACAATAGAGTATGCTTGTTTAAAATGCAAATCCAAAATTGCAATTTCAAATTGCACAAAGTGCAAATCAATTCCAGAACAATAGCAGATTGGATAGCAGCAAGGACCTTGTGTAGATACCAGATGAAACATCTCTATATCTACAGTAAAATGATCTGACCTGAAAGGCTGCTCAGTAAGAAAGGAGCCATTGCTCCAAATGTGATAACTACAGCCAAAATACAATTTCACTACCGTACATTGAGTGCCATTAAATTGGTTTTGCTAAGGTTTGGTTAAAACTGCAACATGGGAAATCTGTAGCAGAACAGTTACCTTTTAAAACATTTATTTGTGATTAAAATATCTGTGATTGTGTCTATGGACATCTTCTCCTGTGGGGAGGGAAAGGAATGATTTGTTGTTATTTCCGTTGTGAAACATCCCGATACATTCCTTTTCCCTGGAGAAGAAGTGGATATGTTCCCAATGCTTGGAATTTGTGCATCTGTAATCACAAGGGAGAAAACATTAGTCTGACATTAATAGTAAAATGCTGAATGTTAAACATCTCTCTCTCTCTCTCTCACTCACACACACACACACACACACACACACACACACAAAATACAGTTCTTCATGCTTTATGTTCCAAAGCGCAACTATAACACGTGAATGTATTTAAGATAGTGACTTACCAGAACATTGGCTCAATTTATAAGTTTACAGAAATTATTTACTTTTTTCATATTTTCAACCCATCGCTCATTTATTTTTTTGTTTGGCAGCTTTTACAGATGTTTTCATATCCTTCTTTTGTTCACAGTGTTTGCAGGTTTTGCAAGCCACAGAAATGTGGACATTGCATGAATTGTATCTTTTAAAGTGATACTTCACCTCTGGGAAGATGAATGTGTATTTAAAATAGGTCATTTAAGTAGAAGAAATGTGAGGAATTTTTTTAATTTGGAGCTTTCTAGAATGAGAAAAGCCAGAAAATGTATTTTTGGCTTATGTGGATGAAAGACAACAACTCCCAGAATGCACTTGCTTCGCTGTCTCAGGAGGCCACGCCTACCGGTAAGAGTGCGCAGTTTAAAACAACAAAGCTAGCCTACGTGATGAGTTTGCAAGGGATTTAGAGATCGTCCAAAATGTCCGGGATTCAGCTTTTGCGTTCTACAGTCGCCATTCATTCATCATGTTTACTGTGGCGAGCAGGACGAGGCTGAGGGCCGCGGGAGAACGGCGCGAGGCCGGTGGTGTCATTACTGAGACGCTCCGGGTCTCGCATCTCTCACGGAGGTGCGGGAATTTTTCTTAGCAATGGTAAAACGCACATCAACCGATCACTTGTTTAGCGTTCATGTAAACACTACATTCAAATTCACCAATCGGAATGAATTCAGTTAGATTGAAACAAAAGGTGTGCATGTAAACAAGGAATAGCGACCGCAGAAAGCAAAAGCTGAATCCCTTACATTTTGAACGATCGGGCCGGACAAGTCCGGGAAAAGGAGGATGGTTACTTACTCAGCTTTCTCCTACTATTCAGCTTTCTCCACAGAACAAGAGCCTGCTAGCTTAGCTTCCAAAGAAAGACGGCTGACACTGTGTACATTCTGTGAGTGAGATCCCACCCTCTATGGGCGGGCTGAAAACATGCGGAACAGCTCCTCCTACTGGCTGTAGTCTTTAGCCTCTGGCCAGAAAATCCTCCGATGACGCAAAATGACGATTTTTGCGTCATCGGAGGATTTTTTCCAGACAAAAAATACATAAATCTCTCCTCTCAGGGGGATATGAGGGTGGAAAGCACGGTAATTCGAAAATACTACAGGTTTTCTACTAATACAAAGCTTAATGCTAAATCCTGAAGTAACCCTTTAAGTACGGACCCAGGCATCCTGTGATAAACAACAAATACACTGTAAACCCCAATGTTGTCATTAATAAAGAAATCAAGTTATCATAACTTAACATTACTTATAATAGCAAGTTTTTGCATCAAAAATTAAACAGTTGAGTTTAATGTACTCATTTGGCAGCAAAAATCTTTCGGGTTAAGATTTTAAGTGTTATGAACTCAAAATTTCAAGTTATTTAAATGATTCGCTATGTCTCTGTTTAAAATAATTGGTCGTACCTGAAATTCTGCCTTTACAACACGCTGATTGGTCAATTTTTTTTTTTTGTCCATCATGAATTTGCTGATGCAGGCAGCAGCCCAGAGGCACTGACACTGCATAAAAACAGTAATTTCGGGGTTAAAACGGAGCGGACATTTCAGGCCTCGCATTTGGAGCTGAATCACACAAGACTTTCCTGATGCCTGTAAATGGAATCTTTTTTTAACCGAGTCTCGACTCTCGAGCCTGTACTTCCCCCTCCCCCGCTGACTCACTGGCACTGCAGTTCTTGTGCGCGCAGAGAGCGTACGGTATTTTCCAAGGCTGAGAAAACGTATATGGTAAGTCATAAAAATATTTTTAATAACATGTTTGCCAGAATATAACATCAACATTTGTTCAATGTTCTAACAGTTTTTTTTAACTGTATTTTCTAGACCGACGTTGAGCCGTTTATTCCCGCTCCTGCTCCATTCAAATCTTGCGCGCCGAGTACTCTTAATAGATAAGTTGGCATTGCTTTATTTCATTTTCAAATACATTTAAGAGAAAAGACTTGTCAAGAAACGTATTTTATTAATAATTTCATTTATAACTTTTGGTTCATCTTTGTTTTTATTTTTTGGGCAACAAGTTTGTTTTTGGACATTTGTTTTCTTATTTAAAGGTGCATTAAGCAACTTTTCATGTTAAAAATACCTGTTTTTCTAACCCATACATGCTTAAACAATTGCCTGATGGGCTGAATGAGCCCTTCTCTGATCACTGCGATTGCCTCTATAATCCTGTACAGTAAAATAAATAAGAGGGATTCGGGCCGAATCTGAGACTGGGCGTGACGTCATGCGGGTTCAGTTGCAGTGTTGCAGTTTCATTTGTCGCCAGAGGGGGGCATAGTTCTGCAAAAACTCAGAGACTTGCTCTTTGCACCTTTAATTGCTGTTGGTCATTTGATTGACTGTTTAAAATAATAATAATAATAATAATTCGTTACATTTATATAGCACTTTTTCTGAGACCTCAAAGCACTTTACATAGATGGGGGAATCTCCTCAACCACCACCAATGTGCAGCATCCACTTGGATGATGCGACGGCAGCCATATTGCGCCAGAACGCCCACCACACACCAGCTTACTGGTGGAGAGGAGACAGTGATGAAGCCAATCAGTATATGGGGATGATTAGGAGGCCATGATGGACAGGGGCCAAGGGGCAAATTTGGCCAGGATGCCGAGGTTACACCCCTACTCTTATTCGAAGGACATACTGGGATTTTTAATGACCACAGAGAGTCAGGACCTTGGTTTAACGTCTCATCCGAAGGACGGTGCTCTTTTGGCAGTATAGTGTCCCCGTCACTACACTGGGGCATTAGGACCCACACAGACCACAGGGTGAGCACCCCCTGCTGGCCTCACTAACACCTCTTCCAGCAGCAACCTGGTTTTTCTCAGGAGGTCTCCCATCCAGGTACTAACCAGGCTCAGCCCTGCTTAGCTTCAGTGGGCAACCAGTCTTGGGCTACAGGGTGATATGGCTGCTAAAAACACAATATATATCATCAATGCGCTTTTTGGGTAAAACTGCGGTGTATTTTGGCCATGATCAATGCATTGTCACTTTAATTCAGCGTAAGCGGACCGGCAAAAATAGACTGGGCGCCGAAACTATCGCGGCACTTCTGCTCCTGCTCTGCTCCTGCTACGCGCTGCCGCGCCGCCTCTGCGTGCGGTGTGAAAGCTCTAATCTGTTAACATGGGTACGGAAAAAAATACGCTGCTTACGCTCTGCTAATACTCTCTGTGTATTTCAAACTCATGCGGTCTTGGGCTGGAAGTTTTGCCAGCATGCCCGTCACCATCACACCAAAGGCGTGGTCCTCGTCGTTCAGCTTCTCTTTTTCCTTGTCAATATCCTTAAGCCGCTGGAGGATAGCATCTTCTACAGGTGTAGGTCTTTTCCTTTTCTGAGAAGAGGAAAAAACCTCACTTGTGGAAGATGATGAAGGTGTGGGTGATGACAAAGCTGCTCTGGATGGCGGTGATGAAGTGGACGTCCTCGGGGAAATGGAGGACTCTTGTGCCTCCACAGTATCGACTGCTTCCAGATTCAGTATGAAACTGTCAGTGCCTTCCTCTTCCTGCAATATATTCATATCAGTAGATTAGGGATCGACCGATATGGATTTTTTAGTGCTAATGCCGATACCGATTTTTTTTTCATCAGCCTTAGCCGATGACCGATACGGGCTGCCGATTTTCTTGGGCCGATACTGCTTTTGCTCACTCAATTTAAATCATAAAAGTGACACGATGATAACAAATGTTACAAGTCTCAATTTAAAAAAGGAACATTTATTGAACTTAAAAAAGCAATATTTGACAAATATTAAAAACATGTGAGGTAAGTTCAGTGCTGAAAATACTGAAAATAAATATTTAAGCATAATTCAAATTCTGAAAATAAATTCTGAAAATAAATATTTAAGCATAAATAAAATAATTACACTATTGCACACAGTAGCAACAAGCAAGCAGCATAATAAACGCCTGTCATTGCTATGCAACCATGAACTGCGCTCTCCATGATGACAAGGAAGTAAGGATGAATTTATTTCCTGCCCTTTACGAATACATATATTTATGGAGATGAGAAATAAAAAGCCGCCCTGGGGTGCTTTTCCCGAAAGCATCGTTGGCCAACTATGGTCGCAAGTTCCGTCGTTACCAATAGAGTTCAATGGACATTGCGATGAACTTGCGACCATAGTTGGCCAATGATGCTTTCGGGAAACGCACCCCTGTCCAGCTATGATCAGCTGTTCGGCCAAGCTTTCGATGTTGTCATGGAAAGGGCAGTTGTTTTTTGTCACATGACCTGTGTGCGCTTGCCGCTTGCAGCATTCTAAAAAGTTTAGATGTTTTCATCTCACCACGGCACTCACCTGGACAAACCGTTTATATACTGTCTATGGGACAAACCGTTTATATACTGTCTATGGGACAAACCGTTTATATACTGTCTATGGGACAAACCGTTTATATACTGTCTATGGGACAAACCGTTTATATACTGTCTATGGGACAAACCGCTTATATACTGTCTATGAGACAAACGAGCGCGCTGCATCGCATGCATGTCACAACCGCGTCGCTTCTTTTATGAGCACACGTCCAAACCTCAGCCAGGAGGTCGCTGAATAAAACTCCCACAAATATCACAGAATCACGGAACAACGTCGGCATTATTTAATCCTATGACCAGTGTTCGTGACAGCTGCCGTATACATATGGATAGCCTCAAACTTAGCTATTTGCAGCTCCCTAAATACAATGACGATGAGGCATTCAGCACTCGCGTTTTCCATTTGGACCCACAAACTTGCTTTTGCACGCACATATTGAGCAACGTGTTTCCACTTTCAAAGTGTATGGCAATATTTCAGCTAAGTCAAACAGTTAAAAGATGCTTTGAAAGTTTGAAGATGCTTTGAAAAGATGCTTTGAAAACTAACCGTTGTCTTGAAGAGGCTTCCAGCACTCTGCTAGTGTGGGAGGGGCAGTGCATGGGCTGCACGTGAACTGCAGCGTCTCCAGACATTGGTTGAGCATCTAAAACAATGAATTCTACAACTTTCTGTGTAATTGCCAAAGCTTTCAAGCTTTCCATCGGAAACTTTTCGTGTCGTTGAAATGCATCCTGCAAAGTTGCTGGGCTGTATTGTCCGCTCCTTTTGTTTTGCTGAGCTGCAGGAATTCAGCGTGCTCCTTAGCATGGTGTTTCTGGATGTGCTTGATTAAATTGGTAGTATTGTACTTTGCAGTAATACCACCTCCCCTCGAAACATTTACTTTGCAGACATTGCAAACAGCCGACGAACAAGTTGGCGTGGCAAGCGTGAAATATCTCCACACAGCCGACTCTCTGGCTCGCTCCATGTTGCTTCTAGCATGCGACACACATGACGCTGACGAATGACGTAAGTTCTGCTGCAACGAAAAAAAAAAAACCTGGATCGGCCCGTGGATCTGTTCATTTTTCCGATCCAGCTATTTTGTCAGTATCGCGGCCAATATCCGATCCTAATATCGGATCGGCGCAACCCTAGTGTAAGCATTATTATGACAGAATATCGCACCTCCATGATGGGTCCCAACACCTCTCCTCTCTCCTGAGACTGAGCTTTAAGGAGTTCATCCTCGAGAACAGAGATCTTTCCAGGAAGGATCTGTACTTGCTCACTCAGACACTCCTGAATGAGAAGAACAGGTCGAAGACAGCAATACAGATTAATAAATACCAGTCAGGGAGAGTACAAAGCAAAGAAACACAACATGATTCATTAGTGATTCAGCACAGTAATAAGAGTCATTCATATATATTAGACACAGACATACGTACATACCTGGCAAAATAAAACTACTGCTATCTCTTGGGTTATCTGAAGAAAATAGATTTTCTCTTCCTTTTCTGACCCTTTTGCGCACGTTCCGAGACGCTCCTCCAGGAAGCCAGTAGCAGGACTGTGGTATCGACCTGGACTGAACCATGCTTCCTTGTGTTTAAAGTAAAAGAAAACGGTATTAAAAAGTGCAACACTGGCCCCATTTACATGAGTACATGAATGTGATTAAAGCAGTGTTTTCCCATCCCTGTTCCTGGTGGAACACCAGCATTACACATTTCTGAACTCTTCCTAATCAAACACCTAATTCAACTCATCAGCTCGTTAGTAGAGACTCCAAGACCAGAAATACATGGGTCAGATAAGGCAGTGCTTCTCAAACCTGTCCTGGAACCCCCACCACTGCACATTTTGTATGTCTCCCTCATAAGACACACCCAATTCAAGTCTTGCAATCTACTAATGAGCTGGTCAGGTGTTAAATGTGCAATGGTGGGAGGTCCCCAAAACATGATCTGAGGAGTGCACATGTGCTGGTGCTGTAACCTTTAAGCACAGGTTTAAAAACAGCAATTATTTCATATTTCTAAGTTCAGAAATACAGAAGTCCGTATAAATACAACAAAAACACATCCCTGTGTTAGACACTGTACTCAAATAGCCTTTACCCTGGCAATCCTTAAGGCATAGAAACTGTTCAACTACTGATGAAGCCAGGGTGACTTTTGTACCTGCACTTGGGCTAAAAGAAACAATTTCATATTTTGAATTTTAACAATAGTACAAATGTACACACCAAGACATTTAATATATCAAAAAATATTTTAGCATTAAAATGTTTTACTTTAATTTGTATTGAAAATGTGTACTCACTTTTCTCCAAAGCGTTCAATAAGATGTGACACCAAGATCCGAACCATGGCTTGTCTCTCTTTAAGTGAAATGCAGTGCTTGTTTTCAATAGTATCTACAATACCTTTGCCATTGGGTGTTGCAAGAAGGATGTCTCTTACGTTTTAAAAATATATATATTTTTTTAAAGAAAAACATCCTACAAATGTCTTTAATTTAACGCAAAAAAAAGCAACTTTTCTAGCAACAGTCTGGTCCCAAAACAAGAAATCAATAAACACAAACTTACAAATGCTGCTCCATGCTCCACAGATATCCTGTGCTGCTGCTCCCTTGATATAGTAGGTATAGTTGCAAGCTCTACAATTGATTCCTTTAATAGAAAGATTTAATGGTAATGCACATGTATGCATTTTTACAGTATGTTAGGTCTGCACAATATATTGTTTCAGCGACGATATTATGATGTGCACATTCACAATTATGGTAATTCGACTAAACCATTATTTTCAGTGAAACTTACAAGATTTATATGATGTCATCAAATTGAGAAACCCTCTCAATGTATTGTGATGTGCTCATGATGACTTCATTGATATTTATATTAATAGAATATTGTCTACAACTGCAAGAGGTAGTATTTGGTAGAAGGTGTAGACAAGCATCATTTAAAGTTTAAACTAATGTTGTTTTTGATCCTCCCTCCCCGACCTAATATAGCCTGTATCTCAGAGAAACGTAATGATTATTCTCATTCTCCTTAAAGGACATCACAACATGTAGAGGGTGGTGATCATCAACAGAATGAATGTCCACCAAATCAAGTGCAGAAGAAGGAGACACAGAGAAGGCAAAAAAATGTCTGTCAAATCCAACGGTGTCCCATTTTTTCACGATGAATTTGACTTTGGAGTCAATGAGCACAATGCTCTGAATGGTTGCAAACTGGGGCTCACCATCAGCAGCGTGAGACACAAAAAGTGTCATTCCTGACCTGTAAGTAGTTCCTTTGCATTTAATCCAAGATGGCAAATAGACATCTGAGAACAATGGAATTCCCTCAAAACCACATTTCACTTTCTCAAACCCTCTATAGATCCCAGGAGTGTGGTGTATCCTGGACCAACTTCAAAGTCATGTGAAAACATCTTCCCAGAGAGCAGGGTGTAGCACAACATCATCTGGTGTCGGAAAGCCTGCGTTTTACAGATATTGCGGAAATTGCAGGTTATATGGGTTAGTCTTTTGAAAAAGCCATGCTTTGCCTCAAAACGCATGCACCAGAACTGAACCAAAGGTCCAAGTTTCCTGATGGCCCCAGGATAATGAAGCATAAAGTGGTGTTTTGGCTTAAAATGCCTGTCTGGAAAAAGCTCCAAAAACAGCCTATGGTGTTCCTCAATCAGATGCTGCAAAAATATAGTCAAGGCTGGAGAGAAAATCAACTCCATACAGCCAAGCAGTGAAAGTAGTAGTTCCCAGTGTTTCTCACCTTCTGGAATCAAATCTCCAATCATAGGCAAAAGCCTTAGAAGGCACCACATCTGTGCTGCTGTTTGTCTCATGGACCCATCAGGGTTTTTAAGATCCTGAGGTTTGATTGCAGATGGCTTGTTGTGACTATCAGAAAAACCAGTCAAAGCTTGTCAGTCTATTATTCAGCTGATCAAGTGTCAAGACTTCTGTTCAATCAAAGAATTGAGAACAAGTTTGGCTTCCCTTACAAAAAATTACTGCAGTTTTTTAGAAGTAATACTACGGTTTTCCATATGTTTATCAACAATTCTTTAATGATTGTAAAAAAAATCTGAATTAAAGTGTTTATTTTTTATGTATTTTTTAAAATGTTAATATTTTAAATGTAAAAGGCATAGGGGGCTTAAGAACATGCGAGTATAAAAGGTGTTTTAATTCCACTCCAGAGTTTTTAAATTTGCAATTAAATAAGTCTTTTAATTATCATTTGATGACAAAAGATCACATGCTATTTAAATGGGAGATACATCTTGATTTAATACTCACCTAATTCTGAAAGCTATTAATATAACAATTCGAAAATACTTAAAAATTAGATCGGCTGACCCTAATTGAGTCACTTCCCCTAATCAAAAACAAAACAAACTAAATTGTTTGACAAATAAATAATAATAAAGCAACTGATAAAAATCCCAAATTCTCTTTCACAGCAGAGCTAGTCTGTAGAAATAGATGAGGAGTTACCTATTAAGACGGACACTGTGTGAGCTGGAAGTGCCTCCTTGCTGGTCTCTGCATTGCCCTTTCTTCCATTTAGAGAGTGAGTGGCAAGAGTTTCTCGCCCAAAGGTTACAAGGAAAAGCTCGCTGGTAAATTTTTTTAAATCTTGGGTGTTGTTGATCCTATCCAACTGGCTTCTCTTGATCTGCACCCCCTCTCCCAAATTGATGTAATCGACTACCTAGTGGGGAACAGCAGAGAACAGATTGTTTTCTTTTCTTTTCTGAAAAAGTAAAAAAAAAAAAAACAAGTAAAAAGTTGACCACCACAGTGGCAGACTACAATCTAAAACAAAATGGCTCAGAAATGCCTTTTAGAATAAATTATAAAGCTACAGAGCAAAATCCGCATACTTTTGGTTTGCCCGGTACAGAGGTAAAAACAACATCAGCAACCACAAGATGTGTTATGTAAAAGAGGTAGATTTTATTGAATTGAAAATTCTGACAGAAAATGGATAAACTGTATAACTGGGACCTGCTTACCTGCTCACTTCCTTGAGCAGAGCATGGTTCTTGACTTTGAGAACCGATGTCCTGAGAAGATGAGGTCTGCAGAGTGTCAGGCTTCTGCTTTGAAATGCACATCATCTTTATTTCTCCCACTGTGCCTTTCAGCTCCTGCACAACAGCATGCACTTCTGGAAAACAGCAGAGCGACACAATCATGTTCACAATCCACAAAACCTTTACAGTGCCCTCCACATCTATTGGCACCATTTGTCCTCTTGGTCTTTCATTCAAAATTCGAATCTAAAATCAAAATAAAATAATTGGGAAAAAATGAATATGAATTGATAAATACAGTCGTGGTCAGGATAAATGGGGAGTTGGAAAATTAGCCTATTTCCCAAAAAAGGGTGCAGTGTTCCTTTTCATCAGGCACAGCATTTTTCTAATGAAGCTTTCACTTTAATTGACCGTTTGCAAAGACCCGCCCCCCTTAGTTACTGTCGCTATGCCCGACAAGCTACGCTGATCTCATGCCACTACATGTTCTCACGCAAGGAAAAATACATCGCGGAGCAGAGAGGAGACTGACAACGCGCTGACAGACAGGACAGACCAGGTTACTTTTGATATTAAACAATTACATATATTAGAAATGCTGGGGTGTACTCACACTAGGCACGGTTGCCATGAACCGGGCCCGAGTACGATTGTCCCCCCTCCCCACTCCCCCTCTGGCCTGCACTCACATAGGGTTTCAGCATTCGTGCCGGAGCACGCTTACGTCATTATGGTGCGACGGTTTCGGGATAAACAGGAAGAGTGGCGCTCTCACTGAACACAATGGAGTCCATCGCTCTGTTTACTTTGTGGATAATTTTGAGTCGTTTGGTCCACGGTGGTCCACAGCCCTCTCACAGCCTGTTGTTAAACAGATCTATCGCCTTTGTGGCACAAAAATTTTCACGTAATCGTGCTGCTCGTATGAGGAGGTTTGCAAGGTACCAGCTGAAGTGCAGCAAGGACTTTGCAGCGTTTTGTCCAGCTGTTCTTGTATGCTCTCATCTGCCCAAATTTCCAACAAGCATTGCACCTCTGCCGTAGACCAAAGCGACCCTTTCCCCGCCATGTTGGTTTTGGAGCGTCGCAAAACCGTGACGTCACGCGTCCTGTTCCTGTTCCGTCCAGATTGTAAAGTTTAACATCTGCTCAGTGGTGTAACAGATTATATAATATATCAAATTTCAATCCAGTAACGTTAACACCAGCTTGAAATTCAGTATGAATGTCAGCTTTAATCAGCCTAATGGTGCACAGCTTATTAAGCAATCATGACTTATTTGTTTATTTATTTAACACGTGTGTGCATTAAAAGTACCATTTCGGCAACCAGAAGGTTTCTGAGCCAAATGAAGATAAAGATGTGTTCTGGTGACTGGCGTGTTTATTGAACCAATCAGATAAGAGTAAACGGAGTCAGCGAGAAGCTCATCTGATTGGCTACATGAAGAAGGTGGACCCGCCCTCCTCTTCGCGCTTGCAAAACTCAATGAGTGAGAGAATCGTGCCAAAACTGGAAGCGCAGGTAAAAGAAAGACGCAACTGTACAAATCGGGTTATTTCAGGAACTTTGTTGCCCCATGCACACATTTAGACATTTGCAACAGTTTATTTTTTTACACAAAGTTTGATTTTATGCAGTGAATCTGTTTTGCAGTTCTTAACTCTGTTGTTTTCAGTCGCAAATTGCTGTTCACCGGCCTGCAATACTTTTGGCCGTATTTGAGCGTAAAAACCGTGCCAAAAGTGTAAGCGCGGAAAAATTGAAGTCAGAGGAATACAGATCCTATTTATTTTGCGTTAGCATGAAGCTGCAGCTTCACAATACATGAATTACACTTACGAATAACAGTTAAATGCTGCAAATATTTTTTTCTTACACTTGAAAGGCGATTTACACCTTTACAAATCTTCTCTTGCGCATGCAATACTTTATGGCATCATTTTACCTTCATACGTTTCCCCCTATTTTCTCAACTGTGTTTGAATAAAAGATAAATAAAAGTATTTGTACAGCTCTCTAAATTAAATAACCAAAGATATGAGGACATTTATAGCCTACTCACCACTAAACTGGATGACTCGACAAGGCCAACGCTGCAGCTCGCTTGACGAAGTTTTCTTCCAGTAAACATGCTTCCTCTTCTTTGTCCCACTTGTGAATGGCCTCGGCAGGGCCGGATTAACAATTTCCTGTGCCCTGGGCAACAAGACTCAAGGCCCCCCGTAGTTAGGGGTGTTCGGGGGCATGCTCCCCCGAGAAAATTTGGATTTCTCTGACCTACATATGTGCAATTTAGGACTTTTGAAGGCCAAAAAATTATAAGAAATAGGCTAGCTTTAAAACCTTGTCATTAGACTATTTGTCAATACCTGCTCTCTCCTCATCTTCATATTTCTTATTCTCTCAGTCTTCTTATCCTGGCCTATTTCTACCCCTCCTAAAGCTGAACTTTGACTGATAGTCTTTTCATTTTCGTCTGTGTCAGTGACGAAAGTAAACACAGGCTCAACTGATATTTATACGTTTTATGAATCATTTTCTTAGACATGTTAATTCACTCAAGGCTACCAGGAAAGCTGTAGCCTAAGTCAGTATTGTCATTAGGAACCTTCTGCAAGCTTTGGGATTTGAAAACGTCTGTTTTTAAATGTTAAAAGTAATTTTAAATAATACAAATTATAGACTACTTTTAACGCATTGGTGGAATTGGCAGACGTTCCCTTAAGCATCGTGCGCTGTGGAAACGCATCAAAGCATTCTCAGGTATAATTATGCAGCATTAATGCATGAATGATTTTGAACGAATATTTCATCATGTCGATATACAATGGTCACATAATGTTAAAACTAATCTTGCTATTGATATCTTTGTTAGACTACCGACCCTATAGAACAAATGTCCGGCTAATATCGAGCCTGAAACGAACTTTACCGCGCTCAACCAGCGGGAGTGCATTTCACGAATTAGTAATCGCTGGCGTTCAGCGGGGAGGGAGGAAAGTCTGCGTGAACCCGCGTAGGTGCAGTTTATGCAGTGAAGACTGAAAAGAGTTTGATAACTTTATTAAATTTCTGTGAATTTCCTACCCGTCAGGGCCCCCTAGATCTCATGGGCCCCTGGGCAAGTGCCCAGTTGCCCTAATGGTTAATCCGGCCCTGGGCCTCGGGGTGTAGTTTTGACATACTTTTGTGTTTTATTTGTGAAAGTTCACATATATGAACGGTGTTGTCTGTGAAAAAATCTACCAAAACGTATTTTATGTCCATCCTGAACTAACGAAGACGCTGGCTGACAGTTTGCTCATCAAGGATCACCTGCTCTCAGACTCGTTGTCAGGGCAACGATCGCGCGAAGAAGATCTAGACACGCGCGTGCTAATTATCTATGAGGGTGAAATGTTCAACAGGCGAAAAAAATACAAATCTTTTTTAGAAGATGACTATATTCCACAAAAAAAAAAAAAAAAAAATCCCAGAAGAAACTAGGTCAAAATATTTCTGGAAGATGATGAAGAAGAACCCCACAGGAGCACAAGTGTACGGAGAAATAGCAGGGAAGGTGATGTTGCAAGCCTGTCACCTCAGGTAAAATAAATCAAGTTCAATTAAATAAATACATCTCAGCCAATATAACCTCTAATTCTGTTCCGTTAATATTATTTAACAGTATTTTTAATTATTATTCATTATAATAATACACATTTTGCAATACATGGAGACATTACACAACTGGCTTAAAGGTAATTTGTTTTTTACTTTAGACACACACAGAAAACCGAGTTGATGCTGACTCTGAAGAAGACACACAACTGCTCTGCAGAGAAGAGGCAGCTAGGCAACTCACTAAGGTATTACAAAATATTTAGTTTGCTCTTGATTTTACATATATTCCTTTATTATTTTAATCATATTTATTTCATTTTGATTGTATGCTAACCATGCAGTCAATCAATTGGTAGCACTTTACAATAAGGTTTTATTAGTTATTATTACATGGCTTGGCTGAATTCCAATGTAGAATGCGGTCTGTTATATCTTGATAACAGACCGCTGCGAACTATAACAGACCGTTGCCATGCAAAACAGCGCGTTGCTATGGACGCGGAACGGACTATTTTCTTTGGCGGAAGCAATACAATCGTTTTTAAAACAATAAACTCCTTTTTAAATAAATAATTTGTGTCAAATTAATTATTTATTTTGTAGGTAGCCATGTAATAAGCGGGATAATGTATAGAGAGGCGGTCGTTATAGCAAATAACAAGCCCTTCAGGCTGTCAAGACCCCTCCGCTTCGCGTCGGGCTCTTGTTCAGCCTGTCGGGCTTGTTATTCGCTATAGAGCTGGTAAGTCCCGCCCCTTCCGCAAAACCCCGCTGGACCTCAAAGTTGAAAAACCGTCAATGCAAGTGAATGGGAGAAAATAATTATTTTCTGGTCCCGTTTGAATTGTGCCATGAATGTGAACATATGTTGTCTGTGAATTTTTTATATAACTTTTCATGTTACGAGTTTGACAGTATATGGTTTGATTCTTCGGCTAGCAGTTGTGGAAAAGACATAACGAGAAAGACTACATGTCGCCTATGTGACGTCACCCAATAAAGTTGACTTACCTTGGTTTTCACCAACCTCAACGATTTAGTCCTCTCCCTGAAAGAAGGCGGTGAAGTGCACCAAAGACACAGCCATGTTTAGCGGGATCCGTGAGCTAGTCCGTGTGCTAGTGGTGTTGACGTTTCAAACGCGTCGAGAGTTGTAGTCCACAAAGTGCTCTCACACAAAGTCTAACCGTATCAAACTTCTACCCGCTAAATTGTATCATTCTTTACACGAAAAGTTATATAAAAAATTCACAGACAACATATGTTCACATTCATGGCACAATTCAAACGGGACCAGAAAATAATTATTTTCTCCCATTCACTTGCATTGACGGTTTTTCAACTTTGAGGTCCAGCGGGGTTTTGCGGAAGGGGCGGGACTTACCAGCTCTATAACGACCGCCTCTCTATACATTATCCCTTACACATGAACTAAGAATGAGCAATATACTTCTACAGCATGTATTAATCTTAGTCAAAGTTAATTTCAACATTTACTAATACATTATTAAAATCAAATGTTGTATTTATTACCATTAGTTAATACACTGAACAAACAATTAACCGCTATATTTGTATTAACTAATAAACAAATGTATTGCTCATGGTTAGTTAACAAATGAGATCTTACTGTAAAGTGTTACCAATCCTTTTACAGTTTACCATTTTATTTTATTATATTTTATTTTTTTTGTAAACCTGACGGTCATTTACATTTTTCTTCAGCCAGATGACATATCAGGTGGTGATATAGAAGATGAAGAGCAAAACACACAATGGTTGAGGAATGAAGAGGTACATTTTGTAGGGTATAGTCTAATAAAGGACATGTTTGCTTTTTATGCAAATGTGCTATAATGTACATATAGCCAACTGATCAAACACATCCATGGACAGTGTTTAAATGAAAAAAATTTTTTTTAAGCCTTCCTTTTTATGATGAAGTTATCCTTTATTAATATGTATTTACACTAATACAGATGAATAAAAAGTTGAAAAAAAATTCTGTTACCGAAATAATACCATGGAAGATAACATTTAATTTGGGAAAACCGATTGCTCCAACCATTCAAATTTAACAACTAATATTTATATGATATTAGTACTTTAAATTGATTTAATTTAAGTATAAATAAAGCAATCAATTAATCATAAAATAACACTTCAGTTCAATTCTCCTGATCAATTGAGTTCACACATAACTATTTTTATACTTAGTGCAATGAACTTAATATTTAAGTGATATTAACTTGTTTCATTTAGTATATTTGACTATTTTACAGTGCATCGCTGTATTTCAATTCACAGTACATTTGATTTTACAGTAAACCACTGGCAGCACTGTTTTTTGAAAGTTGTGCATGAGTAATGTGGACAAATGGAATGTAAAATGACTTTAAATTACCATACATACATTTATTTCCTTCTCATTTTTCATCTCTAGCAAAGCAGTTCCAATCTTGAGGATGGAAATATCAGAACCACCACTTGCATCATTGATGGAGACCAGCCTTTGTACCCTGGAGCCAAACTTTCAAAAGGGGAAAGTCTGACTGCACTTCTGGGCTACATGCTACGCCACCATGTGACCAAGGCAGGAAGTCAAGATTTACTGCATCTGCTGCAGATGCTTCTCCCTGAAAATAGTTTACCCTCCACCAACTACCTGTTCAAGCATGCTTTTGACACAACCAGCTGGCAGTTACATCACTATTGTCTGAATCCTGACTGTGGAGCTTAAATTGGCATACTAGATGTCGAGAGCGTACTATGTCCAATGTGTGATACAGAATGCAAAGTATCAGAACATCTGAGTAAAGGCTATTATTTGATGTACACCCCCTTGAGAGATGAAATTAAAAATCTTTTTGAAAATCACAACCTTAATGAGAAACTATCACAGAAAAACAACTCTGATTGCATCCAAGATATCAGTGATGGTACACGGTATAAGAGAATTCCAATGCTGACAGACCAGGGCAATATATCTTTAACATGGAATACAGATGGTGTCCCAGTGTTTAACTCTTCAAGCTATTCAATGTGGCCAATTCAGTGTACCATAAACGAAGTCCCTCCTTCTGAACGAAAAAACTTTGTGTTGGTGCCTGCACTCTGGTTTGGGCAAACCAAGCCAAAAATGGAAAGCTTTCTAAAACCATTCATTGAAGAGTGCAGATCTTTAGAATCTGAAGGTGTTGTGTGGCACAACATTGTGACAAAAACTTATGAATGTTCAAAAGTTGCTGCGATTCTATGCACAGTTGCCTCTGTTGCAAGGGCTCCAGTGCAAAATATCAACCAGTTTAATGGGGCACATGGCTGTAATTTTTTGCACTCATTCTGGAGAGAGAGTGGAAAAGGGTGATGAGTTTACCAGGATCTACCCACTCTCAGTACCCATTCCTAGTCTGAGAACATACGAGGGCATGATCCTGTAAATAACCCAGTCAATGGTGTTAAAGGACCAAGTCTTTTGACCACATTACAGTGTTTTGACATGGCAGAAAGTTTTGTTCCAGACTATTTACATAGTGTACTTCTTGGAGTAGTGCGCCAAATAAAAGGCTTGTGTTTTGACAACAAAGTGCCAGAAGTAAACGTCAAAAATCCAAGTGTCTTGAAAGAGATAAGACAAACGTTTGAAATCAGTCCGGCCACCTAGCGAGATAACCCGTCTGCCACGATCTGTAAAAGAACGGCAAAAATGGAAAGGAAGTGAGTGGAGAACATTTCTTCTAATCTCTCCATTTATACTGATGGGTTTAATCCAGACACAGTATTTCCACCACTGGATGCTACTAGCCTTTGCCGTTTATCTGCTAACTAGTTCACGTTTCACATGTGAACATCGACAAGGCTCACATGGCTCTTTGTGAGTTTGTACTTCTAACCGAGTCTCTGTATGGAAAGCAAGAAGTGTCTTACAACATTCATCTCCTCACCCACTTAGCTGAGAGTGTCAGAAGACATGGACCTTTGTCCTTGACGTCAACATTCGTCTTTGAAGGACATAATGGTAGACTGCTCAAACTTTTCAATGGAACACAACATGTACCATTGCAAATAACTCAATCTAGCAAGACAAAAGGAGCTAAAAATATTATCGAGAGTTTACATTGCAGAAGACTCCCTGGCACATGAATACGTTTTATCAGCACTTCTGGGTTATTCCTTGTGCAAAAACGTTGCACAGGTCAGTAGCTGCAATTTCTTTGGTCATGGTCAGGTGAAGGAGCTACCAATGTCTCAGCACATCCTACTACAGGATTCTGGAATTCATACAGAACAAAATCAAGCCACCTACTTTCAGAGGTTTGTTTGTGATGGGACACTCTACTCCACTGATCAGTATGACTCAAAATACTCCAGATGTAATTCCTTGGTAACCATTGGGCAACAGGTTGCAAAAATTGAACACATCATTGTTGTTCAAACACAGGCCACCCCCAAACAACCAGTTTTACTGGTAAGGTTAACAAATCAAATTCAAGCCTTTCACAAAAAGCGAACAGAGTATGTTTGCATGGATTCTCACATACTTAATGTAACATTCTGTGCAGGATACAAGGCAGTACTTCCATCTGAAGTAACAAACAAATGTATAGAAATTGTAAAAAGACCAGATGGGCTTGTCATTTTGCCCCTACCAAACACATATGAAAGAGATAAAAAAAATAAGCAGAATCAGATTTACTGTAGTATCTCAATCAACTATGTGAGGAGGAGAAAAGTAATGCTTTGAGAAAATAATGTTTATGGTTGAATCATTAGTACAAATTTAGTAAAACTGCATTTTGTATGCTTACCCATCTATTCATTAGAATAACTCAATATAAATGTACTATATTTCTTGTATTAACTGCATGTTAATCAGAATGTGACAAATGAAATGTATATATGTGTATAAAACGTACAAAATGCAATACAAATAAACATGAATTGAAAATCACGTGTACTCGCTTAATTGAAATAATTAATAACGAGATGAACAAATAATCTGAATCAGATTTATTGTGACAGTATCTCAAAGTAAAATGTGAGGAGGAGAGAATTAATGCTTTGGGAAAATAATTTTTATCGTTGAGTACAAATATAGTAAAAAATATTGTGTATGTTTACCCATGAATTTTGAGAACTCCATATAAACGTACACAAACCATTTGCATCTTGTATGCATTATATCTTAATTTTTGTGTTGTGGCTGATTTATTTATTTTATTTGAAAAATTGAATTGTCAGCAAGTGTCCACAAAGTCACCAAGTCTCATGCCATTTAGATTAAGACAACTTTTATTATTATTATTATTATTATTATTATTATAATTTAAGATAGCTTAAGGGTTAATGTTGCATAGCAGTGGTCCATAGCTTTTTCTTGCTGTACAGTAGTAGCCTACTGTAACCACAGCTGCAGTAATGTAGTATGAGTGTTAGGTTTATACATGCATTTCAGTACTTCATTATATTGGAAAACTACAGTTGTACTTCATTTGACTGCAGATGTACTAACATGTACTGTAGTTTTACTGCTGTCGTACTTCAATGTACTGCAGTTGTACTGTCATTATACTGCAAATCTATGGCTGTGCTTAACCTTTTAAGTGTCACCTGCTAGACTGCTAGAAAATCAAAGCCAAAAATCTCAATAAGTTGTGTTTCAAATTTTAGGTTGTTTGTACCAAACATTTTCACTAGGTGACAACCAGACTCCATTACTGCCCATATAAGGGCGCCTCCATTTCCATATGCGTTATTAAAAACATTTTAATATCTTTTTTTCTAAAATAATTGAATGGATGATATCTTTTGAACTCTTGGCATGAAAACAAACTGAGGTTTCAACCATTCTTTCATGATTTTTCATGTTCATTGCTATTTCAAAATAAAGGTCTAAACACGCCTTAGGAATATGAAAATATTCTTGTTGCAAATTGATAAATTACAGCTCCTCTCTAATTTATTTTGAAAATCATTCACCAAATATGAAAACTAGAGTTTGTAAGCTTTCAAATGATATATACTTTGTCAAGATTAGTTTATGTTTATTATAGGATATTACTGTTTTAAATATGTAATGATTTTGGGCCCACCGGTGGGCCGGTGACACTTATACTGCAGTTTTACTGCTTTGTACTGCAGTTTTACTGCAGTTGTACTTCAATATACTGCAGTTGTTTTTTGTAAGGGTAGAACCAATGAAGATTAGGTCTCATAATTTTTGCACTTTCAAACAATCATATATTCATTGAATTTGAATGAATAAAGAGATTTGTAATATTAATTTTAGTATTAGTGATAGAGAAATGAATGGCATTTACCTAGAGGAATCAGCCGAGAGAGAGAGAGTAATATGAATATTACTAATATGAATGTTAGAATAACACTTTACAATTAAGTTACATTTGTCAACATTCATTAGGTAACCTGACCTAACAGTCAGAAAATCTCACGCTAATGAAATGGAAATCGCCCTGAATTAAAATTGTGGTGAGATTCATTCATTTGTTCTGATTCTGAATGCAGAACAAATACTGCATTCAAGCAATACAACACCTATATACGTATATTTTTGTGCTCTTTTCTTTTCCGCCGGCTGCTCAGAGGTAGTCATTTTTATATTTCCCGCTGTTGTCACTTGTCGTCATCGTTGCTACGATACGTGACTCACAATGACTGAAACGACCAATTAAAAGGGCATTCTCTGATGATGTTCTAAGATGTTAAAAACGCTACGCTGATCATAGACAAACGGAGAGAAATTAGTATCTACCGCACCGTCTGGGTTTTTTTTCTTATCATAGCCTACAAATGTCTTCGTTCATAGTCTGACATATATTAGAAGCTATGTGTCTGTCATGGATTTGCACTGAATTGATTCTCAAAAATACGGAACAAAGTGCGTTCAGTATCAGTTCAATACGGAACAAGACTTTTATGTGTCAAATACGGGACGATTCCGTATTATACGGAACGGTTGGCAACCCTACTCATTGCCTGATTAACCCCTTGTATCGCAGTTGCTAGGCAGCCTTGTGCTGTCAGGTCAGAATAGGTTTTATCCTCACTAGCTTGTTAGTTATACCAGTTATTCTAGGTATGTCCCAACACCATATGAAACAATAACAATCTTTGACTTAAAAGATATTTTATTCTTAGCCTCCTGTGGAAGCTTCTGGATCCTTGTCCCGGTCGGTAAGATGTACTAATGCGTATTTTATTGATATAGGATAAAATCTTTCTTTGTAGAGCTGAAGTAAGATGGAAAAGTATTTGTCGTTATAAAATAAAAAATGTATTTAAACAAAAGAGAAAAAAAAAGGTTACAGATTATAATACTTCAGCTATCCATTTCCATAGGGCAGTCCTGTTGAATGGATTTACAAAGAGCTACTTCCTTCTAAACAGTCCAAGCAATAAATCTGTTAAAAAATATCCTGTTCTCATCCGAGATATCAAGTTAACTTATAACAGCAAGGCAGTTTGAGCAAAAGAAGTCAAGTTAAAACCTGACTCTAAAGATGAACATGATTGAACATGAACACCAATGATCTAGAAGAGAGAACTAACTCTCTCTAGAGATGCACACGAAATTAACACCAATGCACACACTTGTCATACGCATTTACAGGCATATTTATACTAAACTTGCATTTCCGTTTAGGCTGTGTGGGTTTAAGCTGAGGGAACGAAATCTTATGACTTAGGCGCAAGGAACAGGGCCTTAGTCTGCAGAATGCAGTCCTCCATGGCTTCAGCTAGAACATCCTCTTGCGTCACTCTTGGCCTTATATGGTTGTTCTTCCTTCCTTTGCGCTTGTAACTGTGAGCTGGTTACAATATATTATTTCAAGTTATTGTTTCAAGTTCATAATTATTCTATAGGCCTAAATGTTATTTAGTTTAACAGCAGCACGAAATACCCACTGTGGTTCGAGATTTATTTGAAGAAATAAAAATAACTGCCCTCTGAATTCACAAATCGCACTCTGGTTTTAAGGATACAAAGATCCAGCCCGACTGATCTCTGTGGAATTTAATATTGAGTTGAACATTTGTTTTCATGACAACAAATGAACATGAGTTTGAAGTTGTATTTCGTTTTGCTTGGAAAAAGCTGGCCTAGTGTTTTAATTCTTCAATTAGCCTATTGAAATAATGAAATATTTAGTTAATAAACTTTTTTATGACAGAAATATTACTACATGTAGCCTAAATGATTTAACTCCGTCATTATCAACACTTTAATAATGCTAATGTCTGTGACTTTCAGAGCCTGTGGGGGGTTTGGTCAGTTCAGTTATCGTGGGGGTGCAGGACAATGGACCACTTGCACTGAACTTCGTGACGCACTTCCGTTTGGAAACAATACATATCACTTATTTCCGGTTATGTTTACTTTCGATGTACTGTGGTCAATGAGTTGAGCAAACGGCACCTAAAATGAGTGTCTGCAATAAGATTTAAAAATTTGGACATTTTTATTGACAGAAGAAGGGATTTTCTGATGTTTACTGTGTGCAGAATTTTCCAAACTCATCGGAACATGAAGTTTTAATCCAATCCAAGCCAATCTGAGAAAGCTGCGGCTGTTAAAATACGCATTATTTCACCACAGGGTGTCAGTGTTCGTCTAAACTAGTGACCGCGACGCTGATGTGTGTTAAAACAGATGAATAACATCAGTACGAACCACAAACATTTATTTATTTGGATTAAATATTTTAATCATTCTGTGTCATTTTTCAATGTCAATCTTTTTACTATTTACATGTTTATGCCCAAAATGCTTGCTTAATATTCAAAGAAGTTGACTGTCATTCTCCTCTGTTGAAGATTAATTAAATAGCCTAGCCTACTTAACATCGTTGCAGGCACCTCGTGAGCATTCATTCATTAAACTATTTTAAAAAGACTGGAATAAAGCACCAATGCACACAAGCAATCCTTTTTATTAGTCAAATTCATTAAAAAATGTAAACTCAACAGGTATAAAATATAAGTAGGCTAAGAGAAAAACACTGTTAATGAGAAGACATATAGGACTGCTGCAGGTTAGTGGATAAATATATTTAGCCTATTTATTATTCAGAAGGTTGGAAAGAAAATATATTTATAGGAGCATTTCAGCAGGCTCAAGATAATTAATACAGAGATCATTATTCATTGTTTTAATCAATTGGCATCCATAAAACGTAGTAATAATCTGCATTCTCATGTATGGAGGTGCGCTGAACACTCTAACCGGAAACTCCCGATATGTAATAATTAGAACGCGGAAGTAGTTGTGCAAGTAGACCATAGCCTATAGGCAGGGTGCGATTTGTAAAAAAAACAGAGGGGGGGATGTTTTCACAGGCTTCGATTTCGGTGACGGTGTGGTACGCGTACCCACCACATTTCGTCATGAGTCATTTTGTACCCATCACTTTTAACTTCCGTCCATAATAATTTGACTTTTGGTTCGATTTTTTTACTGTTTTCAATATGAGAGAGAAATTTGGTAATCATTGTCTGACCTAACAAAAATCCATTATAATATTTATTTTATTTTATTTTTCGTGTTCGCATTTATGAGGGAAAAAACAACGTGTTAGGGTCCGGTAACCAACGTTCTTGGTTACGGATTTGACCGCTCTGAAAGCGGCACTAAAAGACTGCTTTAAAACTTCCACAGAGACCTCAAACAGAACAGCTGCCTTTCTTTAAAGTGAATTTCGATTTGTATTAATTGTATCTTAATTTAAGTAAGCTACAGCAGGCACGGCGCCAGGATTCCAGTTTTGGATGGGCCAGACCAATGTGGGTGGGCCTGTGCGTATACATAATATAGGTTTTAATAGCTTGATGCTCTTTAAATATTTTGTTGCATTGTAAAAATGTTCGGTGCATAGGACGGACCTATCCGCGATCGCTCTCCATGGTTCTGACCAAAGAAGAGCGCTTTGGAATCTCCTTTACGCATCATACCTGGGCTGTGTTTCCCGATAACGTTGTCTCTTAGCGCGCTACGAAGACTCTTAAGTTATAACTTAATTAAAGGTATACTACCACTAAAGGTATATCATTGCTAGGCGTCTTCAGGGCTATCATCCACTCAATGGCGCCACCAGGGGGTGGCCAGGGGTGGCGGTGGCGCCATTGGGCTTTCACCCCACTGGCCAGTATAAATTTTAGTAGCATCAGTTATGCATTTCATCCCCAATGCACAACCAGGCAGGCAAGCCACTCTAGACCTTCGTTCGCACACAGTAGCCCTGTACTCCCCCGCCGTCCATGCCTCCGTCCATGCCGCGCCGGTCAACGATTTCAAAAGAAGTCAAGAAAGAAGACTACCGGTAAGTAAATAAATCAAAAATATTCTTTAGTAAAAGAAGACGGGGAATTATGTGTCGTGACGTGCTTTTTAATTGCCAAATGGTTACAGTATACTGTTACAGCAGCTTTTTGATGTGTCTTTGACACGTTTTGACAAGCAGGGATGCAAACAGCGCGCTTTTCGGCGCCTCCCGCTTTTTTCATGTCAGTTCGGGTGACAAAGTCATCTGAAGTCATTCCATAGCTTAATGTGAGGGACATAAGTCTGTTTACATCATTAAAGTATACGGAAACTCGTTTTCCCTCCTTTGCGGCTGTCAATCATTCTCCAGCAGTATTCAAACAGCGCGCGCGCCTCTTCCGGCTGGATGCACGGTAAAACTCTCTCCAATATGATATATTCACATTATAATGCATGATCTGTAGATAAAAGGCTGTGGATTTGCATAAAATTACTTTATTTTGTTGGAGTTTGTTGCTGTTTTTAAACGACTCACTACCGTGTGCTTGTTATCAGGGTTTCTCAACCGGTGGGTCGCGACCCACAAGTGGGTGGTTGATAATTCTATAGGGGGTCGCAAGACTTCTGTGTTCACTAGCACAGCTAATAAATGGGCTTCACAATAGTCTCATTGCAATAGACTACGTTTACGTGCAAAAAAATAATCCTTTAATAAACGCATTGGCGGCTCAATCGGACTAAAAAGCCTTAATGTAAACACCTAATCATAAACGCGCACAGATTGAAACAAAAGTTTTGCATGTAAACAGCCAGTCCTCCAACGAATCTGATTTTCGAATGTCGTAGGCTACTTCATTATTGCCGTGCCTTCTAACGCTGTATTTCAGGGTGCGATTTGTGAGAAAAAGAAGTATGTTTTGAAGTATGGATGTTTTGAAACATTTTTATTCATAAAAATAAATCACGAGAACATGAACTTCATCACTGCATTTGCAGGAATTGTAAAAAAAAAATTCTTATTAACTCATGAAGTAGCCTAACGCAATATTTTTACTTAAAAACTTTTACTTTAAAAAACATGCAAGAATTAAATCTCCCTCCCAGTACCATGGTGTCACTCGGCTAGACAAGACACTTATTTATGAATGGCAAAATTAAATGGCCCAGTTTTACTGCTGCTGTTAAAGTAATAACGTTAACTTTACATCGCGATGCTGAGCTACAGTGAAATGATAGAAAAGACAGATGCATTATCTCGTGTTTCGCCTCATTCGCGCGAACTGGACGCGCCCGCGCGCGCTAAACGCCTCATTCGCGCCGCAGGACCTCTAGACGCGCGTAAACGCGTCTTTACATTGAATTGAAATCACTCGCGCCAGACGCTCAAGAGTAAGTGAGTAATCAAATAACATTTGCTTTAGCCTCAATTAAGTGAAACTCCGTAGGCCCTATGTGTAACTTCACAGTGGTGTGACTGGGGCACTAACTCTGCTTGTCATCATAGAAGCGGATAATCATATTGTGATGTTTATTCCTGCTTTAGTAATATCCTGAATATGCTGCCTTCCAGCTATATCAGAGCCAGCCAAAGAAGCGCATTTTAAAATAAAATTGACTTTAATTAAACCGCACGGATCCGTGATAAGTTTTGTGATCCGTCTCGGTCTCGCCACTAGTGTCTCAAGTGTCACATTAACGTGAGTAAAAAAAAAATCAGTTTGCCTCATAGTCTGTCTATTGAAAATGTGTCTGTGTTTTTGTGAAATTAATTATAATAAACATATAGTAGTAGCCTATAGATCTGAGAGGCATTTCAGTTATTGAATTATTTCCAGCCTTAGTGGGTCGTATGACTGGCATACAAAAAAAAAGTGGGTCGCAGTAAGCAAAAGGTTGAGAAACCCTGTGTTAGATCACACACATCACAAAGGACTATGAATCGGCATCAAACGCACAATAACTGGAATTTAAAACTGTGAAAAAAATGATATACAGTCTCGGAGTCATGTTGCAACCAGGAGATGAAGGAGAGCTGAGATCCACATCAATGTATACACTGTTAGACAGATATACACTAGGATTTGTGCGCTCGACATTTCTTCGCTTTGTGAAGTTTGTGCGCTGGCGGCGCCCTCCAAGCAACGGCGCTAGCCGCGCTAGCATTCTGGGGGGCAGAGAATAAAATGTGCTAGGTGATGTGGATCTCAGCTCTCCTTCATCTTCTGGTTGCAGCATGACTCCGAGACTGTATAAGTGCGCATTTAAGGGACCTAAACAACGACTGTTGCAACATTGTCCTTTACTGGAAATTATTTGCACACTTTCAATTTTTTAACTGGGTTGGAAAATATGTGTCATTATGTTTTTTTTTATTTAATCAATGTTGATTATGAAAGTGAGCATGCAGCATGATAAAGATATGATACATAATGAGATGCGCAATATGAGACATGGAGTGGGTAAAACATGATTTTGACCACTTCATTAAGTTTTATTTTGTAGAAAGAATCTTTTTAAAAGATTTTCGTTTTGTATAAATTGTATCTTAATTTTGATCAATGTTTTATCAACCAATTACCTGTATTTAATAAATAAGACGCAAATATATAGCAGACAATGTAATAAAGCGCCGGCACGATCACTTGCATTGCACGTGAACTGGAGGGCCCCGAAGCTCAGCTTGTTTTCAAGCCTCACAGATTTGAGAAATATAGGCTATCTATTATAGAAATCTTGAAATGTCTACTTTTAAACGAAAATATTCAAAACCAAAAGAAATAGGCTACTCTCTGATTATGTAATCCGAAATGTGCATGTCTCTCTGGCGTTCATGGCGAGTCCGCATCGTCAACTTCATCTTTGCTGCGACACTGAAAACACCAGTTTATTAATAAATAATCAAATGTCTCCTTGCTATTTTAGACACATTCATAATCATTACTTTTACCGGTTCTTTGTGGCAAGCTTTATGCGTGCGGTCGTGCGCTTGAGTGCGGCTATTAAACGCTCATTATCCTGTGTAGGCTATATAAGTAATCAAATTAATATAAAGGGGCGATTTGTCCACTAATGGCTTAAATAAACAACTACTAGTCGACTAGAAAAAACTTTAGTCGGAGGCAGCCCTTATTCCACATATTTTCGAGCCAGGCTCAGGCCATTCTGCGTTGAGCGAGCGACCCTGCGGAATGAGCGAGCGGAGCGGAATATTCAGAAATGCGCTCTCCGCTCACGAGCTCTGATCGGAACAAACCCGAACCTCACTGTCTGCTGAACTTGCGCAGAAACATCAAAATATAACCAGCTTTTAAAATGTTTTTTTAAACTAAACATTTAGACTATTTTAGCACAAATTATGAGCTTATTGACGATTTTTTATAATTCTTGACAAAATTAGGATATAGTAAAAGTTGGGGGGGTTTTTTTTGAAAAAAAGTTTTGGGTGGGCCTGTTGAAAAGTGGGGTCGTGCCTGAGCTACAGGACATCGTCTTTCAAAACATAACCTGCGCGAAAGAGAAAAAAAAATGAATGCGTCTCTGTCCCCAGCACATTTAGAAACATTTTAATTCATAAAAATGAATCATGAGAACATGAACTTCATCACTGCATTTGCAGGAATTGTAAAATCTTTTTTCTTATTAACTCTAATGCAGCCTAATGCAATATTTTTACTCTAATAGCTTATCTTTCCCCACACATATGAACTGTGATCATGCACAACGAAAAAACAAGAATTAAATCCCCCTCCCAGTATGGATAGTGCCACTCATGTCAAAAAACTTATTTATGGCAAAACTATATGGCACAACATAGTGTCAACTTAAACATAAATAGGCTATAGTGTAGGCCTATGCATCATACTAAGAAAACAGTCTGCCTTGATGACGGACTTCTGTCGTCTTTTTCTGCTTTCCAGTGGGAGCGTCATCTGCGGCATGTCGTCCCTCTTTTACCCACATTTCTGCAAATCTCCGGGCAGGGAAGTAGGCAACTCCTGGCCCATTTATGGAAATGAACAGTAGGTTGTTCAGTGTGGAGACGTTTATTCGGTTTCTTTCGTCTGTGAGAATACGGTTCATGGCGCTGAATCCCCTTTCACACTCAGCTGTTGACACTGGGAGTGTGGAGACAGTGATGAGCACTTTGCGCAGATTGTCTCCTGTGGTGCCATGACACTTGAATTGGTGGAATTCCTTGAGGAGTATGGTACTGGATGCAGCCTCAACAGCGAGAGTCTTCTGAATGGTGAGAAGTTTGTTGTCTCCATATAGGATGCGCTCGTCTTCATCAGATGGCCAATTTGACGGATTTAGAACGGCTGCATCAGAAATAATTCCGTTGTCATCCAGCCTGCGCTCAATGTTGTCGGCCAGGGAAACGAACAGTCTTTCACGAAAGACCTCTGCCTTCCGATGATCACTGTCACTTGTCTGAGACACATTCACTCCCTTGAAAGAGTGGAAACTTTCAAATTCCTCCTTCAGGCCTCTTGCGTTCACACCATCTGCTTGCCGCATAGACCTCAGTGTTCTCAGTGCAACATCCACCTCAGCACTGGCACTGACAGCTGTGGCATCTCTCCTCTGCAGAAACAGGGACAAGGCTTGCAGGGTTTCCAGTGCATCTTTTACCAATGCCATCTCCACCAAAAAAAGCCACTGTGTCATTTTACCATGAATGCCCCGACATTTGGCTCTTTCCACGGAAGATCTGGATTTGTCTTCCATCAACACTCCAAAGAGTTTGACCAAGGCTGGATAGCTTTGCCAGAGAGCCGTCACAGACGTGCAGGAAGAGGACAGCCAGCGCACATCGAATACTCTTCCTATTCTGCGAGCGTGCATGCCCAGATCGGAAGCTGCAGACTCAAACTCTCTCATATGTTTTGGGCTTTGAGAGAAAAATGAATACAGAGAGTCAATGAACATCTGAAAATGGCTCGCCTCTGTAATGTGTTTCACAGCATCATGGACTGCAAGTTCTAACTTGTGGTTCATACAGTGAATGACGGTCAGGTTAGGATTGATCTTCTCACGTAGGAGTGTGGCTGCTCCTCTGTATCGGCCCATCATAGCAGCGGCTCCATCTGTTGCAAAGCCAATAAGCCGGGTGCGCAACATGTCTTCAGAGATGCCCTGTGTATAAAGGCTTTGGAGCAGGATGTCACAGATGGCCGATCCAGTGCACGACTGCAGCTCAACAAGTTGAAGGAAGAAGTTGCAGACCTCACCTTCATAGGGAATCCTAATGTAGATGATTAGGCATGTTTTGTTTGACACCGTTGTGCTCTCATCAATGAGAATACTGAACTTATCAGATGAGTTTTTGATAAAGTCCACTAGCTGAGTTCTCATTTTTTCTCCAATAAACATGAGCATATTACGACAAGCCTTGTCAGAATGCAGCATACATCCCAGGTTTACACCATTCAGTTGTTGCAGTTCCACCAGCTGTGGCTGGATTTTGAATGAGAGGTTGTTTTGGCAGATCATATAGGCTGTACGTATGCAATTCTCAGTTACTTTTAAAGTCTTCTCATTGTGTTTTCTCCACAGAGCTGCACTGTTATCTACTGCCTTTTCAATTGCTGTCTCGCGTCTTCTCTGCAAAATTTCTATGCATTTGATGTGGGACTGACACTTTCCATGTCTGCTTATTTTGTCATTTAATTTTTTTGCAGACTTTGCTTTTATGCCATTAATAAATGCAGAGTCGATGTGAAGCCTCTCTTGTGTATATGGGCCTAAATCTCTAATGTCAGAGCAAGCTGTACACTGAACTGATCCATCTGTGGTGACAGCAAGCCACTCTCGACCCTCTCTCCATTTAGCAAAGCGCCCCGGCTCAATGCAACCTCCAACAATAGCCCCAGAAACCGAATCATTAGCTTGTAAGTCTGGGTTGTATGGTCCTTGTTCATTTGAGTCAACATGGGACTGTGAGTTCTGCTGAGGCTGGGAGTTGCCGTCCATCCTACCTGTAGTAGTAACATTCTCATTTGCAGTTTTAGGATTTTTTTGTGATGGTCCTGTGAAATACGATGATATACTGCTCTGTACCCTTTTCATTGTTCTCAGCTAGCTAGCTAGAGTTTTCGCGCTGAAATAACATAAATATTTGTACTTGGTGACATTCTGAAAAGCCGTAAATGGATCAAAGTTAATGGACAGGATCAGATAAATTAGACGCAACGTCATCTATTGTATCAGAAGGCTAGCGCTGACAGTGGGTGGTCCATTCCGGATTTTATTGTTCTATCGCACTGACAGTTAACATTACAGCGCGGCTACTTCTCTAGGCTAGCCTCTGCTGAATAACGGATTGATTGCAAAGTTAAACTATTACAGTAAACAGTTTTACTGCTGCGTTTAAAGTAATAACGTTAACTTTACATTGCGATGCTGGGCTACAGTGAAATGATAGAAAAGACAGATGCATTATTTGTGTTAGTCATTTCGCCTCATTTGCGCGAACTGGATGCGTCCGCGCCGCGCTAAACGCCTCATTCGCGCCGCAGGACCGACATTGACTTTTAACATTGATATCACTCGCGCCAGACGCTCAAGAGTGAGTCAGTAATCTAAAAACCTTTGCTTTGGCCTCAATTGACTGAAACACCGTATGTGTAACTTCGGCCATTCTCAGTGGTGTGACTGGGACACTAACTCTGCTTGTCATCATAGAAACAGATAATCAGATTGTGATGTTTATTCCCGCTTCAGTAATATGCAGAATATGCTGCCTTCCTTTGTTTTCGACACACAGCTCCACTGCCCAGCGGACCGGCTGCAACCGTCTCGCAAGTGTTGATAGGCTATTACTCGTGAGGTGTAACCGGGTGTAACCAATCAGATAGCGCCGTGGGCGGGACATTGAGCAAGTCTGCAGAGTGGTGAATACAGAGAGGCTGCGCGCGGCAGCTATATCAGAGCCAGCCAAAGTAGCGCATTTTAAAATAAAATTGACTTTAATCAAACCACGGATCCGGGATAAGTTTTGTGATCCGTCTCTCCACTAGTGTAGTAGCACTGATCACTTTGAGGGGGGGATAAATTTATCCCCACCGGGGATAAAAATAATTAAGCAGAGGCAGGGATTCATTGACCAGAAAGGTTGGAAATCCCACGCATCCCCCCCGGCAAATCGCACCCTGCCTATAGGTGTTAATGTCCCGTCTTTCATATGGAGAGTGTCGGATAGCCAGCCTAATGATACAGAACAGGCAAAGGCAAAATCCCTGTCAGGATAAATCTCTTGATGTGTCCAAATAGGTTTTTCATAAATAAATAAATTGAAGTGTTCAATCCAGTTGTTTCAACTGGTTTTGAGAGTTTTAGAATGTTTGAGCAGTGTGTATGATTGTCAACAATCTGGCCTTACCTAAACATGAACTGTTGACGAAACTCGTTCATGCCAACTAAACGAATGCGAGTGAGCAGCAGATACAGAGCTCTTTAATTCGCAATCAACCTCATTTTATTATAAGGTGAATTCAATAAAGCATTATTTTTCTTTGAAGCAAAGGTTAAACAATTTGTTACAGGTATTTTTTTTGTAATTGGTGTGGATGACAAGCAGCGAAATACAGTAAAATCAGCTGTATCATGTGTTTCTAGCCTGAAACATTTAATATCGAGAAAGACCCGGCGCACGCAGAGAGAGAGACAAAATAAACTTGCTAAAAGAGATCCAGCGCATCTGCGAGAGAGAGGCCAAGAAAAACTCCCGTTCTTAATTTATGTTGCTTTGTAGGCTACTATTTTCATTTTGTACTGTTTTAATTGTACACTACAAAGCTGCAATTTCTTTGCCAATACAAATTTACAATGTCGCAAATCTGTTTTGAAAATGTTCTTTCGTTGCTAATATGACAAGGTATCACTGCCAATCGTCTCAATTTCGTGAATGATTCACAAAACAATAATTTAGCAGATTAAAAAGGAGCCTCATCATCTACATTTACAGCATGTAGGCTACAATGTTATCATCTACACTCCTATAAATAAAAATGACAGACAATGGTTAGCAAGTTAATCAGTTAATTTTAAGATCAATTATTTTGATTTATTTCACTGTTATGTTTCAGTTATTAAATCTACTGACATATTAAAATATCACGAAGTAAAAGACAAGTCACCTATTGACATGCATAGACTTTCTAAATGATAGAAAAACTGGACTCACAATGTTAACGTGTGCCTACTTTGCTTAAATTTGATGCACTAATAGAAGCCTATTTTTTCAGTTCTAAATTTGTACTTCTTTTCAGTACTGTGATTATGAATTCGTTTAACTACAATGTTAAACTTGAATCTGTCTGCAACCTCAGCCCTCAATGAGCCGAGGCAGATTACGTCATAGAGAGAATAAACGGACACTTTTCAAAGTCTGTGATTACAGCGCCACTTAGCGGTAAAGGGCAGCAAATACACATCCCGATTTGCCGCCGCGGGGGAACGGCCACAGTAAAAGTATTATTCTGGTTGAGTACCAACTGTACAATTTTTACTCGCGCATGGCGAGTGTTAATTTTAGGCCCTGTCTACAAGTATACATCCATCCCAATACACATGTTAAAGGTTACAAAGGGTTACAAACTAATCAACCAGTGAAAAAAAGGGAATTTTGCACAGGTTCTGGTGTACACATGTTTTTATAAATCTAAAAACTTTTGTGCACATGTAAAATCTAGTTTTTGTGCGTACACACAATTTTAGGATGAAATCTACAGAAAGTTTTTAAAGCCCCATATGTTTCAGCTCCACTAGATGTTTGCCCATCCAATGAATAAGGGGTGTTTAGAGGACAGTTGTTATTATGATAAGTTATTTGTTGATCACAATTATACACCCCACAAAAATAAACCATCCACTCGTTCCTAACGCTGGGGTCCTTTGGAAGGCTGTCACTCCGTCATACAGACTTAAGAAATATGAAAAAATAAATGTCAACTTTTTTATGTGTCCACTTACAATCGAAACAAAACATGCTTTTGTAAAATAAAGAAAATAAACAGGGTGTGCTTTCTGCCTCTCCGTCTCCATGAACTTTTTTTTTTGGAGCACTTCTCTAAACTTAAAACTCAGCGGATACTACGTTACACAGACTTGAGCAATATATCTTTATAATCATTAAAGTTTCTACTAATAAATGATCTAATTCAAAATAAAAACAAATATTCTCTGTTTATGTAATCTGTATGAAAAGAGAGAGATGTCTGTCGTTCTCATGTGTGAACGCCCACGGAGAGCACGCGCTATTGAAACGCAAATGATCTGAGGCGATCCATGCAAACCAGTCAACACCCACATCAGTTCGATAAAACATTTCCAGTTTAATCAGATTCATGTATTTTACGCCGCCTTGAGACGCTGTGAGGAGCAATGGATCCATCTGAGGATTGTGAATAGTAAGTTCTTTATTCTTAAGTGCTTTGTTCTTGACATTTTCTTCAAGAAGTTTCCAACTCTAACTTTGAACCAATTCTGTAGAATGGTCCATATAGCCTATTTGAACAGGATTTGTTTGCAGGTATGACTATATGTACTAAAAATGTGCTTTTGACTTTCATTTATATTTGGATTAAATTGTTATATATATTTTTTTTTGTCCTCGCATTTCTTGTGGTACCCTCTCAGTGACTGAAAGGCTCATTATGCAGGTCATTGTCTTCTCAGGTGTGAATCAGAGCATTATTCATGATCATTCATGCCAACACGCATATTGCCTTTCCTAACAAAGAGTGTCTTACAAATTTTAAATCAATGTATTGTTTTATGTGAATGATTAGGCAGGAAGTCAAAAGTCTTGTGGTACAAATTACTAAATTACAAATTAAGAATGTATATTTTGTGGCTGTCATGAATGCTACTGGAGGCAAGATGTAGAGAACCCAAATGCAATCTTTAATTGTAAAACAAGATCAAACATAAAACAAAGGCTGGAAACTCAAAACTGGGCCAACGGATCAGACATTTCAGGGGGCCATGGCGGATCAGACAGTTCAGGGGGCCATGGCGGATCAGACAGTTCAGGGGGCCATGGCGGATCAGACAGTTCAGGGGGCCATGGCGGGTCAGACAGTTCAGGGGGCCATGGCGGATCAGACAGTTCAGGGGGCCATGGCGGGTCAGACAGTTCAGGGGGCCATGGCGGATCAGACAGTTCAGGGGGCCATGGCGGGTCAGACAGTTCAGGGGGCCATGGCGGATCAGACAGTTCAGGGGGCCATGGCGGGTCAGACAGTTCAGGGGGCCATGGCGGATCAGACAGTTCAGGGGGCCATGGCGGGTCAGACAGTTCAGGGGGTCATGGCGGATCAGACAGTTCAGGGGGCCATGGCGGGTCAGACAGTTCAGGGGGCCATGGCGGGTCAGACAGTTCAGGGGGTCATGGCGGATCAGACAGTTCAGGGGGCCATGGCGGGTCAGACAGTTTAGGGGGCCATGGCGGATCAGACAGTTCAGGGGGTCATGGCGGATCAGACAGTTCAGGGGGCCATGGCGGATCAGACAGTTCAGGGGGCCATGGCGGGTCAGACAGTTCAGGGGGCCATGGCGGATCAGACAGTTCAGGGGGTCATGGCGGATCAGACAGTTCAGGGGGCCATGGCGGGTCAGACAGTTCAGGGGGCCATGGCGGGTCAGACAGTTTAGGGGGCCATGGCGGATCAGACAGTTCAGGGGGTCATGGCGGATCAGACAGTTCAGGGGGTCATGGCGGGTCAGACAGTTCAGGGGGCCATGGCGGGTCAGACAGTTCAGGGGGCCATGGCGGATCAGACAGTTCAGGGGGTCATGGCGGATCAGACAGTTCAGGGGGCCATGGCGGATCAGACAGTTCAGGGGGCCATGGCGGGTCAGACAGTTCAGGGGGCCATGGCGGATCAGACAGTTCAGGGGGTCATGGCGGATCAGACAGTTCAGGGGGCCATGGCGGGTCAGACAGTTCAGGGGGCCATGGCGGGTCAGACAGTTCAGGGGGCCATGGCGGGTCAGACAGTTCAGGGGGCCATGGCGGGTCAGACAGTTCAGGGGGCCATGGCGGATCAGACAGTTCAGGGGGCCATGGCGGGTCAGACAGTTCAGGGGGCCATGGCGGGTCAGACAGTTCAGGGGGCCATGGCGGGTCAGACACTTCAGGGGGCCATGGCGGATCAGACAGTTCAGGGGGTCATGGCGGATCAGACAGTTCAGGGGGTCATGGCGGGTCAGACAGTTCAGGGGGCCATGGCGGGTCAGACAGTTCAGGGGGCCATGGCGGATCAGACAGTTCAGGGGGTCATGGCGGATCAGACAGTTCAGGGGGCCATGGCGGATCAGACAGTTCAGGGGGCCATGGCGGGTCAGACAGTTCAGGGGGCCATGGCGGATCAGACAGTTCAGGGGGTCATGGCGGATCAGACAGTTCAGGGGGCCATGGCGGGTCAGACAGTTCAGGGGGCCATGGCGGGTCAGACAGTTCAGGGGGCCATGGCGGGTCAGACAGTTCAGGGGGCCATGGCGGGTCAGACAGTTCAGGGGGTCATGGCGGATCAGACAGTTCAGGGGGCCATGGCGGGTCAGACAGTTCAGGGGGCCATGGCGGGTCAGACACTTCAGGGGGCCATGGCGGATCAGACAGTTCAGGGGGCCATGGCGGGTCAGACAGTTCAGGGGGCCATGGCGGATCAGATGGCCTCTGAGGCCTTAATCAGGTACCTACTGCCCCGCGGCGACCATCTCGGGACGAGACTCTGGAACGGCGGCAGCCATCTTGTCCAGGGGCTCAGGCAGTGTGGCGGCGACCATCTTGTCCGAGGACTCAGGCGACGTGGCAACGGCCATCTTTGCTGAGGGCTCAGGTTCAGGCGTGGTGACGGCCAACTCGACCGAGAACCCACGGCCGGAGGCCGATGTGTGTGCTGCCCACACACATAAAAACAGCTGTGGCGACCATGATGAGCGTTGCATTCTCCGTAGCAGACTCAGGCGTGGTGGCCATCTCGTCTGAAGACATAGGTGTGGCTGACATGGCGTGAAGAAGCTCAGGCTCGGCAGGACTGACGTAAAGAACAGGCTCGGCAGGACTGACGTGAAGAACAGGCTCGGCAGGACTGACGTGAAGAACAGGCTCAGCAGGACTGACGTGAAGCTCAGGCTGAGGGAATACTGTGCACTGAAAAAAACTACTTGTAAGATTTACTTAATAAAATCCTCGTAACAATTTGCACAAGTATATTTTAAGTAAATTTTACTGCTATAATATCAAGTACAACTTAAGTGTCATTATCAAGTAAAATAATGACTTAGTATTGAACGTAAATTTGTATTAAAGACATCGTTAATATAGTCCAAGTGACTACAGTGGCTCAATCTTAAGTTTATAAAGCGACGAGAATACTTTTTGTTCATTTTTGGGTGAACTAACCCTTTAAAGTTCACTGTTTCAGAGTGCTCTTTTGAATGTTGAATGTTTTGCATGAATTTGTTTTTAAATACATTTTTATGTTTAAAACAAGGGTTACAGTATAATTCTGAAGTTTTACTGAATGCACCTGTGTCAAGAGATGACTGTGAATGTCCATTTTTGTATGAAGAACAATTTTTGATGACTGAAATAAACTGTTTAATTGTATTTTAATTGTGTGATTTGTGAAAAATATAGAGAAAATGTTCATTTATTTATGTTCAGGATTATTTATAAAAAAGAAATTAGCAATGTTTACATAATTATAGGGAGTATTATAATTTCATAAAACTAAGTAAATGAAAACAAAAAAACTTAAATAAAATCTCCTTTTTTACTTAATTAAATGGTAAGATTTACTTCATAATTTCATAAAAGCAAGCTTCCTAATTATAAAACAATAAATAAACTTTACTTAATTACTTTAAATAAATATAGCTTCTAAATGAAATGTAAATAGGTAATTTTTACTTAATTTCTTTAAACCATCACTCACTTTCTCAAAACCTTAAACACAAAACCACATTTTCAAACCACATTTAGAGAACCTCTGACTCTCCTGGGAAATAATCACACAATTGTATCAAAACATTTTATCTTCTCAAAATCACACAATGCTCTCAGATCTTACACACATCAGTCAATATTATAAACACTACAGATCATTCATTAGACTCTACAGAGAGAAATGGAGAACACAGAATCCAGAGCATGCAGTTACAGGAAAAAAGTATGTTGTAACAAAGTAAACAAATTTTGCAATCACTAAAGTGTAGTAATGACAACTTAGCGTAGTAAGGTGAATAAATAGTATACTGTATCCACTGTAAGTATAGTATTGTACTGGATAGTGTATAGCAGAGCCATAGAGAGAAAGAGTTGCGACACTCTTTGATGTCGCCGCTATGGCTGTCACGTGGTTCATGTGAGCCCCAATAGTTCCAAAACATACGCTGGCTGTCATGTTCTTCTATGGGACAGACAGCAGCGATTGCATTATTGAACGGTAAATATAAAATAAAACACACACCCAAGTACTTTTTCAGCTGTTATTGCATTATTGCATTTTGTTAATGTCAGTTTTGCATTTGGAGATAAGTTTAAGGCTATATTTTTGGAGGGAAAAGCTTAGTGTTCATGTTCGCATGGGTAGTAGCACTGGCTTTAGCGGCTCTAACTTAACTTTTCCATATCATTCATCTGATGATGGACGTCTCATGATATTTATTTTAGCACAACTGGGCTGTATTAGGCTATTGATTCCCGTGATTTTGCTTATAAATTTTGATTCAGCCATTAGCCTACCTTCGTGATCACGCAAAGAGGTCTGCCGTGGCGGTCCGTTCAGAGTTCGCTTAAATATTTTTTATGAAACAATGACAGACAACAAAAATGTGTAAGTGTGTGTGAACAAGAAAAACAAAAACCAGGAGCAGGTGATCCATGAAACAGACAGGACTGGTGATGGCCATAACAATCCTAGAGGTCCCGCATTGTTCTCACAAGCCGCTTCACTCAAGACAATAAAACAATGAAAAGTTAGTATATCCCCAAAAATTAAATTAAATAAAAGTTGCTATAAAGGTGGTAGCGATTCATTACCGAACTCTTACTGCTGACGAAGTCGCACTAGCTAGCAGGCAGTGCTTGAAAATTGGTTGAAACAATCAACATAAAATATAAATGACTACGCTGTGCATATACAAATGAAGACCAGTATAAGCATCGCAAAGGGCCTCTGATACAATATAGACAGTTGACAATTCAAAAGAGGTCGATATTTCAGCAACTTAACTCTGGAACAACTCGACGCGCAGCAATGTAAGTGAATGGTGTCCAACGCCCAAGTGACAGTGTTTGGAACTATTCCGATCTTCAAATCCCGGAAGTAGGCGGTTAAAAGCGCCGCCATTTTTTACAACGGAGGTCTATGGGAGTGTCGCAACTCTTTCTCTCTATGGCTCTGGTGTATAGTAGGCCTGTCGAATGTCTGTATATTCACCACTTGCATACTGTGAAAATACAGTGACCCAACTGCAAAATCCAAAAAGGTTACAGTAAAAAACTCTAAATGAAAAGCATGTTTACAGTAAAGTACACTCAGAAGAGTTGTGCAACTGCAGAATCACGGTCAGTGAGAGAGATTTATTCTGCTTCAGCATCATGTCTTCATGTTGGTCCGGCCGGAGGAGTTTCTCCACATCTCAGATACTCTCATCTCTGCAGGAGAAGGTAAAAACCCTAAAGCAGATCCAGCCTTGACCACACTTTACACACATGCTCTTCCTCATCCTCCTCATCCTCTTCCTGCTTGTTCACCAACTCTTACTCATCCTCTTCTTTCTCTCCCTCTTATATGGTTTCCATCCATTGTTGGTATCAACATTCAGTGCAACATTTTGAGTACATTTTGGGACTCTGAACTGACTTGTAGAAATAAGTGCGAACAATTTTGAGCGTTGTGTGTAAACGATGACAACTGTGTTGCAGTTGTGTTAAACTTATGCATCCTGTGTTTTGCGCATCACAGTGCAAAATGTGTTTTAGTGAGTGATAATGTGTTAAGAGTTTTGAAAAAAGAGTGCATGAGATTTGCAAACAGTGTTTTAACTCCCTGAACTTGTTTAATGTTTTATAGAAAGAGTGATTTATTCGACTAACTGGTTTAGGCTTTTGAGAATTTGGTTCAGAGAATGGGGTTTAGTGTTTTAGCACTTCAGAAAAACTGTAAGAGCAATATGGAGGGGGATCGGCACCAGACAGCCCTGTGAGTGCCATGAGCACAAAACCTCATAAAAGTCACTCCGTTTACAAGCAAAATATTAACATACCTGAACATATGGTGTAAATAGCAGTATTGATTCAAGCAATAAAACGCCAGACTACTAACAGGATAAGAAAATTCTGTTTAATGGCTGGTAATAAATATTTTTGTCCTGTACATTTTCTCAGTTCACTCGCTGATTTCAGATACATTTTTGTTTCTTCATGTAAAAAGATCATACATCAATATTTATGTCCCGTGTTGTTCTTATAATGTTAGTAGAATTACATCAAAACTGTCATCATTTATGCATAGGCCATTTCCTCCCTGATTTTAGTGCTCTGATTTAAACACTTTAAGACTTGTGTCTCATTTAAGACTTCAAAGTAAACGCCCACTTCTGTGATTGAGTAATATCGTTGCATTTGAAACAAGTATTACATCTCAAACTCGTTCAACATGTTTTACTAGTACAGCTGCCAAGATCATGAATAGTGCCATTGCAACACCAATTTCTGATTTTTCTTGGCTGATGAAATACTGATGCAATTTTCCTTTGTCAGTTCAGTGGAGAAGGGTGGCATTAGGTGTTTTTGACAAGAATTGATAGTTAACATATTTTCTTGAGAGATTGCACCTGGTTAACTGAAAAAAAGGGTGTGAGACAACGGCTTCGCATTCCCAAGGTGTCCGACATCATCACGTTTCCAAGACAAATGAGTGTGACACTACACAGATGCCAAAAGAGCCCTTTAGCCTCTTTATTGTGCCACGGCCAGTAGCTTATTGCTTTCATTGATAAACATTTGGCATCAATACACAGACACAATGTGCATGGGAATTTTATCATCATGAAATGGGTTATAATTTTGCTGCCATGACATGATATTCTGGAGTATGACTATTGTGTACTGTAGATGTTTTTGAGCATCTAACCCGACCCCTAAAGTCATCAGAGTACTCCTCAACAGTTACTGCACTCACTGAACACCAGTCATAGACTCACTGACCACTTCATTGTGTGATAATTTGTACACATGGGTACAACCATTTCTTCAATACACAAATATAAATTGCACAACACACAATAATTATAAAAAGTCAAGAGCAATAACCTCATAAAAAACAGTTTCCAGCCCTTTCCCATCGTACTTGGTATCTCCCACTCCCATGATGCAACACAACAAAGGTATACTTTTTTTTAATAAAAGATCAGGGCCCGTATTCATAAAGATTCTAAGAATCCTCTCAGAAAACTCCTAATTTAGCTTAAAAACTTTTACGTAGGAGTCTTAGCTTAAGAGCAATTCGAGACCGATCTGAGAGCAACTCTGAGTGAAGAAAAGACACAAGCAACTTTTATCTTAGTGAGGAGGCGGGGTTGAGCCCGTTGCTATGTATGACACTATCTTTTGACGACTGTGATTGGTTGGTTGACCAAGAAGGAAAAAAAAGAGTGATTTTAAGCATAGGTTCTATTCTAAGCCTTCACTTTGAAATTACATGCATAATTTTTCCTATTTGACCGTTCTCTCTCTCTCTCTCTCACACACACACACACACACACACACATTATATATGTGTATATCCTTTTTTTATTTACCATGCTGTTAATTTCCTATAAGGTATTTGCTTGGCTTAGAATGATAAAAATGATAAAAATGATTAAAAAAAAACTGATTACTGGCATGTCTATTTAAGTGGTGGTGGTTTGAATGTTGGTTTTAATGTATCAAACATGGAATTTTCCCAGTTCCCAAATATCATAATGTAGTGAGATGTTAGCGTGTCTCTAATAAGATCAGTCACAAACATGATCCCTGCACGATCTAATCTATAGCGTCTTATTAACTCACTGTTATCTATTGTCTGCAACACATTTCTTCTCCCTCTTCGTCTTTCTGCCATTTTCTCCTCTGCTAAAGAAACTCTTAAGCCTCTTAAAAGTCCTCGTCCGTGCTCCTAACAATTTTGACCTTAAGACCTCTTTTAAGGGTTAAGATGCTTTCTGAATTACTTTTTTCTTTACTAGGATTTTTTCTTTAAATTTAAGAGTAAACGCCCACATTTCTAAGAATTTTCTTAGAATTTTGTCACTAGGAGCTACTCTTTGCATTAAGATTCTTTATGAATACGGGCCCAGGTGTTTTACTCCATTCAAGATGGCCGCCACCATTTATGCCAATCCAGGTGATAGTCAACAGTTTATGAGCAATATAGCTTAAATGTCCACTGGTTTAGTGCTAAGGTGGCCAGTCTGAGACACAACAGTCTAGTTGCAGGTATGTCAAACCTTGACTTCCTGCTCAGCTACTGTTCGGACGCTCTTGCTTACTGCTCCGCGCTTTGCTCTATCGCTTTTACATAGGGGTGGGCGATATCTCGATATTTACGATATATCGAGATTTTTTTTTTTTTTTTTGACATGTTTATTCAATATTAGCAGGATGAGTGTACAATGTGCTTTCCAGAAATACAATAGGTTAACAACAATTCTTTAGGCCATTGTGACATGAATTTTAAACAATAAACAATAATATCAAATAAATAAGCAAATCCAAAATGAGTAAATATACATTTAGAGAGTAAAAGGATGATAAAATAAAAATTAAAAACATAATACCATCTATAAGTATAAATGTTGGTGACTAACTAGCCACTAAATTAAACAGTCACAACTTCTGTAAAAGCACACAAACAAAAGATATTTCCTGTATATATTACCCTAGATATGTTCAGTAATATAACCCTATAATGAAGACATGTCATTTAGAACAACAACAACAAAGAAAAAAAAATTGTGTTAAAACAAAGGAACCAAGACCATTCTTTATTTATTATTGAGCCCACCTCCAGGAGGAGGGATCTGACAACCCAAAAGCCCTAATTAACACACAAAACCATTTTTCTCACATCTGGAGGCAAGTGATCTATAAAAGGAGACCATACATTCTGAAAGCTCTGTATATTACCCCTAAGTACAGCTGCCAGCCTCTCGTGTGGTAAAGCTGCAAAAATCTCTTTATACCACTGTGTGACAGAGGGGGGAGTACTTTTTATCCATTTAATAAGGATGCATTTCCTTGCCACAAGTAGCAGTTTATCTAGCAATCTATAACCTTTTGCATTAAGTGACAACGACATTGCCTGCCTTTTAGAAGGGAGCCCCAAAAGAAAGAGACCAGGATCCAGTTTCAATTTTATCTTAAGAATAGTGCTAATTTCGTATGCAATAAAGTTCCAGAATCTTGAAATGAACTTGCACCTCCAAAAACAATGAAAGTATGTTCCTAGTTCTGTATGGCACTTAATACAAAGAGATGGCATAGAGGGATCAATTTTATTCATTAAAACAGGCGTTATATGCAACCTATGCAAGATCTTATACTGAGTCTCTCTAAGCCGGTTACAAGTAAAAGTGGATCTAACACTTTTCAGAGCCTCCTGCCAGTCATCGTCTATATAAACATTACATAGATCTTCCTCCCACTTTCGAGCCACAGTGTTTAAAAGTCCAGAGACATTAGAATATAAAAAAGAATAAAATCTAGAAATAAAATGAGCAGCATTAGTTGTGTTGATAAGGAAACTCTCCAAACTGCTAGGTGCTAATGGATCTGGCACTTGTTTTTGCTTTGAAATAACATACCGTATTTTCCGCACTATAAGGCGCACCGGATTATAAGGCGCACCTTCAATGAATGGCCTATTTTAGAACTTTTTTCATATATAGGGCGCACCGGATTATAAGGCGCATAGAATAGAAGATACTGCAGTCAAACGTTTGACTGGGTTTGCGTTATGCAGTGGTCACCAACCTTTTCAAGCCTAAAAAACAAGTTGCTGAGCTGTAAAACCTTGTTTATACTCGACGCGTCCGCATGAGCGCGAAGGTAATAAAAAAAACTAATATCCGTCTGGCGTCTGCTCGGGCAGATTCGGCTCAAAGTCATGCATCTCCGGATGCATCCGAAGATGCATGACTTTGAGCATTATCTGCCCGAGCAGACGGATATTAGTAGTATATCTCATCACACCGGCACCCAGTTTGCGCGTCTAAATCAGTTGTATGGTCTGGTGTTCAGTCTAAAACAAAACAGTTGCGTCAAGTATAAATGCCTCGTCTGCATGGGGAGTTGCGCGCGCAGTCAGCGGAGGCTCGCGCTCCGTTGCCAGGCGAAAGTATAAACAAGGTTTAAGTCAGCGGTTGTTTTATCCATATATAAGGCGCTCCGGATTATAAGGCGCACTGTCGTTTTTTGAAAAAATTAAAGGCTTTTAAGTGCGCCTTATAGTGCGGAAAATACGGTAGTGCCGAATTTGCAGATATCCAAAGTGATGTTGATTTGGGAGATCAAACTTTTGTTGTACTTGTTGATAAGACATTAGCGAGCCATCCTGAAACAGGTCTCCTAGCACACGAATCCCCTTCATGTGCCATGTTTTAAAGAGAGGTGAACCTATTCCGGGAGCAAAATCCTGATTCGAATATATTGGATTCAGCATGAATATAGTTCTGCCTCTCCCAAAGAACCTAGAGATCTGTCGCCAAACTTTAATAGAACTATAGAGTATTGGATTCTTTCTCACAGTCTCATCATACTTATGGGGACAAGCAAACAGGCTCCAGACAGAGAGCGGAGTGCAGGCCCAGGAATCCACAGTAGGACACAGATCATAGTAAGACCTAAACCACTCCCAAATAAGTCTAGCATGGCAAGCCCAATTATAATATAGAATGTTTGGCATAGCTAATCCACCCAACTCCACTGGCATCTGCAGAGATTTAAAACTTTTGTCTAGGCTTTTTACCATTCCATATAAATCTAGAAAAATCACTTTCCAGCTGAGCAGAGACTTTCCTGCTTAACCATAAGGGTAGCATCTGAAGAGGGTACAATAGTCGAGGGAGGATATTTATCTTGATTAAACTTATCCTACCAAGCAGTGAAAGAGGGAGAGCTTGCCAATGGTTTAAGTCTCTTTTTACAGTATGAATAATTGGAGCATAATTAAGTTTCCATAATTTATTTAAATCAGTTGACACATTAATCCCAAGATAAACAAATCCAGATGTTGACCATTTAAAGGGGAAATTAATTAATGATTTAGTATCAAAATTACCTAGCGGTAATGCTTCTGATTTGTTAAAGTTAATTTTGTACCCTGAGATTGCGCTAAATTCATCAAATAATGATAATGTTGCTGGTATCGACAATTCAGGTGAGGATAGAAACAACAAGATATCATCTGCATATAGTGCAATTTTGTGCTCAGCACCCCTCATCGATATACCCTTTATATCCCTATTCTGTCTAATAGCCTCTGCTAAAGGTTCTAGAGCCAGCGCAAACAAAAGAGGGCTCAACGGACAGCCCTGTCTGGTGCCCCTAGCAAGCGGAAAAGAATCTGACCGTAGACCATTAGTAATAACACAAGACATAGGGGAATGGTAAATAGTTTGAATCCATTTTAGAAATTCACCCTCTATACCAAATCTCTGCAAAGCCTCAAACAGGTAGCCCCACTCAACCCTGTCAAAAGCTTTCTCTGCATCTAAAGATACAGAGATCGCCTCACAGTTCTGCTGGTTGGTATACTGTATAACATTCAAGAGTCTCCTTATATTTGTGATAGAAAAACGTTTCTGTATAAAGCCCGTCTGATCTGGGTTTATAAGGTTAGGAAGAACCACCTCAAGTCTTCTGGCCAGCAGTTTAGAGAGTATCTTAGCATCAACCCCAATTAAGCTAATAGGTCTATAGGAGCTACATGAATCAGGTGGTTTATTCTTTTTAAGAATTAAAGAAATATTTGCCAAATTTAAAGTGGGTGGAAGGTGACCATTTTTCAATGAATCAGTAAACATTTCAGTTAGTGATCCTACTATTTCTTTTCCCATTTTTTTTTATAGAATTCTGGGCAAAAACCATCTGGCCCAGGGGCCTTCCCTCCTCTTAGAGCGTTTATGGAAAAAAGAACCTCCTCCTCTGTAATTGGCCTACAGAGTTCTGCTTGCTCTTCCACTGTAAGAGAGGGTAATCTGATGTTATCAAGAAAAAGGTTCATCCTTTGCTCTGTCGAATGGCATTCTGATGAGTAAAGATTTTGATAATATTCTTTCATAATTTTATTAATGTATTTATTTTCAAACCTATGAGCCCCGGAGGTATCCTTTAAGGATGAGATTACATTAGTCTCTATCCTCCCCCTAGCCAGCCGTGCAAGAAGACGGCCAGGTTTATTCCCTGACTCATAAAGTCTGTGTCTGGCAAAAAAAAAGAGAAGATTCAACCTTCTTGGTTAGTAGTTGATCTAAAGCCAAACGGGCTGCGTTAAGTTGTTGGGACACACCTCTGGATGGTAACAATTTAAAATCTCTCTCCAAAGACTTAATTTTCTTTTCAAGTTCTACTATGTTTTTCATTGCTGCTTTCTTTTTGGCTGAGGTGTAATATATAATTACACCTCGCAAATAGGCTTTTGCTGACTCCCATAAGACTGACGGAGTGATCTCAGGAGCTTTGTTGATTTCAATAAAGATTTTCCATTGTTGTTTGAGAAAATGCATAAATTTAGGACAGCTCAGTAATGAAGGGTTAAGTCGCCACTGTCTACTACATCGGTCTCTGTAGGGAGGACAGACTATTATTGTAATGGGAGAGTGGTCAGACAAAGTCCTAATCCCAATAGAGCTATCCACTGTTCTATCCAATAACTCCTGGGATACTAAAAATAGATCGATACGTGAAAATGTTTGATGGGGCTGAGAGTAGAAAGTATAATCTTTCTCCCTCATATGAGATACCCTCCAAACATCAAACAGTTCCAGATCCTTGCAGAATTCCAAAAGCATAAGACTTTTCCTTTGTCTGATACCTCTTGAAGGGGACTGATCTATGGATGGGTCTAGAACGCAGTTAAAATCCCCTCCCAAGAGTATGCGAGAGCATGAAAATGAAGAAATGTCAGCTAATAACTTAGAAAAAAAATTAGGCTCATATACCGTAGGAGCATAAATGCAGCCAATCAGAACATGCTCCCCATATAAGAAACCTGAAAGGAGTACATAGCGACCTTCATTATCTTCAACTGATTTTTCAAATGTAAAGGAAAGATTTTTATGAAGAAGAATTGCAACTCCCCTACTATTGGACTTATACGAAGAAAAAAAAACTTGGCCAACCCAGTTTCTACGCAGCTTCATATGCTCTGTATCAGAGAGGTGGGTTTCTTGCAACAATGCAATCTGACATTTCTCCTTCTGAAAAAAAGAAAGAAGTTTTTGCCTTTTAACAACATGGTTAATACCTTTTACATTAAGGCTAATAAATTTAAGATCACTCATAATCAGATTATACCAATATATTTAAGTTGTCTTAATAATACAGAAATCCAAGTGTGAAAGGGTCTTGGGTTGTTGGAACAACACAGAGAATGGTCAAAATAAAGAACAAAAAAACACACAAAACCAAACCATAACCACCCCACCCCTTTACCAGAAACGAGTACAAACGCAGTTTGATAAACACCTCCCGCCCCCACAGCCAAACTTAAATGCAAATGTGTAGAGAACGTGAAAAAAAGTAGCCACATCACACCGAAAGACGGAGTATAACTCTATCTAACCCCCCCACTTCCATCGCGCAAAATCTTGCATAACAATAACTACGCGGCAATAAAATACGAGCCCTAGGCCAGACACCTCAAATGGAAAAAAATAATAACATCGCTCGTTACAGAACAATAAGAATTCCAGTAAAATAAAAATAAAGGTCTTTAAGTGCACCGTAAGTCACTCAAAACGAATTCAGCGCAGAACAGGTAAAGAATCAGCAATAAAGTCTTTAAATGACCCGTGTCTTTAAAGTACCTATCTGTCCACATATTTACCTAATGTGTAAAAAGGGGCCCCTGCGCTCCTCCCATCTGTTCGTGTAAGCAGTATAATATTAGTCCAACCCGCTCAAAAACGCCCGGGCATCCTCTGCACAGCTGAAGGAGTAGTCTGATCCGTTAAAGTTGAAACAGAGGTTAGCAGGGTAGCGCATCACGAAACGGACTCCTCTTTGAATAAGCTGCCCGCAGACTTCGTTGTATGCCCGTCTCGCCTCCCTGACCTTGACTGACAGATCCTGTGTAATATAAATGTCACTGCCTTCATATGCGAGATGATCCTTCTTCTTAGCAGCTGCCAGTATTTTAGTCTTGTCCGAGTAGTTATGAAGCTTGATCAACACAGGACGTGTGCGGTTTGGTTTGAGCGGGCCAAGTGTTCTATGCGCCCGGTCAATTTTATCAGCGGCATTTTTAGTTTCAATTCCCAGCATCTTAGGCAGCCAAGTCTGGAAAAATTCAACAGGTCTGCGACCCTCCGCGCCTTCTTTCAAGCCTATGATGCGAATATTATCACGCCGGCTGCGATTTTCGGCGTCTTCTGCTCTCTCCGAAAGGGACTGCACTGTTTTTTCCAGCGCCGCTACCTTATTGTGAAGTTCCGCCACTTTGTCTTCAGTCTGGGAAACACGACTCTCCGCCTCCGTGATGCGCTTCGTGTTGTCCTCTAAACGGGTTGCAATTGAGTCTAACGTCGACTCAAAACGAGCAAATTTCTCGTCCAGAAACGCACTTACATTTTCAGTTACAGCCTGTGCTAGGCTGGACTGTTCGGCCGAGGAACCGCCATCTTTACTACTTTGATTAGCGGCCGATTGGCCTTTCGTTGTCGTGCGACCCCGTCTAGTTTCTTGCTGGGAGGCGGCGGGACCGGTTCCCGACATGGTTAGGAATAAAATTCCCGGAGTTTAAGTGAAACAGCCACGCAGTTCGATGTGAATAAAGTGAAAATAGCGCGACGGTCGCGGGAGCTCAGCGAAACCGTGCCACTTAGATGAAGAGCATCACGTCATCTCCCATCGAGATATTTTTTAAACTCGATATGGATTTTGACATATCGTATATATCGATATATTGTATATATTTAATTCTGATTTCGCCACTTTGCTTGTTTGCCTTCTCTGTGCTGTGCTCGCCCCCGCCCTCCTCCGCCTCCTTGCTTTTGTTCCCCCTCCCCTCGCGTGTTGTCTCATTCAACCAAGTCCGCCGAGTCCGGTCAGGCACATCAAGCTTTCCCCGCCCAGCGAGTGCTTGAAGTGCGTCAGAAACAGCGCGCGCACGATCAGTTGTTGTTAGTAATTTTTTGTGTAACGTCGCCTCTCGCCGCATTGCTTTTGTTTGAGGGCGATAACACACTCACACTTAACATGCTCCCCTGTAGAAACGGGCCTGTCAGCTCGCGCCAGGTCTAGACACGGTGAAAGTTTCCTGATTGTGACGGATGGCCGAATTTACATGACACATTATAAATTAGCATTAGCCTACCTATTCTGCTATAGATACAGTGCCAAAAAGAAGAGGATAAAGGTGGATAAAGACAGAGGTAAAGCGATGTAATGAATGAACAGTTTATCTAATTGCATAGTAGTAAGATACTGTAATTTAATTGCAGTTATTTTTACCTTAAACTTTATGCTAGCAGTTGTTCTGAGTTCTCCAGAGGCCCCAGACAGTGTGATTTTGTAATAATCATGTCAATTTTTAGATGCATTAGTATAACTTTTTTTTTTAATTAATGTTTTACTCTACAGTTGTGCAGTTTTTGGGGGATATATGGCATTTTTTTATTTATTTGCCAAAATTAGTAATGATATTTCTATACAGGTTTATTTAAAATAGTGCAATATAGGGTTGGGCGATATGCTCCATTTTCATATCGTCCTATCGCCAGCCTGTGAGATCGACGATACACGATATTATCGTGAGGGGGGCGGGGCTTACTTATTTGATTATTAACTTGCTTATTTACTCATCAATTTGCTTGTTTTATTACTTCGTTTTAAATGAGAATCTTTTTCTATTTTGCTAGCAAAGGTGGAGTGTTTATTAATAGGCTAAATCAGGTTATTTCCTGGTATAGTGAGGTAAAAAAAGATCCTAATCATTCTTGTATCTGACTGAGTATTTCAACATGTCAGCGGGAAATTTACGGACCCACATTATCCTCTCATGCCGTTACAGATGCAGCATTTTGACTGTAGGCTACTTCTGCACGAGATGAGAACACGTTTTAATTTCTTGGGTCAAGAAAGAGTCGGAGTCTGCGATATATGTCCTCCTACCAGTGCACTCTCTGTCTGGATGCACTTCACATATGCGCACCGCACTTCAATAACGCAGGTTAATGTGTTTTAAATGCCGGGAGAAATCAGAGGCAAAAATCTAAAAGTCGATCGGTTATACGCCTACTTAAACTTATGACTTTACTCTGATAAAGGAAAACGGGTTAATCCGTTTACATGACCACATGGCATGCATTGTCAGTTTATTCGGCATAATCGAGTTAATAACGTGCATGTAAACGCGCTTATTCCCTGAAAATGAAAGCAGAAACGGACTGAGCTTTCGCTGCATTAACAGCGCGTTCTCTCAGAGACGACGGTGGATAAGCAACTAGGCCTATCTTAATTTACTGGCTTAATATTTCTCTTGTGGACTTACATTATTGACAGCGAAAAAATTAGAAGAATATTTCTTGTTAAACAAGTTTGAAGTTGCTTGTGATTTTCACAGATGGCAGAGTTTCACAGATGCTTCGTGAACTAAAGACTTTTATTATGCCTAGGCGGCCTATATAATTTTATTGATATTATTATTATAATTTCTATTTTGTAATTGTATTGTTTTTAGTGTTATTAGTGTCATTAAATATTTTGTTAATGTGCTATGGAAACAAAATACTGACGAACAACGATGCCGCGTCTTCATCTTGGCTCTGTATAAGAATGATGCGTCTGTTAAAACAAGCACTCTTGACAATTTGTGAATGGATCACCTTGCAATTAAATTTCGTTGTGGGATGTAGTTTTTTTTTTTTTTTTTTTGTCTGTTTTAAAAACATTTTCTTTGAGGAGTCCTCATACGCGCGTGATGTCGCAAGTGTGGTTATGTGGTGATGTCGTTATGAATTTAGGCAAGGCAAATATAATTGTAGTTCCTAATTAATTTAATAACTATACTAGCTTCATAATGATAATAATAATGATTTAATACATTAATGGGAAAACGAGCCAATTATCGTATTGATATCGTCAAAGGCATCTGCCATCGGCAATATCTCTGTCTATCGTCGATACACGATACTATCGTCTATCGGCACAACCCTAGTGCAATATGTATTATTTCTTCCTTTATTTTACAGTTAAATTATTATTTTTGTATACAGGGATTTTTTTTTTTTTTTAAATGTCGCAGAAACACTTTGTTCCTACATGAACTGCCTACCTATTTGCACTTCAATAAAAAAAAGACTTTGTGGTATTTGGCATATTTGTTTTTGCAGTAGTTTTTGGGGGGTTATTTTTCCTGTAAAGTTATCGAGATATATATCGTATATCGAGATATAGCAAAATATATCGAGATATATTTTTTGCTCCATATCGCCCAGCCCTACTTTTACATTTTATCTCCTATTTTTTTATATTTTATTTCCTTTTATCACCTAATTTTAATTTCAGCAAATCAGCACAGTGCTTATACGACAAAGTTTGGATTACTACAAAAACGCAGAATTCTTTTACCCGACCAGCTTACATTCCGGGGAAAGGAAAACACAACTGCCTACAAGGATAAGAGAAAATGCCTCTTCTGGTTCAAGAATCTACTTGCTGCAACAACTGCCACAGACTTTTACAAAGGATTGCAGTTCTTGAAACAAAGTTACTTACGGGACCACCAAACCAGACGGAGTACACAACAGAGCTTCGTCATGGACACCCTCAGCATATAGCCGGTGAGTCCCATGAAACTAGTGCTCCTCGACAGGTAGAGAAACAAGCCGATCGACTTACTAATCGATGGCACAAACAGGGAGCGAGACTCAAAGGCACTCGAGACATCAGATTGTCACGAGCATCACATATTGCCGCAGTAGCATCCTCTACCCCAGATACAGCTCTGACAAGGATTGTAAACACTGGTCTCCTACCACCGCCTATACATCTTGAGAACAGATTTGAAGTACTAAGGAATGTAAATGAGGAATCCCCAAACGTGATGAATGTGATCGAACACAGACTGAATGGGCCAGTAGCTAACACTGATGCTAACGGGCGCTCAAGGTCGAGCAGACAGCGGCACACAGCTCAGAGCGCAGCCGAGCCCAGGACTCTGATAGTGGGGGACTCCATAATCAGAAACATTAGCAGCAGGGACACAACTACGTGCTGCCTTCCACAAGCAACAACTTCTGATGTAAACAGGGAACTTCAACAGGAGACCTTCCCACCCAGACAGCTTCCACGAGCCAACTTGTGCCCAAAACTGCTCCGAGAGAACCAGCTCCCGTCCGCCGTCAACACGACCACCATCCACACCCAACGCTTCTCTCAATGGCTCTTTTTATGTTTGATTTGTAAAGCGGAAAGCCTATGTGAAGGCTGTGTCTCTCTCTCTCGCACCTGCAGTGCATCAGCGCCAATCAGGCCAGGCAAAATTCCTGCCACACCCGGAACCGGAGTCGGATGTGTTGCATACAAATCGCTCCCTCAGGAAACTCGTGATTCAGAGGAAGGGTTCCGCTCGCTAAGCGCTTTTGTCACCCGTGACAGATGCTTAAATGAGAACACTAGTGTACTATTTATGAAGGCTATATCCTTAACACCAAGCATATCTGCAGACTCTGTTGATTTTCTCCTTGATTCTTTTAACTCAAAAGTTAAAAGTGTAATTGATGAAATTGCTCCTGTTAAAGTCAGGAAGAAGAGTGGCAGACAAAAATCACCTTGGAGAAACTCAACAACAGTGCAAAATATGAAAAGACAATGCAGAAAAGCAGAGCGCGTGTGGTGGAAAACAAAACTTGTAGTCCATTATAACATCTACAAAGACAGCATCCATGCTTTCAATATGGAACTAGGCAAAGCTAGACAGACTCTCAAATATTATAAACAGTAATTTAAACAACACACGCACTCTTTTTGCTACTGTAGAGAGACTGACAAACCCCCCAAGCCAGATTCCCAGTGAAATGCTCTCAGACAGCAAGTGCAGTGAGTTTGCTTCTTTCTTCTCTGAGAAAATCAATAATATCAGAAAGGTGATCAGCACATCCTTGAGTTGCCCTGGGGTCAGACAGATCAGACCACCTGTGAAAGTAGTTACTATGTCTGATTTCAAAGAAATTGATGGCAAAATTTTGGAAGAAACCGTACAGCACCTTAAAACATCAACCTGCGCTCTTGACACACTTCCCACATCATTTTTCAAAAGTGTGTTAAACAGTTTAGAAGCAGATCTTCTAGAAGTGGTAAATGCTTCACTTCTCTCTGGGAGTTTTCCAAACTCCCTGAAAACTGCAGTTGTCAAGCCCCTCCTGAAAAAGAGTAATCTGGACAAGACCATATTAAGCAACTATAGGCAGATTTTTAAATCTTCCTTTCATAGGCAAGATCATTGAAAAAGTTGTCTTCAGTCAGCTGAACAAATTCTTATGCTCGAATGGATACTTTGACAATTTTCAATCTGGTTTCCGACCACACCACAGCACAGAGACAGCGCTCATAAATATAATAAACGATATTCGCTTAAATACTGATTCATGGCAAATTATCAGTGCTGGTACTACTCGACCTCAGTGCTGCATTTGACACTGTCGATCATAACATACTTCTTGACAGGCTGGAAAACTGGGTGGGGCTTTCTGGGATAGTCCTAAAATGGTTCAGGTCATACTTAGATGGGAGAGGTTATTATGTGAGTATAGGAGACCATAAGTCTGAGTGGACATCCATGAAATGCGGAGTCCCTCAAGGCTCGATTCTTGCGCCACTCCTGTTCAATGTGTATATGCTCCCAATGAGCCAAATAATGAGAAAGAACCAAATTGCTTAGCACAGCTATGCAGACGACACACAGATCTACTTAGCCCTATCGCCTAACGATTACAGCCCCATTGACTCCCTGTGTCAATGCATCGATGAAGTCAACAGTTGGATGTGTCAAAACTTTCTTCAGTTAAACAAAGACAAAACTGAAGTCATTGCGTTTGGAAACAATGATGAAGTTCTCAAGGTAAACGCATATCTTCACTCTAGGGGTCAAACAACAAAAAATCAAATCAGGAATCTTGGTGTGACACTAGAGTTAGACCTTAGTATCAGTAGTCATGTCAAAGCAATAACTAAATCAGCATACTATCATCTGAAAAATATTGCAAGAATTAGATGCTTTGTTTCCAGACAAGACTTAGAGAAACTTGTGCATGCTTTCATCACCAGCAGGGTGGATTATTGTAATGGACTCCTCACTGGCCTTCCCAAAAAGACCATAAGACAGTTGCAGCTCATACAGAACGCTGCCGCCAGGATTCTGAGCAGAACCAGAAAATATGAACATATCACACCAGTCCTCAGGTCTTTACACTGGCTCCCAGTTAAATTTAGGATTGATTTTAAAGTATTATTACTGGTATATAAATCATTCATGGCCTAGGACCTCAATACATTGCAGATATGCTCACTGAATATAAACCCAACAGATCACTCAGATCACTAGGATCATATCAGCTAGAAATACCAAGGGTTCACTCTAAGCATGGCGAGTCCGCTTTTAGCTATTATGCCAGCCGCAACTGGAACCAGCTTCCAGAGGAGATCAGATGTGCTCCTACAGTAGTCACATTCAAATCCAGACTCAAAACACATCTGTTTAGCTGTGCATTTACTGAATGAGCTGTAACGACAATGAGAAGAAACCAACCACAGACTAATGTTCTTCCAGAAAATTAATTCAAACTCTCTACTTCCTGCTGAACCAAAAGAGAAGATTTGTTCAGAACGTTTCATGATCCTCATCATTCTGACTATTTAAAAGAGCCCCCAGCAATAACGAAATAACTGATCAATGCTAGCTTTGTGGACTGACTGGTTAAGATAAAGACAGTGTCCGCACATTCCAGAGTCAAATCACCAAGGCCAGAGCCATAAGTCACCCATCCCGGTGCCAGAGAGTCTGCAAAAGACCCTTCTAATGACCAAACTACCGGAAAAGCTTGTCAATGTGAGGGTTTTTTTAAAAGACAAATTGGTGCAGAGATGGCACAACAACATTCCTGACCCCTCCCCCGTTGGGACCTCTGAACGAACAAACTTTCTTAAGAGAGTTCTTTTCTCTTCTAAACCAGAAAACTGAGATTTTTCCTACAGTATACATAAAACTCATTCGAGAACAATTTTCAATGGACTCATGATCAAACAGTCATGCAACTACCTAATCCTGTGTTGTTTCCACCACTTATATGCATATTTTAATAAGATAATATGTTTTGATCCCATATAATTCATGTAAGTGTTATAACTGTTAGATGTTTGAATGAAAGTGTGTTGTGTTTCATATCAGTATGATCGTATGCCCAGGATTCAAAAGATGGCTCGAATGATATCTGTGTAATATGTTTTGATCTTCTTTTAATTAGAAATCATGTCTAAACTGTGGCCTCTATTCTCTCTGCTTAAGAGCTAGAGAACAGACACCCCCCCAGATAATGCATGATTTACGATGAGACGAACAAAGCCAGTGTCTAATTGGTCCGATCTCTTCAGGAGGGGGGACAAACTTTTAGTTTAAAAACCTTAGACCCAAAAACAAAACTCTCTCTCTGTGCTCTCGCTCTCTGGGTTCACCCTCAAGAAACGCTCTGCTATCACTCTCAAGAGAGATGGGCAGAAAAAGATGAAGATCTGAACCAGAGTAACCATGTAACTGAGGAGCAGACCAACCCAAATTAAGATCAGATGGGTTAGATTTTTTCAAGCCATCTTACTACTCTCGTCTAAATTTTCTTTTCTTTTCTGAGTTATCATTTCCTTTATTTTCCGTTGTGAGTCTCGGTTCTAAGTTAAGTTGTGCGACAAGATTTCAAGCCACGTTTCTTCTGCAACGCACCGCTTTCAACTTCAAAAACTTTTCAACCATCCGACATCAACGCCACAGACATTTATCCAAGCATGAGGAGGCCAGCCGACGAACGGACGAGGGAAACCCCCTTTTACGCAACAAAGGGAATTCCAAAAAGGAACGCAGAAGACAAGCAAGTACCTCCAGACTAAAAGCTGAACTGGTGTATTTATATAACTTTAATAACCTGCCTAAAACGATAGAAGGGTTAAATTAATGTTTGATGGTTCGTTCAGGTCATGTCTAAGTGCATATGGAATCGTGAGATTTCATCCTTTCACTCTTAAACCCACTCTTTCCTCACTCTCTTCCTTTCTGCAACTCGTATGAATGTGTGTGTGTGTGTGTGTGTTTGTGTTAGACATTAGCTGTATGTGTTAGTATATAATCAATAAAGTATTGTTTGTATTTGAAAACAGATTACTTGTGTATCTGCTTACAAATTTATTGTTTTGAACTTCGATTTTAAGTTACCTATGCTTTTACCCTTAATTTATTTCTTAATTTATGGTTAGCTGGGGATTATTCTTTCTTGGCCAGGAAGATATTATATTTCCTAGAGTTAATAATTGGTTATGCTTTCTGTTCGTTGGATGAACTGATAAAATGATCATACTATTGATTCTGCTACAGTAAATTCTGAAAATAATTAAATTATTAATTATTGTTCATAATTCGTTATGAATAATAATTAATTATATTTATACGTGGGCGTATAAACGCTATAGAGCACTGTGCCAATGTTCGTCCGACTGTACTGTACTGTATTTTATTTTTTATTTTTCTAAACTGTTTTATTTATTCTTATTTCTTTTTATTATTTTTAATTTCTTCTATGTAAAGCACTTTGAATTGCCATTGTGTATGAAATGTGCTATATAAATAAACTTGCCTTGCCTTGCCTTGCCTATGTGTTTGTTTATATGTGTGTGTGTGTGTGTTCCACCTCTCCACCTCGCTGACACATCAAGGTAAATAAAGAGTTTTTAAAAACCCAAATATGTGTTCATGTCTTTATACAAAGGGGCTAAACAAGGCGAACACAGGGAACATATAGGGCAGCTCTGTGACAGACCCAAAGGGAAGAAGAGTATGACGACTGGATACACCTCCACCATGGCCCTCTGCTGGAGATAGTGCTGCATCTAGCTCAGCTACCAGGAGCCGATTGTCCTCAATCCCTAAGAGAATACCAGCTATGAGGCTCAGTCTCCAACTCTGTGGATGCAGTATTACTCACCAGTCCCCAGCTTTCCTCCTGTCAAGGATTGAGCCGAATCTGGGCCTCCACCTAGACACTTACCAAGGCCTCACACGAGTCAGCGTACCCCCTTCAGTGACGTAATGTACCAGCCTTCGTCAACTACTGTGGAAGAAAAGGAATATCGTGGCCCAACACCGAAAATTCCCCTCTTTATCCATAGGGACCACATGGAGTTCTCCAGACTGAAGCTTGCCCTAACGAATCTGCTGCTAAGGGATGCCACTGAGCTCTTCAAATATCAAGTTCTCGTGGATCATCTTAGGTTGGAGGAGACTTGCCTTATAGCAGACTAATACATAATGCATTCACGTAGATAATTAAAATTTAACATTCACGTAGATAATTCAAATGATGCGTTAGGGGCTGCGTTTACAGATTTACTAAACTCCTTTTGGGTCAAGCAAAATGTCACTAGACCCACCCATCGCTTTAATCATACACTACATTTAATTACATCGCATGGAACCAATCCAACTGATATAGATATTCAACCGCAAAGTGATGATATCACTGATCACTACCTTGTAACGTTCATACTGCGTACTGCTGAAATTTGTCATGTCGCGCTGCGTTATCGGTACGGTAGAACAATTCTTCCAGATTTACAAATAACCTGCCTGATCAGTCTCAGCTTCCCAGTGTACCCAAACACACAAATGAACTAGAGGAAATGACTAGCAGTATTTGCCACATTTTCTCCAGTACATTAGAAACTGTTGCACCAATCAGATTAAATAAGGTTATAGAGAAAAGTACAGCATCATGGTACAATAGTATTACTCACGCTATCAAGAGAGAAACTTCGCAAATGGAAACAAACTAACCTAGAGGTCTTTAGAATCGCGTGGAAAGACAGCACTTCCCCTTATAAAAAAGCTTTTAAAGCAGCCAGGGCCGAGCATCTCCGCGAACTAATAGAAAATAACCAAAATAATCCAAGATTTTTAGTATAGTGTGAGATTAACAAATAAACAGACATCGCCTGAACAAATTATTCCATTACAGTTTAGTAGTAATGACTTTATGAATTTCTTAAATGAGAAAATCAATTGCATCAGAAATACAATTGTAAATGTACTACCTTTAACATCGTCTTATGTTTCAGCCTCAATTATCACCCCTCAAGAACAATTACACTGCTTTACAACCATAGGACAGGAAGAGCTAAATAAACTTATCACTTCATCTAAAACAACATGTTTATTAGATCCAATACACACTAAACTACTGAAAGAAGTGTTACCTGTAGTGGAAGAGCCTCTTCTCAATATTATTAACTCGTCTTTATCTTTAGGTTATGTTCCAAGATCGTTCAAGCTGGCAGTTATTAAAGGAGAACTCCGGTCAATTTTAACATTGAGCTCATTTTTTTGTACATTTGGAGTGCTGTCAGTACAGAGAACAACGACCAAAATCGGTGTTGCCTACACCGAGTTATTCTATTTTTAAAATTTGCACCCTGTTGACTTCAATGGGGCAAGTTTTAAACCTGCTTTTAGCCTCTTAACATCCTTGATGTGTCATTACAAGTGCACAGGTCATGTGAGTGATTCCTTCAGAGTGAACACGAGTGAATCTGACTGACATCTGACATCCTGTTTTCGGTTGAAGTCCAAAGTAGTCGATTGCCGAGTTCACGTGCGTGATCAAAGGTAATTAAACCTATGCGCGTGAACTCGGCAATTGACTACTTTGGACTTCAACCGAAAACAGGATGTAAACACAGGTATTTGCGCTGGCTTAAATAACATCATTTTTACTCATATCTTTCACATCTACTGCAGTCAGATTCACCGTGTTCACTCTGAAGGAATCACTCACATGGCTGGGCACTTGTAATGACACATCAAGGATGTTAAGAGGCTAAAAGCAGGTTTAAAACTTGCCCCATTGAAGTCAACAGGGTGCAAATTTTAAAAAGAGGATAACACGGTGTAGGCAACACCGATTTTTGTCATTGTTTTCTGTATTGACAGCACTCCAAATGTACAAAAAAATGAGCTCAATGTTAAAATTGACCGAGTTCTCCTTTAAGCCTCTCATAAAGAAATCACAATTAGATCCAAATGAATTAGCAAATTACAGACCCATTTCAAATCTTCCATTTATGTCTAAAATACTAGAAAAAGTAGTGTCTGCTCAATTAGGCTTTTTTTTTTTTTTTTGCAAAATAAGGATATATATGAAGAATTTCAGTCTGGATTTAGGCCCCATTATATCACAGACACTGCACTCGTTAAAATTACAAATGACATCTAGCTTCTAACCAAAGCTTTATCTCTATACAAGTTTTACTTGATCTTAGTGCTGCGTTCGACACTATAGATCCTAAAATACTCTTAGATCGATTACAAAATGACACTGCTATTCAGGGACAGGCATTAAGGCATAAAACCGTTACCATTTTGTGCACTTAAATGAGGAAAAATAATGAAGATAATGTCAGTAATTTATGGAGTGCAGCAAGGATTTGTGTTATGCCCTCTGCTATATTCAATATGGTGCAACTTGGTGATGGAATTAATTTCCACTGTTATGCCGATGATACTCAGTTATATATTTCATCACGACCAGATGAATTCTCTAAATTATCTAAGTTGACAGAATGTGTTAAAGATATCAAATATTGGATGACCTGTAATTTTCTTCTATTAAATTCAGCTAAGACTGGGCTATTACTTATTGGACCAAAAACCTGTACACAGAATAGTGGTGGAAATTTGTATTATTTTCAGACAATTTCTTCATATTACATAAATATGCCAGCAGGTGGCGAAAACTCTCATTCACGAACTAAATGTACCAGTTCAATTCGTTCAGTAGATCCAACCAATTACATGCCCCTTCACAGCCCGAACTGAAATGCTATTTGCTGACGTTACGCAAATGAGACCTAACCAATACTGTCATTTTTTTTTTTTTTTTTTTGTTTTGTTTTACAGTTTATAGAGAAGTGTATGACATGAATAAAACGTAATGAATTCATTTTTGATAAATAATACAAAATGACACAAAACACCAGTGCTTACAGTACTGTACAGTAGTCAAGTAAATTGTTCAAAGTGCAAAATACCACAAAACTAATTCTAAAACACACAAATAAGATATAAGAAGAGCAGGTAAAGAGTAGTGTAAATTTAAATCAAGTAAACAGTCAAGTGCCCCCCGCCCACTTTTTTACAATGTTAATTTGTCTGTTACATTTAACCATCAGCTTGCGTTATTAAACGGTTTTCATTACAATGGTAAAGTGTACATTTCTTTCTTTGATGCAAATATACCAACTACACGAGCCTAGCTCTATCTGTTCGCCATCATTATCGTTCAAACAACTGGTTATTTTCGTTCACGAATGACATGTACCAGTTTGTTCAACTCGTTCAAGAACGAGAAGCTATCTCTCTCTCGCTCAGTCTCAAAAGCAACTCGGTCACGGTCAATGAAGGGGCGTATTTGCTCACTACATTCAACAAATCACATGCTCTGTCACATCTCATACTCGAAGGCTATTGGCTCGAGGTTTAGTCATTCTTTGACAGGTTGAAACAGTCCACAGAGCTACCCGGTTCATTGAGCTGCGCATGCGCTGCTAATAGCGCCGCGCTGCTGTGGAGGGAGCGATTTCAGTGAACGAGAAATATGAGTCAATGGATTACGTGAATGAGAACGATTCGTTCACCTAAAAGACTCATTCAAAAAGAACGATTCGTTTACGAACGTAACATCACTAACACAGAATCTCTTGGAATATAATTTGCATTTGGAAGGATGTACTCTAACACTATCCTCTACAGTTAAATACCTGGGCGTTATATTAGACAGCAACTTATCTTTTGAAAATTATATTTCATATGTTACAAAAACAGCCTTTTCCCACCTCAGAAACATCGCTAAGCTCCGGAATATCCTATCTGTTTCTGATGCAGAAGAGTTAGTTCATGCATTCATGACCTTTAGACTAGAGGTCAAGAAAATATGATCATATAACACCAATTTTATTATCTCTACACTGGTTACCCATTAAGTTCTGTATCAATTTGAAAGTATTGCTACTGTCCTATAATGCCCTAAATGGTTTAGCTCCTGTCTATTTAACTAATCTTCTATTGCCTTACAATCCATCACGCTCTTTAAGGTCACAAAATTGATGGCTGCTCTGTCAAGTCTTTGTCGTCGGTTAGGAACCTGGTTGTGCTCTTTGATACCAATCTGACATTTGTAAGCCATGTTTCTAGTATCTGTAAAACCGCATTCTTCCATCTTAGGGAAGGCAAGGCAAGGCAAGTTTATTAATATAACACATTTCATACACAATGACAATTCAAAGTGCTTTACTTAGAATAAATTAAAATAATAAAAAGAAATAAGAATAATTAATACAGTTTAGAAAAATAAAATAAAACACAGTACAGTACAGTACAGTACAAACAGTCGGACGAACCGCGGCACAGTGCTCATTCAGTAAATGCACAGCTAAACAGATGCTTTTACTGAATGAGCATCTGTTCACCATGTTTAGAGTGAACCCTTGGTATTTCTAGCTGATATGATCCTAATGTTGGGTTTATATTCAGTGAGCATATCTGCAATGTATTGAGGTCCTAGGCCATTGAATGATTTATATACCAGTAATAATACTTTAAAATCAATCCTAAATCTAACTGGGAGCCAGTGTAAAGACCTGAGAACTGGTGTGATATGTTCATATGTTATAATAATAATAATAATAATAATAATACATTTTATTCATAATATGCTTTTCTAAAACCCAATGCGCTACAGACAATAAAACAAGTAAAGTACAGAAGTACAAGAGTAATACAAAATAATCATTACAGTGCAACCCAATAAAATACTAATCATGATAGTCTATGTAAGCAATTTTAAAAATATGTGTTTTTAACAACTTCTTGAAACTGGCTAATGTATGAGTGTCTCTAACAGTAAGAGGAAGTGCATTCCATAACCTGGGTGCCGCAACAGAGAAAGCTCTCTCCCCCATAGATTTTAATCTACAGAGAGGCTGCTGAAGAGTAAGAGAATCCGTAGACCTAAGGGATTGAGAAGGCGCATACAGACTGACTAAGTCACAGATATAAAAAGGAGCTATTTCATGCATAGCTTTGTATGTTAGTGCATAAAAGCAATACGTGACTGGACAGGTAGCCAATGCAAACTATAAAGCACACCTGTAATGTGCTGACGTGGTGAAGTGTATGTAAGCACACGTGCTGCTGAATTCTGAATGTACTACAGGCGTTTTATAGATTTAGCAGGTAAACCAACAAAAAGTGCATTACAATAATCAATCCTGGATGTAACAATTGCATGAATAAGCCTTTCAGCATAAGGTAGAGTAAGATAGGGTCTAATTCTTGCAATGTTTCTTAGATGATGGAATGCAGATTTTGTAAAACTCTTAATATGAGAGTCTAGTGTTAGGTGGGCGTCAAAAATCACACCAAGGTTACGAGCACAAGAAGCTGGAGATAAAACACTATCATCCATGATAAAATTAAAATGTCTTCCTTTGTGAGTAGCTGCAGGTGTGCCAATGAGTAGAATCTCTGTCTTAGAGGAGTTCAATTAAAAAAAATTATGATGCATCCACGTTTTTATTTCCTGCACACATTCCGAGAGAATTTTGGAGGTGACAGTAGGATCAGATTTAGAGCTAATGTAAATTTGAGTATCATCAGCATAACAATGATACCCCAGACCATATTTCCTGATTATTTGCCCCAAAGGAAGCATATAAACACTAAACAAAATGGGACCCAAAACAGATCCCTGAGGAACGCCAGAATGGACTTGTCCAGTATCAGATTTGTTGTTTCCCAAGACAACAAACGGGGAACGATCAGTGAAGTAAGATTTGAACCAGTTTAGTACAGTACCAGTAATACCAAGCCAGCTCTCCAGCCTATTTAACAGGATAGAATGGCACAATGTGTCGAAAGCTGCACTCAGATCTAACAAGACCAAGATGGTAGAGGCTCCAGAGTCAGCTGAGACAAGCAGGTCATTCATAACACAAACCAAGGCTGTCTCTGTACTGTGTCCCTTTCTAAACCCAGACTGAAAAGGTTCGAAAAGCTTGTTGGATGACAAGTGTAATTGAAGTTGTGCCACAACAACCAGTGTTGCCAGATTGGACTAAAGATTTCCAGCCCAACTACAGCTTAAAACCCGCCCATTTAAAAAAATACCAGGCCAAAATACATACTGTTATTAAAACTATTATACAATAAAACACACAGAATTTATTTTCTTATTAAACAACTAGACTAACAAATCGCAGAGCACCATGCTCGTGCCATATTTCCAGTGCATCTTTTTTTAAATATAAATAATAATTTTAATAAAACAAAAGGTCTACATCGGAAACCTCAGAAGGGGACAACATTTTTTATTGTTCTTGTGCTACGATTGTGAGAACTACAGTTCTTCTCTAATAGGCCAATTCTCAAATCATTTCATTACACTTTACTTTTTGTATTAGTGCTTAAAAATGTGTGCTTTATTTACAACTAATTTTTTTTTATATTATTATTATTAAAATTATTATTATTATTATTTAACTTTAACTTTTTTTCCTTCTTTTAATTTTAAATAAAATAACGACTGAATGATACACTGAATCGTCACTAGACACTACATCAGCTACCTGTAGCCTATATGTTATTAGGTTTAAGAAATGATCAAACATGACATCAGAATTGTATAGCAAAATAAAAGTGTGCTATAATAGCATAAACACGCTTACCTTTTAATATGGAGTTAACGTAGAGAATCTCCACAGAACTGATGAAAACGTATCTATTATAGAACAATTATAGAACTATGAAATTATAGAACCAACTTTGTACAGTCACAACCAGATAGATTAATAGATCGTTGAGTCAAATCTCTCCAGCAACTGCCTGGGAGGTTTGAATGTTGCCGAGGTAAAGCCATTTACCTTTTGTTGCCAGCGCGATTTGTGTTTTAACTGTGCTCTGATTTCTGATTGACAGTACTTACAAAATGCCTTTGATTTATCGCCTACCACGGATGCAATCCATGTTTTCAGAGACGGGTCGCTCTCCCATTCCTTTCTGTAGGACTTTTTATATTTACCCCACTTTGGCATGATGATGATGAATTATGGTGATAAATGCAGTTTTGACGATATAACGAATAGAACGATTAGCCTACAACAACCCGCCAATCAAGCTTGAAGTCTGAAGGGACAGGATTCCCCTGAACCTAATTGGCTAACCTGAACCATACCTAATTTAAACGTCATCCTACATTATATAATTTATTTTATAGTATAGTATAAAAATATAAAAAAATACTGTTTATAGTTACAAATAAAAACCCGCCCGTTGCATAAAAAAACAGCCCAAATTTTAGAGACCCGCCCAATGCATTTTTTCCCGGTCTGCAATTTTTGCCCAATCTGGCAACACTGACAACAACCAGTTCTAAAACCTTGGAAAGAAAGGGGAGATTTGAGATAGGCCTGTAGTTTGATAGGTCTGACTTATCACATCCAGGCTTTTTAAGGACTAGCTGCATAGCTGCAACCTTTAGGGCTTTTGGAACAATACCAGTTGTAAGAGAGTTGTTCACAATGCTACAGATGAGGGGACTAATTGAAGAGAGACACCCCTTAAGAACAGATGTTGGGATAGGGTCAAGGGCACTGTAGTATTCATTGCCATCACCAATTTTGAAATACAATCAATAGTGACTATGTTAAAATTGGAGAAAGCAGATTTAGGAAAATTAACTGGATAGGTCTCAGGAATTGCAGAGCAAGGTAGCAGACTGATAGACTTGTAGATGCTAAAAACAAAATCCATAAAAAACATTATACATTTGTTACACTCCTGCACAGAAGAACAGATTGATGGCTTAATTGGTGCAAGAATTTTGTTGATCGTCTTAAAAATCTTGTTGGGATTTGCAGTACCATCCCTAATGATAGACCAGTAGTACTCTGTTCTTGCTGTTTTAAGTGTTTTAGCATATTGACATAAAAAATCATCATACATTAGCTTATGGACAGTTAAACCTGATTTCTTATATTGGCGTTCAAGCTGTCTGCTTTCACCTTAAGAGCCCTGAGCTCAATGGTATACCAAGGAGATGTTTTAACAAATGAAACAACACGTTCTCTCCTAGGGGCTAGCATGTCCAAAGCAGAAGACAAAATAGAATTATAGTGATCAACAGTTTCAACTGTAGAGTGCTCTGATATTATACAAGAAAGACTGTTAAAATTAATATTCTTGACATGTCTAAAACTAATGACCCTCTTTTGAGCATTTCTTAAAGATGGAACATTTAAGTTAAAAGTGAGAAGCCTATGATCGCTAATACACAATAATAATAGCTGGTCAATGTCCACCCCTACAGAACACACCAGATCAAGTGTGTGACCCTTATTATGAGTGGGAAATTTCACATGCTGAGTCATGTTAAAACTATCTAATAACTCCATGAATTCCACAGTTAGATTACTATTAAAATTGTCCACATGGATATTAATGTCTCCAGTGAGAATCATTGATGGACAGACAGAGCTAACAGATGTAAGTAGCTCTGAGTAATTTCCGTAACAGATAATACATCTCTGTATATAACAGCAAGACCTTAGCCTTTACCACTTAGACATGGCCTCTGGATATATGTATATCCCGGTGGAGTACTCAAAATTAAGTTTATGAAGTCATTTGGTTGGGGCCAAGTCTCACAGATACAAAATGAATCCAGTGCATTGTTCAATATGGAATCGTAGAGTAGAGCAGTCTTATTGTTCAAAGAATGAGGGGAAGGCAAATATAAGTTAGCTTCTTCCTTCTCCTTTTTTTTTTCCTTTCTTTTGAACATGCTGAGACTTTTAATTTTATTGTTTTCTGTTAAAATATGTTGTGTTATTAATGACCATGTTCTAAAGAAGAAAAAAAGAATAAATTTATTCATTCATTCATTCATTCATTCAACATTTAGATGTGCAAATCGCGCAGTGTCGAGTCGTATTTACTGACGAGTCATTTGTGGATAACGCAAGTTTGCATGGCAAACACCGTGTAAAGAATGCTTTTTTGTTTACACCAGTCCATAGACCGAGCGCATAAAACTTTAATGCTACTCCCAGTCCCAGTAGTGTGAACATTCTGCTGCGACCCTCTGTGCAAATATTTCGGGCGCCGTAGAAGTCGAAACGATTTCAGGGTCTTTTGAACACAGACGTCAGGAAGTAAATGATGTTCCAACAAGAGAAGTTCAGAGAAAGAGAACCTTATCATGAAATTCAAATGTTGAAGGACCCGCTCTCCACGAAGCCCAGACAGGGTCAAAATGATAATGACGATAGATAGCAGGGAAATTCGCATGATAGTAATAGAGAAATCCGATTTGAGTTACTTGAGGTAGAATCCAGAGTCCGTTTTTGTCACACAGCAGCACAGATAGCAGCACAGAAAGCAGCACAGACAGCAGTCACGCACAGCGTTCCCAGTTGACAGGATCTGCGTTCCCACGAATCTGCGAAAGACTCCACAATAGAACTCCAGTGTCATTAAAAGCAGTGTAAAAAACACACCAACTAATACGTGTAATATACTATTTAAGAATAAATAATTAAAATGTTAATTTAAAAAAGTAAAATAAAACGGACAGAGAAGCGGCAGCCAACATGCGCCAGCATACTCTCCACTGGAAGCATGTTCTGGTTCTGCTCAGAATCCTGGCGGCAGCGTTCTGTATGAGCTGCAACTGTCTTATGGTCTTTTTGGGAAGGCCAGTGAGGAGTCCATTACAATAACCCACCCTGCTGGTGATGAAAGCATGCACAAGTTTCTCTAAGTCTTGTCTGGAAACAAAGCATCTAATTCTTGCAATATTTTTCAGATGATAGTATGCTGATTTAGTTATTACTTTGACATGACTGCTGAAACTAAGGTCTAACTCTAGTGTCACACCAAGATTCCTGACTTGATTTTCAGTTGTTTGACCCCTAGAGTGAAGGTATGCGTTCACCTTGAGAACTTCATCTTTGTTTTCCAAACGCAATGACTTCAGTTTTGTCTTTGTTTAACTGAAGAAAGTTTTGGCACATCCAACTGTTGACTTCATCAATGCATTGGCACAGGGAGTCAATGGGGCTGTAATCGTTAGGCGATAGGGCTAAGTAGAGCTGTGTGTCGTCTGCATAGCTGTGGTAAGCAATTTGGTTCTTTCTCATTATTTGGCTCATTGGGAGCATATACAGGTTGAACAGGAGTGGCGCAAGAATTGAGTGTTGAGGGACTCCGCATGTCATTGATGTCCACTCAGACTTATGATCTCCTATACTCACATAATAACCTCTCCCTGATGACCTGTATGTATGACCTGTAAGTATGACCTGAACCATTTTAGGACTATCCCAGAAAGCCCAGTTTTCCAGCCTGTCAAGAAGTATGTTTGGTCAAGAAGTATGTGTGGGTGGTTGCCCGACACGCTTAATAAACAAACTACAGCTGGTCCAAAACGCAGCAGCTCGAGTTCTCACTAGAACCAGGAAGTATGACCATATTAGCCCAGTTCTGTCAACACTGCACTGGCTCCCTATTAAACATCGTATACATTTTTAAATATTGCTGATTGCTTGCAAAGCGCTAAATGGTTTAGCTCCCCGGTACTTGAGCGAGCTCTTAACGCATTATACTCCTTCACGTCTACTGCGATCTCAAAATTCCGGCCAGTTGATAATACCTAGAATATCAAAATCGACTGCTGGCGGTAGATCCTTCTCCTATTTAGCACCAAAACTTTGGAACAGTCTTCCTAACATTGTCCGGGAAGCAGACACACTCTGTCAGTTCAAATCTAGACTAAAAACACATCTCTTTAGCTTAGCATACACATAACACATTATAGACTTCTTTAATTCAATGTTAGGCTGCATAGTTTAGGTCAGCCGGGACGGGAACACTTCCCATAAATCCTGATGTACTTGGTACATCACAAGAAGGATGGCGTCTATGCTAATATTAGTCTCTCTGTTTATCTGAGGTTTACCACAGTCCGCCGGATCCAGGCCGTATCCAGATCTGATGAAGGACCTGCGCCTGGACACGACGACACCGCTGTCCTGAAGTGTCAACTAGTCTCTCCCCTGCAAAGGCCTCCTTTCCCTTCCCTTTACCTCTATACAGATACAACGTTGTCAGGATAATTCCGGTTCGCGTGGCTACCCAGACGCGGCAACAATTTCTGTATTATACATTTTTAAGGCCTAACATGTAGTTTGTTCACTTTGTTGAGGGTTGATTTGTGAAGAAGGTCATATGCGCAAATGCGCAAATAGTAATCTAACTTCAAATGCGCAAACCGAACACGTGATGCGCATCTGCGCGCCGTCTGCGTTTTCGCAACTTCAATGTTACGGTAATTTCTATTATCACTGTAAAGCTGCTTTTAAACAATCCATACTGTTAAAGTAGCGTCCACCTAAAAGAGAGAGAGAGAGAGCGCGTACACACTCCGAAAGGATAGAGAGACGCCAAGAACAATAAGGGAGGGGCAAAACAAAGAAAACAGACACACACCAAGCCACTGACCGTAACAGTGCCATCCATGCGTCATTAGTGTGAATTTTATCTTGTTTCTTTGATTTGTTGGTATTTTAGTGTGTTAAATAAAGTTGATTATTTGTATTGTTTTCAAATAAAGTTTTCTATTGTTTTACTTAACCTATGTCTTATGACTGACTCGGCCGTAAACAAACCTGTGAGCTTTGCTCTAATGTGAAGGGCGTTTCCCTGGAAAGCGGCCCCGGGGTTGCATAGTCCGAAACTGGGAAGCAGCCTACCTTATACTGTAGTCTGTTAATCCATGCTAATGTGTGTGTGTGAAGGGTAAGAATTTAATCAACATTTCAGCTATAACTGCCACATAAAAGGGTGTGAGACAACGGCTTCTCATTCCCAAGGTGTCTAATATCACCACGTTTCCAAGACAAAAGCATGTTGTAACACTTGAGTTTACACTATATGAAGAGAACAATTGTCCCATTTCAGAAAGTAACAGTATGGAGGAGAAATAACAAATGTCAACACGCATAATTCAGAAGAAAATCCAAATGTATTATACAAAACAAACAAACAAACAAACAAACCAACCAACCAAAAATAATGAAATTTATACAATTAACATTTTTCACAGCGTTACAATAGTGTGTGTGTGTGTGTGTGTGTGTGTGTGTGTGTGTGTGTGTGTGTGTGTGTGTGTGTGTGTGTGTGTGATAAATCCTTCAGTCTAGCGTGTGGTGCGCTAGGTGCAAAAGTCCAGATCAGTCTAACCGGTGGTATGGAGAATCCGTGAGCAGTATCTGGACAGTTTCTGACTGTTTAAAGTCGTCCAGGAAAGTAATCCAGCAATTCAAGATACAGATGTACTTCTCAAAGGGACGGCAACATACACTCAAAACAGCCAGCAAAAACGGGTAATTCCCAATCGATCGGTCGCTTTTTTTTATGATTGAGATTCCAGCATGGAATGCCACATGCCGCGAGGTCACGAGAAAGCTCTCGCGATGATGGGGTTTGAGGTCAAAGACACATACAGAAGGGCGAAATACAGCATTCAGGAGAAAACTATTAAACCAAATGACTAAACATACAATTTATTAGTCACTAATATTATATAAAAGCTTCCACTTATGTGGCCACGCTACAATGCGACACTACACATATGCCAAAAACGCCCTTTATTGTGTCTTTATTGTGCCACGACCGGTAGCTCATTGCTTTCATTGAGAAACATTCGGTGTCAATACACAGACACAATGGGCATGGGAATTTTATCATGAAATTATATATTGGGGTATAATTTTGTTACCATGGCATTGGGGTATATTCTGGGGTATGACTATTGTGTAGATGTTTTTGAGCACCTAACCCGACCCCTAAACATAACCATTTATTCAAAAATATCAAATATTTAGTCAGCCAGACGATTACTTTAAGCAAAAAAACCCGAAACTGATCACCGTCTCCATCCACCGTAATGCTCCAATCTTGCACACATTCACAAATCGCCACCTCTCGTGGCCGATTGCCACATGCTAATATTGGGATTCATCTTTGAGTTTGGTGAGGCCGTGTTCACAGAGCGGATAGATTATCACTCTGTCCTTCACACAATGTTATCGTATGGATACAGAGATCAATATACAAGACACCTTTCCATACAAATAAACAAGTGTGGACACATTTAGCCAGCAAAGTATTTTAAGAAACTCACTTCAGATCTTAAAAATATCAACAGCCTTCCAGTCATCGGTTGACATTATAACACCGTTTACTTTAAAGGTTTCTCACTTGAAAGCAATGGGTTACCGGCCGTGTGGGTTAGCAAATTCTTTTGGTGCATTTTCTCTTGGATCGCTTAGGGAGGGAGAACTGGTTGCATGATGGTAAGTTAAGATTTTTTTTTACCAGAACATTGATTCTGTGATATTTCTCCATCTCGTTTAAAGGGTAACTCAACCCCTGGTCAGAGCAGAGCCTAACTCCACCCACTGGCAATATTTTATATAAAAACGCTGGAAAAATGAGCAGAGCCCAACGGAGACGGAGGGGGGATGAACCGAGGAAAAAAAATAAATAAATTGGTGTTATCGCTTACAATTACAGTCTTATATTCAGTAATTTTAGAGATTTTAAAGTGTTTATAAATAATATTAGTGACACGAATATTCTGACAAAGCAAATAATCTCACCCCTCTGCAGCGCGAGCTCGTGCCAGGGAGTGAGCTGTTGGTGGAGCCATCATACAGTAGGTAGTCAACCAGAATGCCTATTCTATATCGCCGCGGTACCTGCCGCGATCAGCCTCGTTTTATTATAAGGTACATTCAAAAAAGCATTATTTTTCTTTGAAGCAACAAAGGCTAAATCATTTGTTACAGTTTTTTTGTAATTGGTGTGGATGACACGCAGCGAAATACAGTATTATCAGCTGTATGATGTGTTTCTAGCCTGAAACATTTAATATCGAGAAAGACCCGGCGCACGCAGAGAGAGAGACAAAATAAACTTGCTAAAAGAGATCCAGCGCATCTGCGAGAGAGAGGCCAAGAAAAACTCCCGATCTTAATTTATGTTGCTTTGTAGGCTACTATTTTCATTTTGTACTGTTTTAATTGTACACAACAAAGCTGCAATTTCTGTCAACACAAATTTAAAATAGTCGCAAATCTGTTTTGAAAATTTTCTTTCGTTGCTATGGCCGGGTATAACTGGCAATTGTTACAATAATTTAGCCTTGTCTTCATTTTCTGGTGCGATCGGCAGATAATCTCTTTCGGGTTTTGTCCTATGCAGCGCAACAGAGGCTCAACTGGAATGTAGCAAATTTATGTTATAATGTGACATTATTAATTTAAAAATATATTTAAGCTTGACTTTAATAATCTGTTATTTATTTAAGCATCAAGAACGTTAAACATAAACGCTGTCGGCTAACAGCATGTATAATATTGATATGTTATCATCTACACGCCTATTACGCCTATTAATAAAAATGACAGACAATGAATAACAAATCTCCGAAAGGTGTTTCGAATCAATAAATGAACATTTCAGAAGTTTTTTATTTTTGACAAAAAGCATATTAAACAAGAAACAAAGTTATGAATATGATAGAGCTGAGATTCGAACTCTGAACGCTTGAAGAGACGCGAGGCACACGTTGAAGCGTTGACTACACAGAGCTATCGCCTGAACGCGGTCTTATAAACATGAGCTTAACATCTTATCCTTACGCAAAGCCTCATTGATGTGACATTTTTCCATTGCAATGTTTGTTGAAATGTTTTCATTATTTATTAAAGAAAATGATGCTAATAATAACATCCTACTTTAAAGATACAATATGTCATTTTTTTCGTCGCTAACCACTTACAATGACAAAGGCGAAGGTTGATGACGCAACATTTCCTGCTGTATTATGGAACTTGTCGCCAAGCCGATGGATCTAATAATGTTTATGGATGAGTGAATACATTAATGTTTTTATCATGACTGAGGTATGAAGCAGGGCACGATTGCTAATAAGAGACAGATAAGTTATCAGCGCCACACGAGTCCCACGGATATAAAGGAACACGGACATTTCATTCTACCGAACTAGTTATTAGCCTACCCGCAAGTGCAGAAATACTACTCACACAGGGCAGTTTATTTGACGAATTAAACTTGTGAGGTAACCCAGAGCTGTTTCGCTAGGTCTACACTATCACACTAAACTGCATTTGAGTGTGTTGAAAGTCATAATGTTATTATATGTGTTCGTTTGTTGGCTGTATGAGACTAGCAGTAAGCTAGATCAACATTAGAATAACATACAGATCATAGTCTAACATTTCATCATGTTGAACTATATAACATTGATTAGTTTTAAGTACATTTGCTCACCTGGCTAATAAAGCACATGTTAGTGTCACGTGGAAGGAGAGAGGACCCAAAAGCAGAAGGCAGTTTGCAAAGTTTAATGGGTGAGAAAACAGTTCTGATAAATAACACAGGTGGCCGTCAGGCATATGAATCAAACAGAAAGTCTCTTTGCGTGAAATCCAAAGTCATTCAGCATCAAACTCAATAGATGAATCTCTCAGTCAAATAGGAACAGAAAGTCTCTTTGAAGAACAGTAACGGAAAACTCGGACAGGGCCGGATCTCGGGAATCCCCGGAGGTAGAGAGAGAGGATGTGTCACAGAGACCACAGGAACGCCAAACAGTAGACCACTCACGTAGCTGGAGATGGCAGAGCAGAGATGAGGCAATAATGCAGTTAGTCAGATGATGCACCACACAGGACACGACACGACACGACACGACAGGGTAGAACAGCGCTGGATAGCAAGCGAACAGGTACGTATCATGAGGTAATAATCTGACAAAGAACAAAGGAAAGGAAAGCCAAGAAATAGAGAGTCTAATCAGAGAGAGTGGGAAACAGGTGGGGAGAGAGAGTGTGTGGAGATGAGGTAACGAGTAACAGCTGAATGGGATGATGAAGAGGATGTGTGTGCGTGAAAGGGTGTAAATATGCGTGTGGCCAGGAGAGGGAGAAAGAGAGAAAGAGAAAGAAACCAGGATCATGACAGTACCCCCTTCTCAAAGAGCGCCTCCTGGCGCAACAGAGGAGGACTGACGGGAGCGGTAGAAGTCATCAATCAGCGAGCGGTCCAGGACGTCCCGGGAAGGAATCCAACTTCTCTCCTCAGGACCGTATCCCTCCCAGTCGACCAGGAATTGATGACCACGACCCCGAGGACGAACATCAAGAAGCTTACGAACCCTATAGGTGGGAGCGCCCTCCACACGGATAGGAGGGGAGACAGGACGAGGCGGGGCCCGAACAACGGGTTTAATACACGATACATGAAAGACAGGGTGGATGCGTCGGAGATTAGTAGATAGCTTTAGTTTGACTGAGACAGGACTGAGAACCTTAAGGACACGGAATGGTCCGATGAATTTAGGAGCCAACTTACGCGACGTGGATTGAAGAGGTAGATTAAGGGTGGAAAGCCAGACCCTCTGCCCAACTGAATAGCGGGGGCTCTTTGTACGTCGTCTATTAGCGGCACGGCGAGTACGGGAACGAGTCTTGCAAAGGATGGACCTGACCCCTCTCCATGTACGCTTAGCACGTTGAATGAAGGCTGTGACGGACGGCATCTTGGAATCAGCGTCTTGTGAGGAAAAAAGCGGAGGCTGATAACCAAGACAACATTGAAAGGGGGACAAACCAGTGGCAGACGACGGGGCGGAATTGTAAGCGTACTCTGCCCAGGAGAGCTGTTCAGACCAGGAAGCAGGATTACGGAAAGCAAGACTACGGAGAATACGTCCGATATTCTGATTAGCCCGCTCGGCCTGGCCATTGGTCTGAGGGTGAAAACCGGACGAGAGACTAGCCGACGCTCCAATAAGACGACAAAACTCCTTCCAAAATAAGGAAGAGAATTGGGGACCCCTATCAGACACGACGTCAGTGGGTAGACCATGAATCTTAAAAATCTGATCGACGACAATTTGGGCTGTCTCCCTGGCGGAAGGGAGCTTAGGTAAAGGAATAAAGCGAGCAGCTTTAGAAAAGCGGTCGACGACTGTGAGTATCACGGTGTTTCCCTCGGAGGGAGGAAGACCCGTGATAAAATCCATGGCGATGTGAGACCAAGGGCGAGACGGTAATGGGAGTGGACGCAGTAATCCCGTGGGGGGAGAATTACTAGCCTTAGTCTGGGCGCAGACAGAACACGAAGCGACGAAACGGCGAATGTCGCGCTCATGAGAGGGCCACCAGAATCTTTGACGGATAGCGGCGATGGTGCCCCTAACTCCGGGATGGGCAAATAATTTGGAGGAGTGACCCCATTGAAGAACAGCGAGACGAGCGGAAGGCGGAACGAACAAAAGGCCCCTTGGACAAAGACGAGGAGTAACAGCGTGAGCCAGGGAGCGTTTGACCAATCGTTCTATTCCCCAGATTGCTGCGCCCACAACCATACTCTGAGGAAGAATCTCCTCCTTTGTGGGAACAACCTCTGGAGAAGCGAACTGTCGCGAAAGCGCATCAGGTTTAAGGTTCTTAGAACCAGGGTGGTAGGAAATGGAAAAGTCGAAGCGCGTAAAAAAGAGTGCCCAACGAGCCTGACGAGCGTTGAGTCTCTTAGCGGTCCGAATGTACTCTAGGTTTCTGTGATCTGTCCAAACAATGAATGGAACAGAGGTACCCTCTAGCCAGTGACGCCACTCGCCGAGGGCTAGACGGATAGCCAGCAATTCGCGATTACCGACGTCGTAATTGCGTTCGGCGGGAGTAAGGCGATGAGAAAAGTAAGCGCACGGATGAACCTTTTCATCAGAGGATGAGCGTTGGGAGAGGACGGCTCCCACGCCCACCTCTGATGCATCTACCTCAACAATGAATTGTTTGGAGATGTCAGGAGTTCTTAAGATAGGCGCGGAAGAAAAAAGGGATTTGAGACGGTCAAAAGCGGTTTGGGCCTCCTTAGTCCAAGAAAAACGAATCTTGGCCGAAGTGAGAGCAGAAAGAGGAGCGGCGATCTGACTAAAGTTACGAATGAACCGTCGATAAAAATTCGCAAACCCTAAAAAACGTTGAAGAGCAACTCGCGAATCAGGAACAGGCCATTCGGTAACCGCACTGACTTTGGAGAGATCCATGCTGATTTTCTCCGCGGATATAACGGATCCCAGAAAGGAGACGGAATGAGCATGGAAAATACATTTCTCAGCCTTGACAAACAATCGATTCTCGAGCAGACGCTGGAGTACTTGACGAACGTGCTGAGTATGTACTTGGAGAGAGGGGGAGAAAATTAGAATATCGTCGAGATAGACGAATACGAAAATGTTCAACATGTCTCTGAGGACATCGTTAATCAACGCTTGAAACACGGCAGGAGCGTTGACCAACCCGAAAGGAAGAACGCGATATTCAAAGTGCCCTAAGGGTGTGTTAAACGCCGTCTTCCACTCGTCCCCCTCCTTAATGCGGACAAGGTGGTAAGCATTACGAAGATCTAGTTTAGAAAAGATCTTAGCCCCCTGCAGGATTTCAAAGGCGGATGACATGAGCGGCAAAGGATACCGATTCTTAACCGTGATGTCATTCAACCCCCTATAATCTATGCAGGGGCGTAATGAACCATCCTTCTTCTTAACGAAGAAAAAACCCGCACCGGCTGGGGAGGAGGAAGCGACGATAGTACCAGCATTGAGCGAATCCGATAGATATTTCTCTAATGCTTCGCGCTCGGGAGTAGAGAGAGAGTAAAGTCTCCCGCGAGGTGGAGTGGTACCCGGAAAAAGGTCGATGCAACAGTCATAAGGTCGATGAGGAGGTAGAGAAGTGGCCCTGGAACGACTAAAAACCGCTCGCAGATCATGGTACTCCTCCGGGACCCCAGACAAATCACCCGGTTCCTCCTGAAAAACAGAAACAGAAGAGACAGGAGGAACAGCAGACACCAAACACTTAACATGACAAGACAAACTCCACGAAAGAATGGAGCCTCTAGACCAGTTAATCTGAGGGTTATGTTCAACTAACCAGGGATGTCCTAAAACAACAGGACTATAAGGAGACTGAAAAACAAGAAAAGAAATAGTCTCTTGATGATTCCCAGAGATGGTGAGACTCACCGGAACAGTGGCAAAGCGCACTCTAGAGAGGATACTACCATCGAGGGCGTGGACAGGGGTGGAGTCCTTGCGTTCAATGAGGGGAATCCCCTGTTTACGAGCCCAGACCTCATCCACAAAGTTTCCCTCGGCTCCTGAGTCGATCAAAGCCGAGCAGGAGACGGAGTTATCCGGCCAGCGGAGGAGGATAGAGAAAGTAGTGCGTGCGCGTGATGGAGGGTCTAAAGTTGAAGCGCTCACCAGTAACCCTCTCTCTACTGGTGAGCTTTGGCTTTTAACGGGCAGGTGGAAACTTGATGAGACGCAGCACCGCAGTACATGCAGAGGCGAGCCATGATGCGACGCTGACGCTCGGCCGCGGAGATACGTAATCCTCCCAGCTGCATGGGTTCAGACTCAGCGGTGGAAGGAAGTGCAGAAAAAGGAGCTGGAGAAGTGTTGACGGGTCTTTCGAGGTTGCGACTGCGGCGGCGAACTTCAAAGCGTTTATCCACCCGAATGGCCATGTCCATGAGAGGATCCAGATGAGTGGGAACTTCGCGGGCAAGGATCTCGTCCTTTATATCAGCATTAAGTCCTTCGAGAAAACGAGCTACCAGAGCTGACTCGTTCCAGTCACAGGAAGCAGATATAGTACGAAACTCAATCGAGAAATCTGCTACTGACCTCCTTCCTTGGCGAAGTATAGACAGAAGACGGGAAGCCTCAACACCGAAGGCAGAACGATCAAAGACCCGCAGCATCTCTTCCTTGAAGAGGGTGTAACGAGAAAGACAGTCAGCGTCCGAATTCCACACAGCGGTTCCCCACTCTCGCGCACGGCCAGACAGCAGGGAGATGACGAAAGCGATGCGAGAACGGTCGCTGGCATAGGTGGATGACTGTAGTGAAAAGACAACCTCGCACTGGGTCAAAAATGATCGACACTCTTTGGGCTCACCGGAATAACACGGCGGGTTGTTGACCCTAGGCTCTGGGACTGTGGAAGCTCTGGAAGAGGAAGACTCAACATGGATGAGATGGAGCTGTTGCGAAATCTCAGTCATACGAGCTGCAAGGGAATCCATGGCATTGCGAGTGACGGCCAGCTCTTCCTCATGACGGCCCAGCATTGCTCCCTGGAGCTCGAGCGCAGACTGAAGAGGAATCTCCTTCGCTGGGTCCATACTGGTCAGATTATTCTGTCACGTGGAAGGAGAGAGGACCCAAAAGCAGAAGGCAGTTTGCAAAGTTTAATGGGTGAGAAAACAGTTCTGATAAATAACACAGGTGGCCGTCAGGCATATGAATCAAACAGAAAGTCTCTTTGCGTGAAATCCAAAGTCATTCAGCATCAAACTCAATAGATGAATCTCTCAGTCAAATAGGAACAGAAAGTCTCTTTGAAGAACAGTAACGGAAAACTCGGACAGGGCCGGATCTCGGGAATCCCCGGAGGTAGAGAGAGAGGATGTGTCACAGAGACCACGGGAACGCCAAACAGTAGACCACTCACGTAGCTGGAGATGGCAGAGCAGAGATGAGGCAATAATGCAGTTAGTCAGATGATGCACCACACAGGACACGACACGACACGACACGACACGACACGACACGACACGACAGGTAGAACAGCGCTGGATAGCAAGCGAACAGGTACGTATCATGAGGTAATCTGACAAAGAACAAAGGAAAGGAAAGCCAAGAAATAGAGAGTCTAATCAGAGAGAGTGGGAAACAGGTGGGGAGAGAGAGTGTGTGGAGATGAGGTAACGAGTAACAGCTGAATGGGATGATGAAGAGGATGTGTGTGCGTGAAAGGGTGTAAATATGCGTGTGGCCAGGAGAGGGAGAAAGAGAGAAAGAGAAAGAAACCAGGATCATGACAGTTAGAGCTCTGTCAAGTCGAAGTTTGTCACGGACGTGGAGCTCTCGGTGTCTCGAAAATGCCACGCTGATAATGATCCTCGTTTTAGTTCTCCTTTTTTTCCCCAAAGTCTGCTTGCCATGGTCCATATTGTTTGAACGAAACAACAACAGCGTGCAGACAGACGTTACACACTACGCAGTTGTCCACATCTGTCACCGTAGTTACTATGGCCGTAGGCCTACTACCCATACTGTCGATGTTACTACCGAGTACTGCCTTGAAAGCAATTTTTTTTCCGGGACGGACCATTATTAAAATGGGAATTTCTCTGAAATTTAAAATCTTTGTGAACTTTTGGGATATTGCAAGTACACAACTGCATGAAATATATCACACTGTGCAAGTGATTTTTGTATATTTTATTACAAAATCTTACATATTGTATCTTTAAGCCTATTTAATTCTTAATTAATCCTAAAACACAAATGCTGCCGACTAACATTGGTTAGCAAGTCCTGACCATGTTTGAATTTTATGACCATTTATTTGAATTTATTTCACTGTTATGTTTCAGTTATTAAATCTACTAACAAATTAAAATAACACGAAGTAAAAGACAAGTAGGCTATTATAGTATACTCAAGTGTTTAACTTGAATTTATCTGCGACCTCAGCTCTCAATGAGCCGCGGCAGATTACGTCATAGAGAGAATAAACGGACACTTTTCAAAGTCTGTGATTACAGCGCCACTTAGCGGTAAAGGGCAGCAAATACACATCCCAATTTGCCGCCGTGGGGGAATGGCAGTGGTAAAAGTATTATTGTGGTTGAGTACCAACTGTACTGTACGTCACACGGCACCACTACTTCCAATAGGAAAATTCAACTGCAGTAGCCACCGTTCAACCTGAAGAGGGCAGCACTCAGATGTTTTTACACCATATATTGTAGAATTAAAACACTTTATACCCACATGTCAAAACATTGACTCTAATCAATGAACAGCACTAATAAAGCCCCAGTCTTACAGATCATTAACTAAAAAAAGAAGTTGTTTCAGGGTTTATTTACCCTTTAAGATGCATCTTATTATTTAAAGAATTTAGTGAAGTGAGTCAATTAACATTATTTAAAAGTCGGCCATTATCAGTAGCAACTTGTATCTGAGAGCTAAGTAGCAGTCAAAGTGAGCACAATACAATGTTTTTTTTTTGTTTTTGTTTTTTTTCCAGTCAGGAGCATACGTAACATACAACTCGTAGAAATTTTTTAAATGTACAGGTTACATGTCTGTAGATACTGTGCAGAAGTTTGAGATTTGGCAGCTTCCACAGCTACATGTCCTGTCATGACCCAGTCAACGCCCACTTTGGTGTTTTTGTGCTTTAAAAGGCAGCTCTTTACACCAAGTAAGTCACTGTTCCCAGCAGAACCACAGGAATCTGCTTCAGAAACGCTTGCCTTCTCCAGCCTCTCTCTCCTCGAGTCATCATTCAAAATGAACAGGATCATTGTTTATAGCAGAGAAGCCTTCGTGGGCAGATCAGCTGAATTCAACCTAGATATCCACGACTTAGAAGAGAAGACCTTCAACAATGACATCGCCTCCATAAAAGTCATTGGCAATCCATGGGTGGCGTATTATTACAAGAATTTTGCTGGAAAGCAGCGGGTGTTTGAGGCAGGAGAGTACGCTACTCTTGCACTAGACAAAGACCAGTTTTCTTCCCTCAAGAGGATCACAGATTACCTGGGCAACCCTGAAATCCAGCTGTTTGCCAACATTAACTATCAAGGAAGAAGCATGACCATACGCAACGAAGTCAATCTTCAAAGCATTGGTTTCAATGACAAAGCTTCTTCCCACAAAGTGATAAGTGGAGTCTGGATTCTGTACGACGGCATCAATCGTCAGGGTTCCCAGTTTATTGCTTTCTCTAGTAATCAAGTTTCCAACTATGGGAACTTAGACAATAAGGTCAGCTGTGTGCGTCCCTTGCTGCCAGAGCCATAGACAGCATCATTCAAAGTCCGCTTTCTGCAGCTGAATATGAACCGGATCCCTTCTGGAAAGAACGAGGCAGGTGGTGGGGAAAGACTGATCTTGACCAGAAACGATGACTTTGACTCCAATAAGTCTGAAGAAACTTCATTAAATTGGACTCAACCTTATCATTTGATGATATCTGTGAAAAGACATGCTGTACATGTTAATTTGTCAAATGTTAAATAACAAGGATGAATTTTATTAGAAAAAGTGTTAAGCTGCTGGTTGTTTGGCTTTTCATCAGTAATGATCAGTATCAGTAAACATATGCAATGAAATACAGTTTTGGAACAGTTTCTGCTACAGATCATATTGTATTTGAATGTATTTCCCCTGTTTGATGAGAGTGAAATATTGAAAGGGATTTTGGATTCATATTATGCTGAGAAAGAGACAACAAATGCTGTTTTAATCTGTCAACTCAGAAAATAAAGACTCAATTAAGCCAGCTCAAAGACAGCATTAAGAAATATCTTAATGCTCCTTGTTTCAAATCTCTTTTTTTTTTTACGTTTACATTTTTCATTTAGCAGATGCTTTTATCCAAAGTGACTGAGGAATTCAAGCGAAGTAAGTCATCCAAAGAGGGAATAAACATGAGAAGTGCTATTAATACAGAGTTTCAGCCATCGTTCAAGCTAGAATAGGGAGGGATTAAGGATTCGTGAGAATCCCTGAATTTAAGGGAGAGGTGGGATGTTTGGAATAGACCAGTAAGAACTGACAGTGTTGAAACCGAGACACATTGTTAAACTGCTTGTATATTTTCCGAAAACAACAGGTATACATGAATGTAACCCTCTACGTCACTGTGTTTATGTGATGGATGAATGAGGAGGACACCAAGATCGTAGTTGCGTCACAGCAGTGAAGCTTTCGTTTTTATTAGGCTCTTTATCTGCAAACAGCAACATCTCCACAAACATCACAAAACTGCAACAGCTTTCCACAAGGAAATATAACTGTGTTAGTTACCAATCAACATCAAAATAGCAATGCATACAAAATTATAAAACAAAAAATACATACAATTAACCTTAAATCAGAGGGTTCTCAAACTTACTAAAACACTGGAAAAATAACTTTCAGCATAGGACAAATAAAGTTAAATGTCAATGCATCTAAAATACAAACAATAAAACCCCCAAAATACCCATATAAACCTTAAACACAATACAATATACAGAACATATACCCCACCACATGGAATTTACTGTACAAAATACCAAATAATATTACAAATACGAAACCATCCATCCATCAAACATAATCACACATATACATTAGTAAACATCTTTAACAACAATATATTTCTACAAATAACATGGATGGCCAAAAATAATCATATAAATAAAATAGATAGTGTGTGTAATGGACATAATGAACCTGTAATCCAGCGATGATCAATCTGATTGTCAGTGCACAATAGTTCAGCTCAAAGTTAGTTCAATTGCGACCACAGTCTCATCACAGCAAAAACTCACTCAGACAAAAATTGTAGTCCTCAATGGCAAAGTTGAAAAAGAACAAATATAATCCAACCGAAGAAATTTGGGTGGGGTTGAGTCCATGTTGAATACAATGATTCCGGGTAGTACACCAAACAAACACCATTGAGGAAATATATATGGTCTACATTGAGCATTGCAAACACACTGTTCCTCAATTAGTAACTACAAGAGGCATAAAAGTTGAGCCTCAACTCAAAACTCTTTATTTACAAGAGTGAGCCATCTCCAAGTTGAGCCACCACATGCTAGGGCTGCGTTCAAGGCTGCGCTCCAGTCCACTTTTAGACATGCACTTGCGACCTTCCCTCGGGGGAATCCCTGCCGCCATTTTGAAGTGCGTTCCACTTCGTGAAGTGGACGAGGGAAGTTTATATGGACAGACCCTCGTTCCCTTGATTTTAACCGAGGGAGCGAGTCTGCTTCATATATGTACACTTCAAGCACCTATATGTCCAAACATGCATTACGATTGTGACGTCACCACAGATCTCGTCTAATCACCACCACAACAGGCAACTCTATGATATACTAATTTTATACATATATAAATATATATATACTTTTTTTTTTAACAACCCAACCACACATATAAACTGCATTAAACAAATTCTTAAAGAAAAAAAAAAAACTCCAAAGCTGATTCCAAGTGATCAAGGGTTTAGGACGTTCCAATTCATTCCATTGCAGTTTCCGCCAGTAGAGGAAAGCAATGTAAGCAATGACGTACATCCGAGTGAACGAGACGGAGGGAAGTTAGCGAGTGAAGGGCATGACAATTTTGGACTGGAACACAGCATAAAAGTGGACTGGAACACTGCAGTTAATGTAGCTCAAATCACTCATTCTTCTTTATATGGGTATTCTAAGCCCCTTACCTGAGGGCGTCGCCCCCTTGTGACCAGGAAGATAGTGATGTTACATATGACACTGAAGCTTCGATGCGCGTATCACATAAGCGACACAATTTGTAGTGAAGCCCCGTATCGAGGCGTGTATTGGTTTACTAGAGGCACGTGATCAATGACAAACGAAGCCTCACTTTCTGTCAAGTCAAGTGCGTGTTTCGCTTTGGGTGTCAGAAGGCTCGAACTTCAGATCGTATTTAACGAGTCATTGTTGCCTCAGCTCAATCTGGTTGATATGTACAATTATTGATATTGACATTTAATAACAGATGATCCTATCAGACAATGTCCTTATTCATTGTGTGTGTAGACATTTAGAGACATTAAATCTTATTGAATCATATAAGCTATTATATTTTATTGTCACACTTTAATGAGAAAATGAATTTATTTAACCTGTTAAGCTGCAACCCCACTTTTGAAAAATCCCAAGAAATGACATACCCAAACTGAAACAGATACAGTTCATGAACCCTTTGTACTAAAAGCACAAGTATGATCTCATTTGAAAGCTGACACCTGGCAGTTTATTGTAATGTAGAATTAATTATTGTCATAATGACAAAAATTGTTATAAATAGCTTCAAAGTTTTGTAAAGTTATTAGAAATTATTTTTTATGAAACATCCTCATGAAAATAAAATTGAAGTTGGCCCTGGAGCAATCTAGAAATGCACTACAGCTAATGCCACATGTCTAAACATTTTATGTTTAAAATCTTAAGATAATAAGTCCAAAACTCTGTATTTAGTGAAATGTTTTTCAAGACCATGTCATGTGACTTTATTTTGATTTGATGCTAAAATGCTACTGATATTTAGTGTCATCTTCTTACCATCTATGCAGTATATTGTCTTTATTGTTTTGTGGTGCAAACGAGCCCCATTCAGTCTCAGTCTCCCCCTGCACACATTCACACCTCTCCAGCCTGGTTATGGCTCTAAATATGCATTTCTTTTGTCTGCATTAGTTACTAACGACTGGCTATTCACATGCTATTCATATGGTTTCAGTCACTAATTTATTTTCTCAAAGTTCAACCTTACATTCTAAACTGTTTTAAATGCATTTCTTGAATAAAGAAACATTTCAGTAAGCATTCAAAAAATAATAAAAATATAACTTCTAGGTGGCAGGTGCACCTAGGGCTAGCTAGCATGTTAGCTTAGCACACCATCAATACACGACAATTTATGAGATTAAAACCATGTTTGTGCTTATAAACTTACTTTATAAAGCAAATCGAGTATTTTAAATAATTTTCTGTGATCTAATTTGGCTTCAGATAAAAAAATCAGACAGAAAATATACTATTGTATACTGTTCTGCACAATGATAATCTATATAGATTAGCATTACATTATAAATATAATCTATTATTATGGAAATACCTGGCATGGATTGAAAAACACAGGTAACTCAAATATCATAGCAAACATGTTTATTGTCTTCAAAACGACTGTATCTCCATGTTACAGCCATAGTTACAGCGCGATCTCTTGTTAGCTGTGTGTGTGTTCGAGGCTTCCTGGTTTGTCACATGATTATGGCACTTCTTCATGTTCTAATACTGTGCACAGGGCGGCGAGGGCGCCCTCAGGCTATTGGTATGAATTGAAAACGCATTAACAGAGTATACAAACGCTCATAATGATTACATCGACGCATTTGGGTATAAATTCAATAAATATTATTCCTGTCTATAGAAATCTGATGTAAACCTATGAGAATATATCAATATTTCTCCAAATCTGCACATTTTTTAGCTAAAAGCCCGGAAGGACGTTGTTTTGTGTATCGCTGTCATGACGACGGCACGGGAGTTTTTTTATGAATGAAAGCGGCTGACGCGCATAATTCATATCAAAGGTATCGACTCATTTTTTCATTTCATAACTCCTGACACAAATTAAGAAATAACTGTCGCTATAAGTTTCTCAGAATACAATAGTGGTCAAATTTTGAAACTTGAGTCTTATATCTTTGTAATGATGTATAGTTTGTCAAGGTATAACATTAAATCTGATAGTAACTTTGAACTATTTATAAAAAAAAACGCTTCAGTGCGCCCGCGCTCTGGCAACGGTTAACAGGTTAATGAACAAATCAAACACAAACATGTAAGGCTTTTATTTGTACACATAACATTGAAACTATGGAGTGTGTTGTGGTTGCTTCATCTGCCAGAGCTTCTAACACAGGCTTCTGGCTGCTTTATTTTAAATAGCACCAGATGGCGCTGTTCTCGGCGCTGTTCTCGACACTCTCGAAGCTTTGAATCTTTTCCCGGAACAGTTAGGGGAAAGCCTCAGTGATTCATGAGGCTTCATTTCCCCATCCCTACAGGAAGATAATTGCAAAACAGCTATAGTCAGCCAGTAACAGTGAAAACACTCTGGAACTGTTACAATATATATATATATTTATTATGACCGCCGCTAGCGTAGCTAGCGAAAGCGGTCATATAGGGATTGTCAAAGGTTTTTTTTTTTTTCCCCGTCACCTTACTGAATTTTTCGTCAACGATACCAGGGACACCGAAGCACCGGGGAACATGAAATTTGGTGGGCATGTAGCCCCACTAGACTTCTAAGGAAAAATTTCGTTTGGTCCCCGGGGGCCACTCCCCCCCCGCGCTGGGCCCCCCCAAACCCAAAAAAATGCAGTTTTTCCTAAATAACTACCTGAACCGTGGCACCGAGGATGAAGAAATTTTTATGGTATGTTGGTCTACTAGACTTTTACGGAAAAATTTCGTTTGGTCCCCGGGGGCCACTTCCCCCCCCGCGCTGGGGCCCCCGTACATTTTTCGTCAACGATACCAGGGACACCGAAACACCGGGGAACATGAAATTTGGTGGGCATGTAGCCCCACTAGACTTCTACGGAAAAATTTCGTTTGGTCCCCGGGGGCCACTCCCCCCCCGCGCTGGGCCCCCCCAAACCCCAAAAAATGCAGTTTTCCTAAATAACTACCTGAACCGTGGCACCGAGGATGAAGAAATTTTTATGGTATGTTGCTCTTAAGGGCCCACATCAACCTAGCCCATAATCACTCATTTGTGATTTGCGCCCCTCCCATAAAAAATGAAAATGCAATATTATTCTGCTTTAATCGCCCCTATCTTCAGTGGAGATGTTCATGTCATGGTGCGCTGGAAAATAGTCAAGGATTCAGATGCGAGTGAATAAGTATTTATTAAAGTCAAAAAAGAGAAGACAAGAGACTCAATTCGACAGGCAGCATCCACATGAATGACTGTAGAAATAGCAGATAATCTCAAGTGAACTCGGAGAAGAATAACAGATGGTCCTCAGGGAAACTCAGGGTCGGAGTGGTAGATAATCCTCAGGCAACTCGGGCAGGCTCGGCAATGCAGGGACTCAGTGGGCGGACTGCAGATCCAACGTAGAGACGAAGATCCTCAATGAAGCGTCATAGAAACAGGACAGGAACAGGAGAACAATCGCACAGACCCAGGAGAACCTCCACAACCATCTGACAAAGACAAGACGAGTGAGCAAACAATATATAGGACATCCTCATTCAGAACAGCTGGCGCTGATCGGCTCATCAGTGGATAACGAGCCATCTGATGAGCCGCGCCCATTCACTCAACACGCACACACATAGCGAGGGAGAGTCATGAATCCGTGAACCGTGACAGTACCCCTCCTCCTAGGAACGCCGCCTGGCGTTCCCAGACCCCCTTACCTGTCGATTGTAATCATCGATAAGGGAGTGATCCAGAATGTCCCTGGCAGGAACCCAACTTCTCTCCTCCGGACCGTAACCTTCCCAGTCCACCAAGTACTGGAATCCGCGTCCCCTCCGTCTCGAGTCCAGGATCCGGTTAACCGAATAAGTAGGCTCCCCATCTACGAGTCGCGGCGGGGGGGGAACCGGAGCAGGCGGATTAAGATGCGATCGAAAGACGGGTTTAATTTTGGAGACATGAAAGGCGGGATGAATTCTCTTGTACGCAAGAGGAAGGTTGAGGCGGACTGTCACCGGACTAATAATCTTGGTGATAGTGAACGGGCCAATGAATTTAGGAGCTAACCTATTAGAGACGGAACGGAGAGGAATGTTCTTAGTATAAAGCCACACTTTTTGACCAGCGACGTATACGGGTGGCCTCGACCGGTGGCGATCGGCCTTAGCCTTGGTGCGCACCCCCACTTGGAGCAGAGTCTCACGGGCTCTGGTCCATGTGCGGTGACACCTCTGGACGAACGCGTGAGCGGAGGGGACCGCGACTTCGGATTCCAGACTGGGAAAAATAGGTGGCTGGTAACCTAAACTACATTCAAACGGAGATAGGCCCGTGGATGACACTGGTAATGCATTGTGGGCGTACTCCACCATAGAGATATGTTGGCTCCAGGAGGAAGGATTCCTGGCAGCCAAACAACGCAACACTCTCTCCAAATCCTGTTTGGCCCTCTCGGTCTGGCCATTGCTCTGGGGGTGAAACCCTGAGGACAGACTAACGGTCGCTCCCAGTAATCTACAAAACTCTCGCCAAAATTTGGACACAAATTGGGGTCCTCGGTCGGAAACCACGTCTATCGGGAGGCCATGTATGCGAAAGACGTGATCTACAACGGTCACCGCTGTCTCCTTGGCTGAGGGTAATTTGGGCAAGGGAATAAAGTGAGCCGCCTTCGAGAATCGGTCCACCACGGTCAAAACTACCGTGTACCCTTGAGAGGGTGGGAGGGCGGTGATAAAATCTAGCGCAATGTGGGACCAGGGTCTCGAAGGGACAGGCAGCGGTTGGAGTAACCCATCTGGGGGTCGATTGGAAGTCTTACCAGTGGCACAGACAGAGCAAGCCAAAACAAAACTGTGAATGTCGCGTGCCTTAAGTGGCCACCAGAATCGTTGCTTGACCATAAAACTGGTGCGATTTACCCCTGGATGGCAAGCTACGTTGGAACAATGCCCCCACTGAATAACGTCTGACCGTAATCCCTCCAGCACAAATAAACGATTCGGTGGGCAACCGGGCGGAGGCGTTACCCCTTCTAAGGCCGTCTTGACCTTCGACTCGATCTCCCATGTGAGTGTGGAGACAAATAGGGTCTCGGGTAAAATGCACTCGGGAGTAGACGGGCGTTCGGAACGGTCAAAAATACGCGACAAAGAATCGGGTTTGATGTTTTTGGAACCCGGGCGGTACGAGAGAGAAAAGTCAAAACGTCCGAAAAAAAGTGCCCACCGAGCCTGCCTGGAGTTCAATCTTTTAGCGGTTCTGATATATTCCAGGTTCTTATGATCGGTCCAGACGATAAAAGGTACCCCAGACCCTTCTAACCAATGACGCCATTCTTCCAACGCTAACTTTACTGCCAACAATTCTCTGTTACCAATGTCATAGTTACGTTCGGCCGGAGATAAACGACGAGACAAAAACGCGCAGGGATGCATCTTGTCGTCCGTGAGAGAACGCTGGGAAAGCACTGCTCCTACCCCCACCTCTGATGCGTCGACCTCCACCACAAACTGACGTGAAGAATCGGGCTATCAAGATGGGAGCTGAAACAAAGCAGCCTTTCAGTTTGGCAAACACAGCCTCAGCTGTGTCTGACCACCTGAACGCAGTTCTGGGGGAGGTCAAGGCGGTCAGAGGTGCGGCTAGTTGGCTGAAGTTGCGAATAAAACACCGATAGAAGTTGGCGAACCCCAGAAACCTCTGTAGGGCCTTACGGGAATCTGGACTTGGCCACTCTACCACAGCCTTAACCTTCTCAGGATCCATGCGTACTCCCTCAGACGAAATGATGTACCCTAGGAAAGGAACAGACTGTGCATGAAAAGCGCATTTCTCCGCCTTGACAAAAAGCCCATTCTCTAGCAACCTCTGAAGCACTCGTCTGACGTGTTGAACGTGCTCCTGGAGAGACGAAGAGAAAATCAATATGTCATCCAGGTAAACATATATGAACTGGTCTACCATGTCTCTCAACACATCATTGACGAGTGCCTGGAAGACCGCTGGGGAGTTGGAAAGCCCGAACGGCATAACCAAATATTCAAAGTGCCCCCTGGGGGTATTGAACGCGGTCTTCCATTCATCCCCCTTCCTGATGCGAACCAAATGATATGCATTACGTAAATCCAATTTTGTGAAGATTGATGCTCCCTGCAACCTCTCGGATGAACCCAGTAGCCAGAGAATCAGAAATATATTTCTCCATAGCCTCCCTTTCTGGAGCAGAAAGCGAATATAACTTGCCCTTAGGCGGAGACGTACCTGGCAGTAAATCTATTGCACAGTCATAGGGACGATGAGGAGGGAGAGAAGCAGCCCGAGACTTACTGAACACCTCCTTCAGGTCGCGGTACTCCGGTGGCACGTTAGACAGATTCACCGACTCCTCCTGCAACACAGAACGAGAAACAGACGGAACGGCAGACGAAAGACATGAGCCATAACAGTTATCACTCCAAGCTGAGACAGAATCTTGACCCCACTCTATCCTGGGTCCGTGCTTCACCAACCACGGGTGACCCAGGACAATAGGCGCGTGGGGTGACTGTGTGAGGTAGAGTGAAGTCCTTTCAGTGTGATTCCCCGAGGTGATCAGTGTGACAAGTCCAGTGGAGTGAGTGATGCCCGGAAGTTCTTGCCCATTGAGTGCGTTGATGGTGATAGTGTTCTCTAAAGCAGTGATGGGGAGGTGAAGTTTACGTGCCAGAGAGAAGTCCATAAGGTTTCCCTCCGCTCCCGAATCCACCAACGCTTGGCAGCAGAAGCAGTGTTCCGCCCACTGGAGTCTAACCGGAAGGAGAGTGGCGCTCGAGGGTCCGATCAAGGAGAGCCCGCCCGACAGTAGCCGCCCTCCTACCGCCGGGCTTGGCCTTTTAAAGGACAGGTGTTGATGAAATGTCCAGGCTCCCCGCAATAGAGACATAGACCCCTCGAGCGGCGGTGTTCTCTCTCCTCCCGGGAAAGCTGAGCTCGACCTACCTGCATGGGTTCAGGATCGTTAGAGGGGCTGACCGCGTTCATACTCTGGCCACTGGAACTCATGGTGAAATCGGCCGCAGGCATCCGGTACGGTCGGCTCTCTCTCTGTTGAAGACGTGCATCGACCCGTAATGCTAGCTCGATCAGTCCATCCAGTGTCTTTGGCAGCTCCAAAGTATAAATCTCCCTCTGAACGCGGTCAGCCAACCCATTCAGGAACATGTCCCACTGCGCCTCCTCGTTCCATTTGCACTCGGCCGCCAATGTCCGGAACTCTATGGAATAGTCAGAGACTGACTGTTGGTCCTGGCGAAGGTCGGCGAGTTGGCGGGCCGCCTCGCGTCCAGCGACGGCGCGGTCGAATACCCGTGTCATCTCTAGCTCGAGTGCCTGGAACGAGGAGCAGCACTGATGTTTGTTCTGCCACACCGCCGTTCCCCACTGAGCCGCGCGACCAGAAAGTAGTGTCATCACCAGGGCTACCTTCGAATCCTCAGAAGCAAATGTCACAGGTTGAAGCGAGAAATAAATAGAGCACTTGGTTAGAAACGTTCTGCAAAGATTGGGTTCGCCCGAATACCTCTCTGGTGCTGGAATGCGCGGCTCTGGTGCGAGGGTGCGCGGCTCTGGCTGATGGAAATTCCCTTGGGGAACAGGTGGGGGCGGTGCTGGCGCAGTGGGAACTCTCAGGCGTTGGAATTGAGAGGTGAGCTCGGACACCTGCGTTACCAAAGCCTGTATCGCCCGTCCCGAAGCTCCGATCTGCTCGTCCTGGCGATCCATCCGGGCGTGGTTTCCGGCGAACATCTGCTCAAAATCGGGAGCACTCGCTGAATCCATGAGAAGGCGGTCAGATGGTTCTGTCATGGTGCGCTGGAAAATAGTCAAGGATTCAGATGCGAGTGAATAAGTATTTATTAAAGTTAAAAAAAAGAAGACAAGAGACTCAATTCGACAGGCAGCATCCACATGGATGACTGTAGAAATAGCAGATAATCTCAAGTGAACTCGGAGAAGAATAACAGATGGTCCTCAGGGAAACTCAGGGTCGGAGTGGTAGATAATCCTCAGGCAACTCGGGCAGGCTCGGCAATGCAGGGACTCAGTGGGCGGACTGCAGATCCAACGTAGAGACGAAGATCCTCAATGAAGCGTCATAGAAACAGGACAGGAACAGGAGAACAATCGCACAGACCCAGGAGAACCTCCACAACCATCTGACAAAGACAAGACGAGTGAGCAAACAATATATAGGACATCCTCATTCAGAACAGCTGGCGCTGATCGGCTCATCAGTGGATAACGAGCCATCTGATGAGCCGCGCCCATTCACTCAACACGCACACACATAGTGAGGGAGAGTCAATGAATCCGTGAACCGTGACAGTTCAGAACTGCACCATATTTCATGTGTATGATTAACTTGACATCCTCTGGGGGTATCCTCTGCTAAGTTTTGTAGAATTTCATCCATGGGGGGGTATAAAATAAATTAATTTATGTGCACATTTAGTGACTGTACACTCATCGGCCTGTAGATGGTGCTGTTGAGCGAAGGGTTGCTGGTTTAGGATGATACTGTCACACACACACACATGCAGGAATACAAACAAACGCAAGCATGCACACACACTGACATCCACACGCACAGACACACACCCATACACACACATACAAATCCACATGCACAGACACACAAACACACGCGCGCACACATGTACGCACACATACATACACGCACAGACACACACACACACACACACACATACACAAAAACACACACACACACACACACACACAGACAGACATGCACATACTATTACTTTTTTTAGGTATATACATAAACACGCAATACAGCCAAATTACTCCACGTCATTTATTTTTGTGGAAAGCCAATGCAGGCCTGAGCGGCGGTCATATTTTGTACCGCGATGCGGTACATATAGTTTAATACCCGAGTTATTTATTTATAACTAAGGCGAGGCGTTTAGTGCGGCGCGGTTCGCCTCATTCGCGCGTCCAGTTCTTTTAAAATCTTTTATCACATAAAACTTGTTTTCAATATATGACACATTCATTTTGTTCACTTTCATCCACTTTCATTCATTTTCGTCCAGTTCACGTTGTTGTTTTGTATTGTGACAGGGGCTATGTACCTATTTTCTTTTATTATGTCCTACTTGAGCATACAAATTTGCTCACTAAGAACCTGTGAACCACAATCCAAAACTGGCAGTTTGATTTTCTGTGTACTGAATTGTTTACCTAAAGTAAACTTCTTTGACTTTTATGCGGATTAATACTCGGGTCTCACAATCTCCCGGCGTCAAGTTCACTTGATGTGGGCTGGTCAAGCAGGCGCAAATGAGGCGAGGCAAGACGGAAAGTAGCGGCAACGCACAACAGAAGTACTCAAGACTATGAAGATAAAGACCAAAAAGGAAGAGGATGCCAGGTCACGGTCCCAATCAGCTCGCTGCAATCATACCTCAACAAGAATGTCCTCAACATGAACAACAAAAGAATTTTCACCGGAAAATGTCGTCTAAACAAGTAAGTCAAGTCAAGTCAAGTCAACTTTATTTATATAGCGCTTTTCACAATACAGATTGTATCAAAGCAGCTTCACAGTATTAAATAAAATAGTACATCAGTGTTTGTTTCTGGTGTAAAACATCCACGTTTGGTAATGCTGATCAATAGCACTGTTGAATCGATTAATCAAATTAAGTATCCCCAACTGAGCAAGCCAAAGGCAAACAGTGGCAAGGAACCGAAAAACTCCATCAGGTGACCTAATGGAGAAAAAAAAACCTTGGGAGAACCCGGGCTCAGTCGGGGGCCAGTTCTCCTCTGGCGTTTATGAACTAGAGACCGGATTTAACTGTAAGATTAAAAGTATTATATGAATGCCTGGCTGAAAAGATGCGTCTTTAATCTAGTTTTAAACTGGGAGAGCGAGTCTGAGCAACGAACAGTATCAGGAAGACTATTCCAGAGTTTTGGAGCTAAATGTGAAAATGCTCTCCCTCCTTTGGTGGATCTGGATATCCTAGGTATGACCAAAAGCCTCGAATTTAGTGATCTTAAAGAGCGCAATGGATTATAGGGCGATAGAAGATCCGTTAAATAAACTGGAGCTAAGCCGTTTAGGGCTTTATAAGTCAGTAGCAATACCTTGTAATTAATACGGAACTTTATAGGTAACCAATGTAGTGATATTAAAATTAAGTAATGTCCACTTTTGTTCTGACCAACTATGGGGAAAAAAGCATTGCAGTAAATCGCGCCGATTAAATCTAACAATTGCTTATCATATTACATCAAACTGTGCAAATTATACTTTGTTCTCTAATTGTTAATATTAACAACATAAGCATTGCGTGCCTACATTTAATGCCCTTCCGACATTTGTCCTTGTTTTTACATGAGCACGGTTGCAGTGTCTTTATTTCTGTAGCCACTCCGAAGTTCGAAGTCTTTTGCATTTTACAACGGGTGAATCTTGTCACTGGTGATTGTCGTTTGAACCTTTCTGGATCCGCCATCAAATTGATGTTTAATTATATCAAGTGCTTTGAGAAAAGGCTATAAATCTCCTCCTCTAACATCCTCACACTCATAGCCTACTAGCCGAGGCCAGAGCCGGATTATCCATAAGGGCACTTGGGCCAGTGCCCAGGGGCACCAACCATTCACAACCACTAGGGGGGCACCACATGACACAAGCTTTAAAAATATTTTTCATAAATTGTTATATTATTAACTTGAAATTCTTGAAAGACCATACATAACTCGCTTATGATGAACACTAATTTTACAACAATAATAATAATATAAATAATAATATAAATAAATAAAGATTACATGACCACTATCACTCCCCCCTCCCTCCCCAATCTGTCAGAGTTGAGTTGGTCCACAACAAGTAGGCTACGCGCAAATGTGTCTCTTTTTTTAACGGCTACAGAAGATGAATCTAAATAAAAAAATGGACAGATGTCAATTAAATAGGTTTTGCTGTTGTTATATAGGCTATGTGTTAAAGATTTTATTTTGGATGTGTTCATTGTGATTATATTGGCTGGGTTTATAAAAGTTTATAAAATTGAAAGGATCTTTGCATGGTGCATTTAGAAATAAATCTTGTCTATTTCTAAATGTAATCGCGTGCATCACTGATGATTATACTCTCCGTGTGTTGAAAAAAACTTTGATTAAACACACTCGCAACCAAAGCGGAGACGTTACACCGTTGCCAGTGGCACTAAGCGGAGTTTTGCCGCTGTAGTGGACACGCACCGACCGTAACCGTTACTAGGCGTCGGCGATGACCGGCAGGCGAATGAGGATATTCTTCTTGGGGGAGACAGGAGCGAGGAAGACTCGGGTGAGGTAGAGGACATTAATGAAGGTTTTTTGGGCAAACGTGAATTGACGCTGATGTATTTGATGTACATTTTGAATTGAGACATTTGAATATAGTGCTCACACTCTTTATGTGTACAGATGTGACGTAATGACGCAAAGACATGTTCGAATTTCCCGCGGAAATCCACCAGTACCACTGGAGTTAAAAACATTATTACAAGCTTACAATTTTGAATCGAGCTAAGGCAAGCAGATAGTTTTGAACAATGGCTGGTTATATACTTGCTCAGAAACTTATTTTGGATAATTTTTAACCCAAAAAAGCTATGGACTGCAGCTTTAACTAAATTTCCCTTGCTACTTGCTACAGATTGAAGATGCGTACAAAGACTTCGACATTACAGAGAAACCTCTTGCAGCAACTATGGGCATCAGTAGCCGCGTTTCCATTAAAAATTTGCGCAAAACTTTTGATTTTTTTTCTAAATATCGATAAAAAACGATTGCGAAATGACAGCGTTTCCATTAACCGATGTTATTCAACTAAAACGTCATTTTTCCTCTCGCGATAAGTCATTCCAAAAATCATGGCAACAGACGTTGGTAGGTTTATATATATCACAGCCACGTACCGCACTAGACATTATTATTATTAATGGAAGGAAACGTAGGCGTGTTATCCAAGCATTAATGGCAAGGAAAGACCCATATACTGTGTCTGTGAGCGGCACATATGAGGTGTTTCTGGTTGTTTCTCACTCATATCTGCTCTGAGGTCTTGATTGTGGCATTTCTTTGAGGTTTAGAATCCAGTATTTCTGACATTCTTTTGTCTTTTATGAATTCAATAAAGAACTCGGTCTCGTATTCTGTCCAAACACACCGTGCCTTCCAAGTCAGCTGACCTGTAAATGCGCAAAAACTGTTTCCATTGCAGTTTTGCGAAATACTCCTTTTTCGAATTGCCTGAAAAACCACCTCATGCGAGCGTAACAACTGTTTTGCGATAAATGGGAGTTTTTGCGAAATTGTCGTGTTGAGCGTATTTTCAATTCGCAATTTCAATTCGTGCAATTTGAAGGGTAATGGAAACACAGCTAGTGACAAGAAGACCCTTGTTGAGACCGCTTTTGGCTTAGCACAAAGGGGGAGTGTGCTCGCTTGCCAGCAGCCTATATTCCCGACAAAGTCAGTCAAGATGCACCAAGATCCTCTATGTTACCCACCGCTGCCTCTTGGGGAGTGCAGGATTGCCCCAACAGAGTGTGCATGTGTGCACTGAGGAGGAGCACTTCCATCTGAAAAGCTTGATGGTCACACTGGACAATGAACATGGCCTATAAGATTGAGGCGGCAACAAGAGAGCAGGCAGCAGACCAGGAGTGGCATCAGCTCTGTAGGCCTAGGGTAGGGTTGCCAACTCTCTGAAATGAAAATAAGGAACGGGGGGACACGCCCCCGTGACACGCCCCCGGACACGCCCCCCAAGGAATAATTAAAAAAAAAAGATAACTCCTAAAATGATGACTTCTGGTGAATATTGTGGAAACTAATTGATATATTTAGATAAATATATTTAATACATTGTAGCATATTATAATACAACTTATAGGCCTATAGAATAGCAAAGTAGGCCTAATCAATATACAAGACTGAACCACATAAGTTAGATGTGAAATATAAAGCCTATCATGATCATTTTGCCAACAATGAACCATGGATTTGTTTAGTTTATAATACATTTTATTTTTAACTTAAACAAATACAACATCTAACATTCAAAACTTCTGTAGCCTTGTGCAAACTTATTCAATAGAATTAGACTTCTAGAATGTTCTTTCCAGTGCAAAAAAATATATTTTTAATTTAATTAGACAACATTTTAAGGAGGTGTAGTGCAAATATATTTATATAATTATACTTCCATTATAGTTAACTTTCTTTCCAGTGCAAAACAATAATATAAAAACATAAATAAAAAATCTAATAAAGAAAATCTAAAATATTGCACTCAAATACTGCATTCAAGCAATACAACACCTGTATGTATGCACATGGAAAATATCTCACAGAAATAAATAAACCTCCAGACTAAGCACATTGTGCAGCTATTTTTTCCATGTGTACTTTTTTTATTTCTTTACAATGTTAGGCTAAACCTGTACTATCTCTTTTAATATAATCACTTTCTTATGAACTAATTTGAGTTTTAAAATTACATAGTCTACTATATCAGCTGGAGACGTCTGACGGACAAGGAACCGTGACATCGCTCGGCCGTGTATTCATTGTCCCTCACGCATTCCAGCCACGGGTAGTCATTTTCCCATTCAATTCTATATTTTTGTGCTCTTTTCTTTTTCGCCGGCTGCTCGGAGGAAGTCATTTTTACATTTCCCGCTGTTGTCACTTGTCGTCATCGTTGCTACGATACGTGACTCACAATGACTGAAACGACCAATTAAAAGGGCATTCTCTGATGATGTTCCAAGATGTTAAAAACGCTACGCTGATCATAGACAATCCGGGGGAGAAATTAGTATCTACCGCACCGTCGGGGTTTTTTTTCACTGCACTGAATTGATTCTCAAAAATACGGAACAAAGTGCGTTCCGTATCAGTTCAATACGGAACAAGACTTTTATGTGTCAAATACAGAACGATTCCGTATTATACGGAACGGTTGGCAACCCTAAGGGCCTAGGGTCACCTCCTCACGTTTTAGAGAGCTGTGTTTTGTGAGGGGAGAGAGCTCTGCAGTCTCTGAGATGAGAAGAGGTGCAGACATGGAGTTTGAGGCGGCAATGGAGTACTGCTGGATGAAAGATTTTAACTACACGCCCTGTAGCCTCGTCATCCACCCTGATGCCCCTTGGCTTGGTGCCTGATCAGATTTTGCAACTGATTTTTTATCCAGTTGCACAGCCACCATTTGGACTACTTGATATAAAGTGCCCTAATGTAAAGAACCATGTGGACTGTAAATACCTTAGAATGCAGAATGGCACTTTAGCTCTCCATGAAAGCCACTCGTACTACTGGCAGGTGCAGGGTCAACTGTTGATCACTGGCCTGAAATGGTGCGACTTTGTGATTTGTGAAATTACACATTTCAGCATTAGTACAATCTCTGTAGCATATTGGTATCATATTCAATGTTTTAATTAGTTTATATAAAATAAAGGTGTGTGAGTTTTATCATTTTAATTATATGCACTAGTGTATGTATATTTTTTATTAATGGCACTTTAGCTCTCCATGAAAGCCACTCGTACTACTGGCAGGTGCAGGGTCAACTGTTGATCACTGGCCTGAAATGGTGCGACTTTGTGATTTGTGCCCAGAAGACATGCTGGTACAGCGTATCTATGTTGACCCGAAGGTAACAGCAGTCATCAGAGAGAGAGTGGACCAGTTTTACTTCTATGTGTACATGCAGAAGTACCTGTTTGTCTCCAAAAGAGTTTACTGATTGATGCAACTGCTAAAGAGGTAACATGTTCGTCAAACGGTTACACAGTAATTGTTACATAAATAGGTACTGTATATTTTACAATGAACAAAGACAAAAATGTTTTTTTTAAAAAGATTTTTTTGTCATTGACAAAATAATTACAACATTAAAACATTTCATATACAACATGTCTCATTGTGATTATATTGTGTTTATAAATGTTTCTGATTTCATATTTTACTGTATGCATTGTTTGATCACACATTTTTTTATACTAGATATAAAAGTTAAGATTTTTAGCTAATTTAAACCAGTCAAAGTAAAAATGTATCAATAATAATCATTAAAATAATAATAATAAATTATAGAATATGAATAAAATATGTATAAAATCTTCAACATCAGAGAATCCTGTTATTGTTGAAATTGTTGTGATGTGTTATTGTTTATCACACACAAAAGTAACAGAATCGAGGGAAGCCCTTTGTCAGTTTGGCAAGCAGATCTGAGACAAGCATGGCGCGAGACCACATATAGAGAACATTTGGTATTAAGTGTGTGGTACGTATGTTTGTATTTAATGTTTTATTCTGTTTAATTAGTGCTGATTGTTTGATTCACAGGTATTGAGAAGTGTAAATGTGAAAAGAGAATTTGAGGAATCTAGCGTTATGCATTTTCAGATAAAACAAGTTACTCGCTTTGTATGTGTATGCGTCTAGCATTCATTGTAAAACATTAACAAGTCATATGAGGAGGTGTGTTCATTCACATTTTCTCACTCACTCACTTCCAGGGCTAGGATTAGCACGACGCTTGTGTCACGGGGTGACTAAATACATCAGTCCCCTGTAGAGCGGAACTAAAATTTGTCGCGACTCCCCCGGAACCTAAACAGTGAAACACCTACACAGCCTGAACCAGCGTAAGCGCCCCGTAAACAGGAATTAATTATCCGAGATCACTGGCAGCTGGGCCCCGAGGTGAGCGAGGGCTGAGAATGAGACACGTTGGCTGTGTCCAAATTCAGGGTCTACATCCTTCGGAGTACTCATTTGAAGGATGTTACGTCACAGCGCCGCGACGAAGGCTGTCCAAATTCGAAGGATCCTTCAAATGCGGCCCACAAATACGTCCTCCTTTACCCCGAATTGGAAGGATGGGTGTGGTGGATCCTTTCCCGTCCTACCTATCCCATAATTCTTTTCGGCAGAGCGTACTGGTGGACGAAGCGAGCGGTTGCCATGGAGGTAGCGGAGTGGGAGAGGGAGAGGGAGAGGAGTAACGTTATGCTTTTCGATGTAAGTTTTTTAAAAACTGGCTTTTCAAAAAAATATATTTTTTCAGTGATTGTCTAGTTAGGCTTTTTTTTTTTTTTTTTTTTACATTTGTACGTTTATGTAAAAAAAAAAAACATTACTTTCCTAAACTAGCTTCTTCCTTACTGCCTGTGTGAATATCCCCTTACACACAGCTAATTTGTTAGTGATTGAAGCTGTTTTTTAACGCTTCTAGGGCGACTGTAAAAAATAGTTCTAGGGACGAAAGAGCAGACAGAAGTGTTTATGTCACGGTTGCTAGGCGACAGGATATGAGCAACGGGTAAGGGAGGGAACTGAAAGAAGGGTAGGCTGTCCAAATTCACAAACACCGACTTCCGGGTTTTGCGGTCGTCGGAGGACCCCTCCTCCTTCAACCGGGTAGGAAGGATCCTAAGGAGGATGCAGACCCTGAATTTGGACACAGCCGTTGTCTAAGAGGAGCATAAAAGGGGAAGGGCACGGTGTGCGGGGACGCGCAGCACGTGAGCGGCCGCGGTCGCGGTCGCGGCGGGAGGCCGCGGGAGAGAGAGACAGACGAGAGAGCCAGACGAGAGAGCCAGAGAGAACTTCGGCTGGATGGCGGGCGGAGGCCTTGGTGCACTGTGGGTCTGTTGAGTTGCAGTTTTATTGTGGAAATGAGCACGAGTGAAACCTTGCAGTGTGTGGTGGAAATGTGAGTGTGGGATTTGTTTCTGCTGTTCACTCGCAATCACAGCTGTCCATTCCTCTCTCTGCCTGAGCTCAATGAAGAGCCTGCTAATGCTTGAAGAGCCTGCTAATGCTGTGAGTTACACGTGTCTATTCCTCCCTCTGTCTGAGTCCAGTGAAGAGCCTGCTAATGCTTGAGGAGCCTGCTAATGCTGTGAGTTACACGTGTCTATTCCTCCCTCTGTCTGAGTCCAGTGAAGAGCCTGCTAATGCTTGAAGAGCCTGCTAATGCTGTGAGTTACACGTGTCTATTCCTCTCTCTGTCCGAGTTCAGTGAAGAGCCTGCTAATGCTTGAAGAGCCTGCTAATGCTGTGAGTTACACGTGTCTGTTCCTCCCTCTGTCTGAGTCCAGTGAAGAGCCGGCTGATGCTGTGCTGAGAAACGCGAAGAGAACGCTGAAGAAGAGAATGCGGAAGCTGTGGATTATGTCCATTCCTCTCTCTGTCTGAAGGTGCTGAGAAACGCGAAGAGAACGCTGAAGAAGAGAATGCGGAAGCTGTGAATTATGTTCATTCCTCTCTCTGTCTGAAGGTGCTGAGAAACGCGAAGAGAACGCTGAAGAAGAGAATGCGGAAGCTGTGAATTATGTTCATTCCTCTCTCTGTCTGAAGGTGCTGAGAAACGCGAAGAGAACGCTGAAGAAGAGAATGCGGAAGCTGTGAATTATGTTCATTCCTCTCTCTGTCTGAAGGTGCTGAGAAACGCGAAGAGAACGCTGAAGAGAATGCGGAAGCTGTGGATTATGTCCATTCCTCTCTCTGTCCGAAGGTGCTGAGAAACGCGAAGAGAACGCTGAAGAAGAGAATGCGGAAGCTGTGGATTATGTCCATTCCTCTCTCTGTCTGAAGGTGCTGAGAAACGCGAAGAGAACGCTGAAGAAGAGAATGCGGAAGCTGTGAATTATGTTCATTCCTCTCTCTGTCTGAAGGTGCTGAGAAACGCGAAGAGAACGCTGAAGAAGAGAATGCGGAAGCTGTGAATTATGTTCATTCCTCTCTCTGTCTGAAGGTGCTGAGAAACGCGAAGAGAACGCTGAAGAAGAGAATGCGGAAGCTGTGAATTATGTTCATTCCTCTCTCTGTCTGAAGGTGCTGAGAAACGCGAAGAGAACGCTGAAGAAGAGAATGCGGAAGCTGTGAATTATGTTCATTCCTCTCTCTGTCTGAAGGTGCTGAGAAACGCGAAGAGAACGCTGAAGAAGAGAATGCGGAAGCTGTGAATTATGTTCATTCCTCTCTCTGTCTGAAGGTGCTGAGAAACGCGAAGAGAACGCTGAAGAAGAGAATGCGGAAGCTGTGGATTATGTCCATTCCTCTCTCTGTCCGAAGGTGCTGAGAAACGCGAAGAGAACGCTGAAGAAGAGAATGCGGAAGCTGTGGATTATGTTCATTCCTCTCTCTGTCTGAAGGTGCTGAGAAACGCGAAGAGCTCGCTGAAGAAGAGAACGCGGAAGCTGTGAATTTGTTTCATTCCTCTCTCTGTCCGAAGGTGCTGAGAAACGCGAAGAGAACACTGAAGAAGAGAATGCGGAAGCTGTGAATTGTTCATTCCTCTCTCTGTCTGAAGGTGCTGAGATACATGAAGAGAACCTGAACTGAAGAGACTTTTAACATTGTTTTTATTATTTAATAAAGAGTATATTTATTTTGAATGCTGTGTCTGCCATTTCCTTTGCGTCCACGGCCGGCTCCTCAGGGGCGGCACGCAAGCGAAGGGGTGGGCGGCCCGCTGGCGCTCCACCCCGACCTGTGACACTTGCAGCACTCTTTAGGGTGGCAATATACCTTTAAAATGTAAAGTCAAAGTCTTTTTACACATAACTTTTTCTCCTATTTTTTTGTTCTATTATTCTATTGTTTAACTTTTTTGTTTCAGGCCAAATTTTACACAGATGCAGATTGCCATGCCGAGCTGCGGGGCATTACCACTGCCCCCACTGTTCACGGACCGTTATAAGAAGAGTAGACATGGAAAGGCATTTAGTCTTGTGTTATAATCAACTGACCTCAGTCTATGGAGCCTGAACTGCCTCGTGCCACTCCATCAGCCGAGCCTGGGCCATCACAAGACCACGTGTATACACTGCCACCAGTACAGGGTGACGCAGAGGTTTATGGGAAGTCTGTCAGGTGTCCCATTGCAATCTTAGTCTCCTCATGAAGAATTATGACACACATCTCTTGAGGAGACATGCGGAGTTGTATCAGACTGCAAAGTGTTACTGTCGATGAGACAAATGGCATATTTTCCGTGCAAAACTGGACATTTTCTGTGGGTTTTTACTGCAGTCAAGCCAGCCGCCCCTATATTTCGTGGTGTGCGTATACACTTCCCTGTTACGGTAAGACCGTCAGAACTAAAAACAGGTAATATTCCGGCGAAGGCAATTTCACATTCATTCATTTATTCTGTCTGTCTGTCTGTCTGTCTGTCTGCCTGTCTTTCAGAAAGAAAGAAAGACAGAAAGAAAGATTTTAGCACACCTCACAACCTGTCAGTGCATGATATGCTGAATTCCAAAATAAGAGCCCCCCCCAAACTCATATATTAGCTGTTTTGTCCATACATTCAGAAAATCATAAAAATAAAAGTCCTAGCTTTCACAGACCAATTTCACCTCAGATGGAGAGGACAGCTTCTCAAGGTGTGAACTACAATGTTTCAGGACATTCTGATGTTGTTTTCCAAAATAAATGGCCTTTAAAGACTTCTGTTTTCTGTCATTGATGAGTAATAACATTAATTTCCCTGGTTTTCTGTTTCAGTCACAACAGTGCCCAAGCCAGTGCAGATGATGTAAATTGCACCACCGCAGTGTCTTTCTTGATCTCAAGTTGGACAATTATATCCTTTCAGTTGTGAACAATGCCCAGAAGAGACTTGTATTCCTATTCCCTTTGTGCTTTTGTCTATCCATTGAAAATATTAGTTGACACAAATCTCTCTGTGGTGGACATTAATTTGTGCAATATAAATGTCATTGTGATATGTAACTGACATGTGAATACAGTACATTTACATCTTTTTGGAATCACATAAAATGATGTACTTTAAACAAGTATTGTCATCGCCCATGTTACCTGTTTGTCTGTCGAAGATCGGTGTAACACTGCTCTCAATGTTTCTTCCTTATGCAAATGTATTTCTTTGTGTCCCTATTGGAAGCTTTCTTCTCTCTTTCTGACTTTTACTCACAAAACATCACATATAATAAACACATATTGACATCCTTGACCATGCCTCATAACTTTGAAGCCTTAAAAGTGCTCTACACAAATCAATCACGCTGTCCATGGTGCTGAAGTAGCTACTCAATTTATTTTTGCATGTGTTCGTTATTCTGATTCTTGTGGTTCTCCCCATCTGTTTTGTGATGGTTATTATTTTCTAAACTACATAATTAAAGCATAAGCTTAATATGCTTAATTAAGGAAACCACTGTTACATGGTTGTATGCATATATGCTAAGTTGGACTGGTAGTAGCTGTTGTCCACCAGAGGGTGTCGGTGAAAGTGGTTCATTATTTTAAACTGTAAAAAAAAAAAAAAAATTAACTGCAACATTTTGCATAGAAAACTTAACTGCAGCAGTAATGCAAAATTAAGTTACTTAGATTACTGTTGCATTACATTTATATCTTGAAAATAAGAGATATTTTATTACAGTACTGTCTACTTGAGATTGGACATATTCTTTTGACATTGACACTGAGGTCTGTGTAATGTCATGCAAATGTTTATTATACAGTAAAGTGTACTGAATAATAAAAGAAAAATGTTTTACTTAGGCCAGTCTTTGGTTCAATCAACTGTCATAATTATTTTAAATAGAAACTGATGATTGTTTATCACCAAAAAGTAATTACAGTGATAAATTTACAATACGGTTCCATGCCATCATTTTTACAATACGGATTGTTTCAAAGCAGCTTTACAGTGAAAATAGGAAAGTCAAAGGACAGATTTGTTTTGGTTTTACAGCAACTGTCACGAAACACACACGGAAAAAGGTAGATCCAATAGCAGTAGTTTATTAAATGTAATCCAATCTCGTAGTCATCCAAGCAGGGGGTCAAAATCCATGTAATCCAATCCAAACACGAGAAATAATACAAGAACAGGCCAAGGAAAACAGACTTCAAAAGTGCAGTGACATTCAACAAGGACTCCGTAACAAACACTGAGACAGACAGGGTATAAATACACACAGAACTAACAATCATGATGGGGAACAGCTGGGCACAATTAATAGTGATGAGTGCAGACAAGGAATTGTGGGGAATGCAGTTCAATATGTGGATGACACCGTGGGGAAGAGGACCTCTAGTGGAGACCAGGAATACACAAACCAGACACTGTGACAGCAACTCTATAAAAAGTTATTGTCTAGGTAAAGTGAGTTTGATTTTTTTTCTACACAGGAGCAAATGAGTAGCGCAAATATTAACACTCTAGTAACTACTATTTATAAACCAAAAACTCAGTAAGTTTAAAAATTAGTAAGTAATAGTGCTTAGTCGGCTTAGTAGTTCACTGTTATCTAATCAGTAACTACAATTTTTTTTCACTCATCCCTGAGGACTACTTATAACTGTACAGGTTCAAAATTAATGCACGCAATGTTTAATGTAGAATTAATTCTAAAGTGAAAATCATGGTGGTAACCAAATAGTAATGACTCAAATATTCCAAAATTACTAATTATTTTGAACATTATTTTAAATTGAAAAGCATGAGAATTCTTAAATACTAACCGTAGTCATTTACACTTTTGAGGTTTTTGTGATGTTTTCTCTTTAGAATACAGATTATAGATAGTCATTACAAGTGGGTTACCTTTGTCTTAAATGTACAATAATTATGCATTATGCGTAAAACACAAGTATTATGATCCTGTTTATAAATTTTTAATAGATAAGTAATAGATAAATAATTAGTACTTTTCTAATAGTGAACTACCACATTCGACAAAGCAATATTAATTATAAATTGTTTTATTAATTCTTGTTAGTTAATAGTAGTTACTTGAATGTCAACAGTGCGTTACTCATTTGTTCCTGTGTATTAATTAATTAATGATGGAACAGTATTCTACAGTGTTACAGCAATGTATATATTTATATATATGTTTATATAAATATATATATATATATACACTGTCATCCTAATGTCTTCCTCTTTTGATTTTATCCAGAGTGCACTCATTCAAGTTATTTGGGGTGAGTAATTCAATCATTAACTATCCATCTGTGAAATTACACTTAGTGCAATAACTATGTCATTTATTTGTATTAATGCATTATTTCCCCAATAGAACAAAACCATATGTCACAGGTCGGGGTGGGCCAAGCCAGACTGCACCCACCCCTGGAGATCGGGTACCACCGAGGAACGTGTCAAGGACCAGACAGACAAGGGAATAAAGGAATACCAGTTTTCTTTATTAAGTTAAAAACAGTAATTTGAAGAATCCTAATTAAAATCTTATTTCTTGTCACCAGAGGGAATCCGTTGGCCCCCTGGCCCGTAGAGGGGAGAACGATCGTGGCGGCCCTGCAGCTCGTTGGAGAGGAATCAGAGGGAAACTCACACCGTCTAGGTAGGTCACTGGGTAAGTACTCTTTACAGGACTCAAGAGAAAGTCGTGGTTATACGGACCCCATTCGGACTGGAACCAGGTAAGTACTCAGGGAGTGGTTGCCTCAGACTCGGAAGAAGCACAAGGACACAGGCGGCGAGCGGACCGGGCCAGGAGGGGAAACAGGTAAGTATATCCCGGTAGGTGTCCTTTATGCCAGACCAGATAGAACGGGGGCCTCTAGCCGGGTCGTGAGGGAACCTTGGACAACAGGAAGACACTTCGATCGAAGCACGTGCCGCAGCTATTCCTTTTCCTTCTCAACAGGGGCAGCGGCTTGCAACGTAGGCATGGAGGGCCACCAGGCAGAAGAACACTTTGAGCGAGACGCCCCCCTTCGGCTGTGTACTGCAACAATACAACAGAGTTCAACGGTTCAGCGGTATACAAGCGCTCAACAGTGATACCTTCTCTCTTTCTGAACAGGGCGGAGGCCTTCAATGGGGCATGTGGAGACCACCAGGCGGGGAGGACACTTTGAGCGAGACACTCCACTTCGGCTGTGCGCTGTAACCAGGTAGCAGAGTTTAACTATTCAACAGCACATAAAACATTCAGTTGAAATACCTTCTCTCTTTCTGAACAGGGCAGAAGCTTTCGATGGGGCGTGTGAAGACCACCAGGCGGGGAGGGCACTTTGAGCGAGACACTCCACTTCGGTTGTGCGCTATAACCAGGTAGCAGGGTTCAACTATTCAACAGCATATGAAACATTCAGCCGCAATACCTTCTCTCGTTCTGAACAGGGCAGCGGCTTTCAATAGGAACGTGTGGAGACCACCAGGCAGGAAGGATGCTTTAAGCGAGTCACTCCACTTCAGCTGTACACTGTAACAATGCAACAGGATTTAACCATTCAACAGTAGATGAAACATTCAGCTGCAATACCTTCTCTCGTTCTGAACAGGGCAGCGGCTTTCGTTAGGAGCGTGTGGAGACCCCCAGGCGGGGAGGATGCTTTAAGCGGGACACTCCACTTCAGCTGTACACTGTAACAATGTAGCAGGGTTTAACAGTTCAACAGCATAGAAAACATTCAGCATTTACAGAGCCGGGCTGTCTCACACTGGTAAGTTGGGCGCTTGATATATCAAAACCTTCCTTGGAGACGGCGAGTGAAAGACTGTAAGGAGAGAGTGCACAGCAGACTACTATTACTTCTCCACACGATGAACTTCACTCCATAACACAAACCATGTGAATCGTCACTTCAGGCACTGCATTCCACTCGCACACCGTGCATTCGGGCCAGCACTCACCCACTGGTCTTTCTCCCGCCAGATCAACTTTCGTCTCTCGCAAGGGCTCAACTTCTCTCCAGAGACAGCAGAAAACGGGTGCAGCGATCGTCACCTTCAGCGAGGAGCGGACAAAAGTTGGAGACAGATCAACAATTCACTCGGTGTACTAGTTCACTCGTGCCACACACTTTCCAAACTCTCAACACCACTTCAGTGTTAGTGCATATAAACAACGGATCCGATACTCATCACTTTGCGTCTTCCCCACTGCTGACGATATTCCTTGGGTTTTGTTGATAAATACTTCACTCTCTTCTTTCCACTTCTCAGCTTCAATCTTCGCCCGCTTCACAGCCCAGCCTCGAATCCAAAACAACCCGCCGACAAACACAGTATCTCACGGGAGGAGAACCACACGACAGTCTGCTTCCTCTCTATTTTAAAGCCCCATCAAAATACGTGTCCCTCTCACAGCGCTCCCTGTAATTACTCCCCACCTGCTGTCAATCGGGCAATTGGCCTTGCTGCCATGGCAACAGATTCGCAGTGCATAGCGACGGGTGTTCACTGGAGATCTCTAAAAACACTGCATTCACAAGGACTTTTAGTCCCGTTCTGATTTTTGTCACCCCGTAACACATACGTATAGACAGTAGACGATGAAATTGTGGAGACAGTTGAAGTCCTGAAAAAGAATCTCAGCGACTATGATGATAATATTACAAATAAAGACGGCTTCTGGGGACAAGTGTGCATTAAACTTGCCATTGTAAACACTAAAAACAATCACTATCGACTGAAAAATGTATTTCATTAGGTGAGCATTTCTTTGTTTCATTGGCTGTCTGTCAAAACTTGATTCCTGACTACAAAGTATAAAAATTTACACACACAAACACACACACATACACCAAAAAAAAAAAAATATATAATTTTATATATATATATATATATATATATATATATATATCAGTGGGGATTTCTTTAAGACTTTCTTTAAGCTCCGCTTCCCCTATAATGTCAAAAAATATGTCAAATATGTACTATTGTGTTAATATTTTATTGACTAAAATTGCATTAGAAAACGTTCATCTCAAAGACGAGTTCATTCAGAATCAGCTATATATAGCAGGTCGGCTGACTCGATTTTCTTCTCATACATTCCCGTAGCGTCACAGTGCATTTCCCTGTTGAAGCCCAGCGTCCCTTTGACTTCAATGGGGCTGCTTTGAACAGTTTTTTTCAGTGCTTCGAAACTAGACAGTCATTGATAAATGCTGTGATTATGTCCTAGAGATTGGCATGGTTTTATTTCAGTAAGCCTAAAAGCTAGTTTGATTTGCATTGAGAGATGATCTTATGGAAAGTACCCCATGCCAATCTCTAGGTATGGTGAAGGCTATGTGATGATGTGGGGCTATTTTAATTCCAAAGGCCAAGGGAACTTTATCAGGATGCATAGTATCCTAAAAATTAATAAAAAAAAATACTTAAAAATAAAAATCTGCCTGCCTCTATGGGAATTTAACATAGGGGTGTACACACTTATGCACCATGTATTTTAAGGAAGAACATATATTTATTTACGATACATTATTCATTCACAAAGAAAATTGGTGTCCTAAAAGGTTGGATTTTTCCTAATTTTTTAAATTAAGGCATTAAGTTCAATTTCCAAAATATGATTTTTTATTCCTCTTTTTAGTCAACTTTACCATGGGTGTATTAACTTATGCATTGCACTGTATATATATATATATATATATATATATATATATATATATATATATAGTGGTTAAATTGGGCCGGGGCTCTCCGGGGCTCAGTAAAAAAACAATAAACAAACAAAACAACAACAAATAATAAAAAAAACAATAAACAATAATATGAGGAACTCTTTTTCTCATGTGCATTTTGCTGACATTTAACATATTGTTAATACATTTTGAATACTGTTTACAAAGTTGTATATCATAAACCTGTCATCTCTGACGTTTTACAATCTTTATAAATACGTCACATTCCCCACACTATTCAAACTAATCAAAATATATGCCACTCTACCCGTGTCCACTGCAACGGTAGAACGTTCCTTTTCAAAGCTGAAGCTGGTCAAATCAAGGCTCAGAAATCAGTGTGGTCAAGAGCGGCTGTCTGACCTCCTCCTGCTGGCCATAGAGAAGGACATAGGAATCGACAAGAAAGAAGTTCTGAAGATTTTTGTTGAAATGGTCCCTAATAGGCGGCTTCTCCATTGAAGCTTTGTATGTTTAGTATGTAAATTTTGAGAAACCTATCAGTGACTTGATAGGATATTGATAGGGATATTGATGTAGGGATTTTCATGACTCAAGTCATGTTTTTCTGTGTTATTATTAGTAGTAGTTAAGGTGATTGAGTGCTGTATTTCAGTGTTTTACTTTATTGTGTATATATATATTTTAATAAAGACCCTGTTATTCTCAGCCCTCGAGTTTGTTTGTTTTTTAGGGGGGGGGGGGGGTGACTTTTTTCATGTCAGAGCCCTCAAAATTCCTGTGCACATCATGTCATATTTTTAAAAGGTACAATATATATTTTTCCAATATCGTAGACACAGTCAAAACAAAACCTATAAATCCCCTTATTTTTACTTTTTGAAATGTTTACATTTAAATATCGTTATTACATTATATACTTTGTCAAAAAGCAGCAGGCAGAATATTCCCCATCCCCTCTGCCATCTGTGGCCAGTGGAAGTGCTGCTGAAGATGAGGGACTCAAGTCTTCAGAGAAAGTTAGTCTTCACTCTTTTTCTAATTTGTTTGATTCAATGGTGGGTGCCTATATTCCTTGTCTTGTAATTGAAAGGAAAGTAACGATAATAAGAATCTGGTGTTCTACAATGACTTCACATCACATTATTCCTTGTTATTGTTAGTGTTACAATTACAATATGGGAAAAATAAGCATTTGTCCGTGTTCACATTTGACTGTACTACTAACGCAGAAACAAAGGTTTTAGAATTACATGTTCCACAGTTTCAAAATAACATTTATTTAATGGACATACGTACATGTTACAGTAACATTGTATTTTCTCATTAGGGGTCCATGAGTAATCCATCCGATGACGATGGATTTATAAAAATCAGCTTACCAAAGAACCCATCATTCTTTTTCATTGAAAGGAATGATTGGGAAAAGCTGAAGAAGCACAGACAGAAAAGAAGCTTTAAAGGACTCCAGTGGACAAATGTAATTTCCAAAGGTCTGAGGACCATACACCCGTACTGTTCCATTGCCTTTAAAAGGCACAGTCTGAAGGTTATGGGTTCGATACAAGCGAGCCCTGAATGCTCCTGCCTTGTTTACTGTAGATTTGAGGATTGCCCTGTCACAGTAACAGTTACTGTGGACAGTGAAGAGGACCTCAAGGCAACAGTAGAGTACAAAGGGGAGCAGAGCATTCACAATTGAACAGAATTAAAAATACGACCCTGTTAGAGCACATGACAGAAACACACTGGGCCAAGACTTACAAACACAGCTCCCACGAGCCATGTACCTTGACAAAATAACAAAAATACCCGAAGATGTTATGGAGTCTGGCTGTCGGGATGAGGCTCCAAGTCCCAATGTCCTGAAAACTATATCGTGGGAAGCACATACGAGAAGCCGGCAGCACAGTAACGAAGTAATAAGTCTTCAAATAATGCTTGACAAGAAAAAAGACAGTCCTGATGAGGTCCTCCAGAAAGTAATGCTACACCTAAAAGGGGTTCTTCTTTGGTCACGCAGGGGGATTGAGATATATCAGGAGCGATGCAAGGAGGACATTGTGTATCTAGATGCGACTGGCAGCATCATGCTAAAGCAGAAAGGATCTCCTCCTTTCTATGTCTATGAGTTGGTGGTCAGGAATCCCCACAAAAACTCATCTCCACTACCTGTTGCCACATACCTTACCTATGATCACACCACGGCCTCAGTTAACTACTTTCTAGAGGCGTTTCAGATTGATGTGGCAAGGTGTTTTGGGAGAAAAGGTATGCGGTCACCCATCATGATCCTATGTGATGGGTCAATGGTGTTAATGCAGGCAATATGCCTGTCATTTGCCCAAAAAAACCTGAAAGACACCATTAACCACTACTACAATATAGCAAGTGGTAAAGGAAAAAAAAGAAGATTTTGAGGTGCCCATTCTTCATCGTTGTCTTAGCCATGCGATGAAAAATGCAAAGGAAATGTGCAGAAAGTGGTAAGTAGTGTACATTAAAAAAATACTGTTTGTGAGAATCCTCTTTTAGTGTCAGTTGCTAAGTGTCCAATAAACTTTATACAGATTCTGTAATGAATTACATTTCATTAATGTGCTAGGCCAAAAAACACAACAGCAACATCTCTTTTCCTCATACCAAAAAATAATAATTGTACTGCCAGTGTGAACTGAACTATCCAAAATGCACACATTTTAAAAGTCTGTTAGCAGTGTGGCCTCTGAATTCCCCTACATCGGCTTTGCCTGTGAAATGCATGGAATAATGATATATTCAATAGATATACAAAAGACCAGCAAGTATTACATAAAGTGCAGATTTGGATATAATACACACAATTTATCATCCACCAACATATAACCTTGAAGACCATAGTTATTTTGCACTAATTATTTTGTTACATTACACAGTGCGCCAAACCACTACCATCTGGCCATGCACATCTTCGGTTCACAACTCACAACTGCAAGCACTTTAATAGAACTAGACGACATGGTTCAAAGTGCTGCTGTTGTATTCTCAAGTCCATCCTGTGGGCCCAATGTAGAGAAACACTTCAAAAACATGCAGACAACAGGGACTACATTGGATGAGACAACCACGTCCAAAAGTGAGAGCTTGAAGGTAAATGTCAAATCCAAGTTTACATTTTGACATTTATGGTTTTAATTTTAAAAAAGATGCGAAGGAATACTGTTGTTATCAAGTAAATGTACAATATAGAAAAGGTAATGAAGTGATATTTCTTGAGTGAAAATGTACTTCGATAAATGCCATAGAGTGCAGCTAGTTTACAATGAGATTAAAGTAGGTTACGATGATACATATTTGATATTACTACCATTTAACAGAACAAATTTATGGAACAATTGCATTACATGTAAATACAGTACAACAACAGTAGGACATAGAAACAACTAGGCCTTTTGTCAGTACATAAAGTAACTTTAGTGTGTTTAGTAAGTGTGTGTTGTCTGTAAATACTTACTACATTTAAACAAAAAACTAAATTACCTGCCACTTGAACACCACAACACAGCATCATTTTAATATAACAAGACAGAAATGTATAAATAAATATAAAGTCCACAGCATCTGCAGCCTCAAACATATGTGACAGTATGATTGTCAATTGGTGGCTGTATTAAAGCGCATGACGAAGGATATCTATTCAAGAAAATTACATATAAGATAATAATCAAAAAAATAAACAGGAGAATCACGGAGGAGAAACTTACCACGATCATTTGTGACATTAAACAAAGCTTGACAACTAAAAGACACAGAAAAACAAGGGAGCTAATTATTTATCAGCAACCAAGGAGACAAACAGGTGAATGAGATGAAACAAAGAAACACATGGGAAAGCTGGGTACACTGGAGATTAACAGAGAGTGAACACAGTGAAAAAAAGAAATAATTTTAGCAGTATTTTTAACAAATGTTAATTTTATGTGTCATTGATGTGGTTCTTTTATTTGCATTGTGTGGTCTGTATGTGGTGTGTTGTATTGCTCACCAAAAATTGTAACTACTTGTCAAAAAATTTGGGACAAAACTACACGACATCAACAACACATGGCACCATGTACATGTAACGCAAAGGAGATGGCCAGTTGCATGTAATTAAAATCGCTCAACCTCCTCGTGATCAAACCCCATTCTTCATTGTCTCTCTCACTATATGTTGAAATTACTGAAATTAGCCTGTGATCAAACCCCCTTTTGCTCTGAGACCTAATCAAATCACTGGCATCCTAATCCACAAACACCTCTATTGTCTCAAGATTCTTCCTTCCTGGACGCACAGACCCAACGGCACCAACAAATGGCGTAAATCATTGACTGCCTATCTGAAAACAGAGAACCTCTTACTGCTAAACTAACAAGGACCTTTTGGTTTATGGCTTGGCGAACATCCGCTGACCAATAAGAGCAATCTCGAGAGAGAACCCCCAGGGATTCTCTCTCGGACATTTATTTACATTTAGACACTCATTTAACACGTCAGAAAACAAAGAGCTCTGTCTGGCCAGATGCGCTAGCTGATAATCTCATCAAGACCAGTAAAAGCGCACACACATAGCCTCTCAACCCGTGCTCGAGGACAAAAGTTCATCGCGCCAAGCTTGAACTCTCGAACTGTGTCAGCACACACACACACAGAAAACACACACAGATCCTACCACGTGTGGATCAAAATCATCTTGTGAAATGTTTAAAATGTATTCTCTTAATGTATGCATGATCCTTTATCCCAAATATTATGCCTATAGCTTTATTGATTTGTAATCCATTTGATGAGACTATAATCGCAAGAAATCATTTATCTACGGGTGACTAGGTCATAAAGTTACCATTCGTGGTATCGTTGTGCTCCATAAATCCCAACGGTGTGGAATCTTTAACACAAAATATCAGAGGATGCATTCTCTTATTAATACCAGTGTTATTAATGTTAGGAACGAATTTATCTTTCAATACTTAGTTGGAAGGGGCGTATCGACCCTCGAAACGTCAGGAGGTGGACCCGACCCGCCGTTAAGGACCATTGGCTCACATACGTGAGAGGGCGTGAGTTGGGCCCCTTTAAAATATCATGTTTTCCTCCTCTAAATCGCACTCCGCCAGAGAGAGAAAGACGACACGCCTTCTTCCATCCTTGGAAGCCTCGTTCACTTTTATTTCATTTATGTTCCAAGTTTGACTTTCTTAAAACTACTTTACTTCAGTTTGATAGTCTTCTTCAACCAACCCAAGAAACCAACTTAAAGCTAAAGATCATTTTGCTGAGTTTCGCTCGCTTCGAGTCGCTATAGCAACCAGACGCTGTAATCACGTGACTCCGCTTCCGTCCAACACAGACGAGACCACACAAAGAGGGCCGATCTACAACTCAGACGTAACGTAGACCTTAATTTGCAATCTGAAAGAAATGCTGTTTAAGTTGTCTAAGTATTGCTGAGAATGTTGGGGTTTCGTTGTTAAATGACTGAACTGTTTCTGCCTCTTCTCTAAACTCACACTTATACTCTCTTCCACACAAACATCTTCACTCACACACGCACATACACTTATCCACGTGTTTCGACCCAAACACACTACCACGTGCTAACTAGAAGTGGCACTACACACACGCGTCCTGAGGAAAACACCACACCACGTGTTTCTGGACATCGACACCCACACCTACAATCATCCTTATTCTCACTGTTATTAGCCTCTCGCTGATTCTCTCTCTCTCTCTCTCTCTCTCTTCCTTCTCTTTTACGTTTATTTCTGCTGTATTCCTCATTGCGATCGTATATTGTTTTGTTTATGCATATTTACTCCTGTGTGATTTAAAATAGTATATGTAACCAGTAGCTCGTTTGAATAAACTTTGTTAAATCATTTGAATTAAGTTTGCCTGTTTGTATCAATACTGAGTCCCTGAGTAGTGCAGATTTTTACCTCTTAAAGCTCTACGATCAATTTTACTATTGAAAGAAATCTCAAATGGTCTAAAACACTAAGATAATTGTTTCCTTTGTGGCCACAGGGAAAGTGTTATCTATCGGTGTTAAAGACGTCAGATTTCTGTTCAGAAATTGTACATTCTGTGTGCTGGATGTACAGTTTGTACAATAAATGAACATTGTTCAACTTATACCTAAAATTTCCCCTAATTGAACATATTCTACCCGTCTATATCAGTGAGTACTACAAGTAATTGTGTAATCTCTGATATAAGCCGAGGTTTTGACCTATTCCCTATTTGGGAATCATTTAATTCATGTAAGCAACATATGCATATTCACATTAATGCTAATTTGAGCTAATTAATTCCCTAATAATAATAATAATAATTCATTACATTTATATAGCGCTTTTCTAGATACTCAAAGCGCTTTACATAGAAGGGGGAATCTCCTCAACCACCACCAATGTGCAGCATCCACCTGGATGATGCGACGGCAGCCATATTGCGCCAGAACGCCCACCACACACCAGCTTACTGGTGGAGAGGAGACAGCATTACTGGTGGAGAGGAGACCTAACATAAGTCATTGTTGTTACATACATGTCCTGCAGGACTTGTGTATTACTGAGGTGTATTCCTGCCCAGGCATTATCAAAAAGGTCAAAGCTGAAACTTGTTAAAGTTTTGTCAGTCATTTTTTCATTTTCAAACACACCTGTAATAATAACACATTGTTACATTACATTTAGGACATTGATGGAGTCAACAGATTTGCAACACGTTGCAAGTAAGTTATTTCCAATGCTCCACTGGACAGGTATGGAGAGCACAACGTTTACTTCTGCAGAGGCCTTATCGAGCACCTCAACAAATACCTTCTACCATATGCTGGATTGTGGACTGAGATAATGATAGGTTTGCCATCATTAATCAGTATATCCCTTTTGGATATAAAAATCTTGCTTTGTTTTCTGAAAATTAAACACATGGCTTTACTAAAGGTGACCTTGGACGACATGGGACGGGACCACAATATGAGCAGTGCTCTAGGAAACACAATACCCTCAGAAAGCTTCCAAGACAAGTAATTTTAAGTAATTTTAATATATTTTACATTACATGACCTTATTACTCAGTGCTTAATGTGTTTAACAGGTAAATTATTTTACGAATTCACCTGTTTTTTTTATACCCTTCTCAGAACATAACAGTGGACAACAAAACACAGGGCATAATGGAAAAGAGCCAGTGGGATTTAAAACACATTCGATTTCCCTCTGGCCGCCTGACTAGGCTTGATGACTTTGTGGCCCGCTATCAGACTAGTCACACCGCACTCCTGAAGGAGTATGAAGATTCCCAAAGAGTTTTCAGAAGAAAGGTTTGAATACTTTAATTAAGGTTTCATTGAAGGTGGCATGGGTAACAGTTTTTAAGTAAAAGTAAATATGAAGAAAATTACATTTTGTATGTCATCACATTATATGTATTGGTATCTAAAACAGTTCTCCAAAGTTATTTCAATTATAAATGACTGCTTTCATCAATACCTTACTTTATGCAGACATACAGAGTGGACCAACAAAAATGGAAAGAACGCCAGCAGAAAAAGAGGGGGAGATATGTTACACCACTCCGGAAGCCGTTTCATTTCAAGACATCGAAGAAGAAGGTATACTGAAAATATAAAGCTGCCATGCCTTCTACAGAATTAATAATAGTAATAATTCTAATCTAAACGTAACAGTTTTAGCTTTACTGCAGCCAAGGTAATTACAGTCAATCCGAAATAGTTTACTACTCATAGATATATAACAGCAAAACCCCTTTTCCATCGCTTTATTTTCTGTTATTCCACTACACACTACACAATCCTTACTTAATATTAATAATATATGTGGTATATCATTTTTTAGAGAAACTATTAATGTTAATTACAACTGAAATTTCTACAAACAATTGAAATATTGTAAAAGATTTTATTTTTATATTTGTTTTAAATGTATTTAAAATAGGAAATTAAGAGACAAACAGAAGCACTGTTACATGAGGATCCTTAGTAACGTGATCTGTTTTTAAACACACTGTTGATAGGTTGACTCCTCAGTGCCTGACGGTGCCATTGGGAAACAAAAGTCTTCACCACAGCCTAGTTCATCTCTGCTGGGGGACCATGAAGAAACTTTGGATGGAAAGGATGTAGTACATGGGGATATCTCAAACAAACCTCAGAAACCATCCAAGACATCAATAACCCCACAGCATCAAGTAAGAAGGCTTTCTAGTATCACAAGTTCTTAATAGTAACTTTTAAAGGTTATTATTTGAATGAACATTAAAAAGAAAGAATGTAATTGTTTAAAAAAAGAGAGACAAGTTGAAACACATTCACCTTATGTTTAACAACGTATAATTTTTTATTTAAATGTATGGCATGCAGCTCACCTCATGGTGGAAAAGAAAAGACACAGAGGTTGTGGTTTCTGTGATCCCCACCCAGAACATAGGGCAAACGATTACTGTTCGTCACCGTGAGCTCCGTACACTTCAACCGCACCGGTGGTTATATGGCGAGGTAGTATGCATTTAATTCTCTTAAAAATGTAGTTATACAAACTGTAGTTAAGTTTTACAATTATAAATCTGTAGTTCTAGATTAACACTTCAGCTACCACTATTTGGTAATATGGAAAGAAGTAAATTTAGGACAAAGATAGTTCCTTAAAGGTCCCGTTCTGTGTGATCCCATGTTTCAAACTTTAGTTAGTGTGTAATGTTGCTGTAAGAGTATAAATAATATCTGTAAAATTATAAAGCTCAAAGTTCAATGCCAAGCGAGATATTTTATTAAACAGAAGTCGACTACATCGAACGCCCAGTTTGGACTACATCCATCTACTTCCTTCTTTAATGACGTCACTAAAACCGTTTTCTGACTAACCTCCACCCACAGGAACACAGGCGTATTGATGGCGAAATGTCAACAGGCGTGGTTGATGTTTATCTATAATCGGATACCGCAAAAGTTTAATTCGAAGTTGTTAGTTTGCTCTGGCTATTTCACCACGGACTGTTTTTCTAACCTGGGACAATATCAAGCAGGCTTCTCTCAGCGTTTCACACTGACGAAGGGGGCAATTTCAACTATATTCCAGCAAGCGGTAAGTAGTGATTTACTATGGAAGTAGCGATCAACTTAACATCGTTTCTCTCGAGACATATGTTTGTCAATACTGCACACCCCTAATGCATGGTATTCATTTTGATTTCTTCGGGTCTTAAAAAAGCCTTAAATTTGACTTTAAAAAGTGTGCAGAAACCCTAATAAAGAACTGAGTTTCTGAATAATACACCAGAGCTTCTTCTGCTTCACCAGGGAATCTCTTGTTTTCACGGTCCCTGTTCTGTGGAGAGAGTTTAGGTTCAGTGTCTGATCTCTGGTTTGCCCCAGTGAAGCTTCACTCCTCCGAGAGCCAGCATCTCTTCTTCAATGTTTCTCGCCTGTACATCCAGTGAAATCTCTCCAGACTGAAGGACTAATTCACGGTCTTCAATGTGTTCAATACTTTGCACTAAACTGTAAGAAGTGCAACAGCTTCTAAACACATAAAGTACTTCATCCTTCCCTTGCGTTTTGTAACAAATCCTTCCCTCAAGATGAAAAGTCCTAAAATTATACTTCATTTTATTTTGTCCAGAAAGCTTATTTTATTTCATTTTGATTTTTTTCTATTAAAATAGTTTTTTTGTTTGTTTTTGGGATTTTTAGTTATTTAGTTATTTTATTTAACTTTAAATTACTAGATTTGATCAATAAATAAATAGTAATTTAAGGGCATTCCTCACATTCTTTCAACTTAAATTCAAAATAACGCACAATTTGCATAACCCTTTTAATTCAGCTAAAAAAAAAAAAAGAAAAGAAAGAAATCGTTTGAAATGAATGAATGAGAACTTGATTTGTCCAGTGTCTGAGTGAATCTCATCAAACGCATGTTAACAGTCACTGGTCGCCATCTACTGGCTGAACATTGTAATAGATAGGCTACAGTCTTTACTTGAAGCGCAAGTAACATTAGTTTCAAATGTCATTTACTCATTTGAATCGCTGTATTGCAACATCAGTGTTCATATCCAGATTATTAACTTTATCCAGATTCTGTAGTTATTATGTGATGTTTGCAACACAGAAATAGCAATAGTTAGTGAGGCTGTTGAAACACACAGTCGGGGCCACATTAACACTATAAGGGCCCCTGGGCTTCAGCTCTTCAAGGACTGATGAATACTAATGATAATAAAATAATAAACACTCATGTCTATGGAAACGATCATAATGGAGTAAATCACCTTTTGAGAGTAACATGGATAGCGCTTCAATTAAGGATTGTATCAGTTACATCGTTACGCCACCAGGTGGCGACAAGTGAATCATTCCTCATTCATTGAATCATTCATTCAAGAGATTTGTTCAAAAACGCTGATTCATATGGAAATGAAACAATGAAGTATTTATGAGCGAGTCACTAATTCATTCAGTCAAAACATTGTTCATATAAAATATGCACATATATCACTGCATGAACTACACACATAGTCTGAGTCTGTCTGGCATATTTTGCACAGGCTATTTAGTATCTAAACTTTTATACAAACAGTTTTACTCTTTCATTTATAATTTCATATAAACAATAAAACGTTACTGTCTGAAGAGCAAATTTCTTATAATGCTAAAAAATGTGATCATGGGGACTAGGACTTCCTTACAAAGGTTTCCTTCAGCTTTTCCGGGAAGAAAAATCCTGTATGACGTCAGAAAAGTTCAACTCTTTGGATTGACGTGTGTGTCCGATGACTAAGTCTTTGTTTTGTATTTTTTACCAATGCCGACTTGAAGAGAACGTTCCCCCGATGCATTAGTGACTGGGAATGTCCACATTTGGGAATACGGTGGGAATAAAGACTGATTTAACATCCGTATTCTTAATGTATTCCTAAAAATGTTCTAATTGATCAAGGAAATCTTCTTGTAAGTCACAACTGTATGTGAGATGAGCGAATGTGTTGTGGTGAGAGTTCAGTGATCTGGTGTAAAGATCCAAACATGTCGTCCAGTCCTTTGTAAGACTCGCATCTCTTTCTTACCTCAGCGACACGTTTATCAATGATAACAGTAAAAACATTGACAACAAATGTATGTGTATCTGACATTGCAACATCACAATCAGGGCCTCATTTATAAGCGATACGTACACATAAAACCAGCCCTGAAAGTGCCGTACGCCACTTCACACACCTGAGCTGTGATTCATACGCACACACTAGAAACTCTGATCATGTGTACGAAAATCCTTCTTAAGTCGATGAGCGAGTCTTTAAGTTCGTCCGCAGTCTCTGTTCTTAACAGACCGGCAACTCTTGATAAATTTCTGAGACATGCCTCTATGGCACGTAGATGTCGTTGACCACAAATGCCATAGTGGTACGTCCTTTCAATGGCATAACATTGCCTTCCAATTTGCCTCAAAATCTCCTCTGCCATTGCCAGTTTGTTCACAGTTCATCGCAGTTCTTGAGCACGTAAAATATCACGCAAAAACGTCACGCTCTTATTTGAATATTTATAAGCAGTCGTCATTACTATGCACATATCCAAAAACGAATTCTTGATATCTGCAATGACAATTTTTACTAGTGAAAATTAAATTTTAACATGTAACAATTAAATTACAGGTATCAAGAAGTATGTTTCTCACTAGTTGTAATTTCTTTTGTGATATCAAAAATGTATTTCTGCGAGTGATGACGTCATTTTTGAAATCAACAATTGAATTCCTGATATCAACAATCAGAATTTCTGATATCAAGAATTTAATTGTTGATATCAACAATTCATATCCTACATGTGTTTTAAATGTTAAAAGGGCAACAAAACTATTACAGATATCAAAAATTGGGTAACACTTTACGGTAAGGGTACATGAATTATCATGAATTCATGTATAAATTCATGCATGAAATATGCATTAATTCATGCATTAATATCTCATGAATCTTCAGGAACTAACACGAGTTCAATGTTTTTCATTCATGACTTCATGGATGAACAACACCTTAATTAAAACATTAACTAAGATGAGTACATCATCATAATTTATGATTTATTACGCATGATCATGATGTTTTCTTTGTTCACAAAAAAAATTGGTCTTTACCACCCATTGTGGATAAAGCTATGGTTATGGTACATAAATATGGTAAATAAAAAAGCATTAATTCATGCTCACAAGACTACTCTTCGAATTATTAAAGGAATGTACAAAAATCCACATTGCCTAATAAATGCATACAGGCTAGAACAGTATATCAATTAATGTGAGAACTGTTTTTCTGAAATAGCCTGCAGGTAAGTGGTCAGACCCCAAAATTGCCCAATCACAGCACATAACATACGAATTATGTTGGCATTCAAATATAGTAGTCATCATTAACTAAGCATTATCTATCAATGACTTCATCATGTGTGTGGCCCCTCAACTAAAGTGGTGACTCGGTCCTTTGAAACACTGATGAACAATGTGTTTTCATTATGATCTGAGTTATCCAGCATGCTCATGTCTTCTTCATAGCCTGCAGGTAAATGGACAGACCCCAAAATTGGCCAATCACAGCACATAACATACGAATTCTGTTGGCATTCAAATACAGTAGTCATTATTAACTGAGCATTATCTATCAATGACTTCATCATGTGTGTGGCCCCTCAACTAAAGTGGTGACTCGGGCCTTTGAAACACTGATGAACAATGTGGCATAACTGTGAAATGACATGAATATGAACATGAAAGTTCAAGCCTTTGCAAACAATGTACTGTGGACACAAATGGACTATTCTTAATTAATGTTTTAATTAAGGTGTTGTTAATCCATGAAGTCATGAATGAAAAACATTGAACTCGTGTTAGTTCCTGAAGATTCATTAGATATTAATGCATGAATGAATGCATATTTCATGCATGAATTTATACATGAATTCATGATAATTCATGTACCCTTACTGTAAAGTGTTACCAAAAATTGATTTCTTACTAGTTAAAATTCTGAATACACATATCAGCTTTGTATTTCTTACTAGTAGAAGTATAATTTTTGATATCAAGAATTACATTGTTACTAGTAAAAATGTAAATTCCTGATATCAAGAGTTACGTGGTTACTAGTAAAAATGTCTGTAATAGCAATTTTTTAACCTTACTGAAAAACAGCATCAACAGGTGTAAGAAACATTCAAGAGGCAAAATTGTAATAAAGAGAAAAGGCTTTATTCTCTGAGGATTCTTTTCACAGACCTCAGCCACCCAGCCATGAAAAACAGACAATCCCACAAACATAATAAAACTGAGACATTTTATACAGGTTTCTAACATCTTGACCACACCTACTTTGTTTTCTGTAACTTTCCAAAAGATACCCCCTATCTTCAACTGGCCTGGACTGGTTTTCTACCCCCCTGAGCAGCTCACACTGTTCTTTGTCCCTGAGAAGCCAAAAGGCCTTCATTTATGACCTAAATTGCCTCCTGCTAGATTGTCTCCTGCTTCCCCTAAGGGGAGGGCATGGGACCCCATGTTTATTGTTTAAACGACCCCTGTATTCTCCTGGCCGGATCCTTTCTCGTGCCCAGGTGTAAGTATTTTATTACCCTGTCTTCCTGTCCCTTCTTCAGCTGTTAGAAAACCCTCACAGAAGCACATGGTCAGATGTTACTACACATAGTTAAATGAAATCAACAAGTTTAAATGAATAAACACAAGAACAATGAATTTTTCATTAACATCTCCCCCCTGTTTATCATTCTCTGATAACCAACAAAATAATAAAAATTCATTTCTATTTTCTAAAATTAATCAAACCCATTTTACTATTGAATCCCCAAGAATATAATTACTTCAAGTCTTTACATCACAGTCATACCCTTCATATTTGATTTTCGTATACCTGATCACTCTTCTTTAAACTTGTAGGAAAAGAAAGGATTAAAAATGAAATAAGCTTAGGCTGTTTTTGTAAGGATAGGCCCTTAATTTTGTAGCAAGCAAGTAAAGGTTTATATAAGGCCGGGCTAGGTGAACAAGCACTGTTATTGCACCCCCAAAACTATAGTTCGGACCCTCGGTCACCTCAATATAAACAAGAAATAGTGTAGTTATATTTAGTAGGAAAACAACACATCAGTTCAACACATATCAATTTCAGCAACCTATTACACAAAGAAAAAGGAAAAAGTAGATACAAAAATATCCCTCAATTCAAACCCTGTCCTTGTATGCCACCTCGTAACACGGATGGCTACTGTTTTTAACCCTCTTTATACATTATCATCGTCCTTAGAAAGAAAGAATTTAGAAAGTAAGAAAATCCGAAAGTGAAAAAACACCCCCCAATTTACCACATTACTGTAGCTTCCGCTACTTCCACCGTCTGCCTCTGGCTGTCATTTTCGCCAACTCGTATTCACCCATGAATAACAAAATGATCAGAATAACACCTACAATCATAACTCCTATAGCCTACATTCAGCCCTTTCCATTAATCCACGCCCATCTACATATTTCCTAACCATATTTTGTTAACTTTTAATTCAATCGGGCAATGGTTTTACTTAGTAAGCTCTATTTAATACCCTATTTAATCAAATCTAACCAGAAGAGTTTTATGATTTTATCCATTCTACCCAATTTGGTTGTTAAAAAAAAAAATTTAACTCTTACTTTTCCATTGCAGACCGACTGTCTTAATTTGTTTATGACCATACTTCACATCATTGAATAGATTTGATACTTTTCCTGAAAACATTTGCACCAATCAAATCATTAGATCTATATCAATACTAAGCCCTAGTTTGATTTAATCAAATAAAATCATCAACATCATCACAAAACAAATTATTCTGCTAAACTTAAACCATTAATTGGTCCACATCCTCCTCCAGGTGTGTTGACCATCTCGTTCGCCCCATGGACGTTCCGTCTTCACCAATATGACACTTTGCGTGCCGTAGAGAGGATTTTCCATCGCTGGCAAGGGAGGGTACGTTACTAGCACGTCCTTGACCCCTCACTGTCCTTCGCGTCGGCGCGTGGGGTTGCTGAGGTTGGTTGGTGTAGTCTAAGGTCAGAGGCGTGGACCCAGGTGTCACCCTCTCCAACAGTTTTCTGATCGTTACAAGATTTTTCCTTATCCCGACCGCACCTCTACTGGAATTAACCATTTCCTGCCCGCTGTCACCTGTGAATGCAGACCCTAGCTATTTTGTTATTGACCGCTTGTCTGGCTGGTCGTCCCTTTTGGTGTGACCTGTTGAATCAACAGCCTGAAACATATTGTCACCAGATCATTTTGCTCACTGAATGGCACTGAAAAACCTGAAAGGAAAAAAAAAACACTCAACCCACTTTGCTCATGTTAACAAAACAATATTTATACATTTGGAACAGAATCAGTTCTGTTCGACACAATCCATCCTGACATCCTGCAAAAGGAAAGTTTTAAGTTATGCGCTGCGCAAGGTGTGGCACCTCTCTGCCACAATAATAACCCAGTTTACTGGGCACAGTCTGCCCTGTATCAAAAGTCTACATCCTCTGTAAAGAAAACCAACGTCGAGGTTATTGTCAGATAGTAAAGTACACATAGTTTCTTTTGTCTTATGTGCTGCCGCGTCCTTCGCTGCCGAATCTGCACACTTACAGACAGCAATTTTGTTACGGAGAAAAATGACTTCTTACAGGGCTTTTACCCAGTTATACGCAGTGTTCTCCCAACATTTATTGTCCCACCTGTACGATGGCTTTCAGCTAATTTGAACCCCTTGGTATGGTAATTGTTACCATCCCCCTTTTGATGCATGATACACAATGGTGTTTGGGTAAACAAAGTTTTCAACACTAACCCAAATGTTGTCCTTCAGCCAAATTTCCCCCAGACATCTTTCTCTGCCTCTGAAACAAAACATTACGTAAGCCACAATCTCATCTTCTTATCTAATAATTTGAAGGGCACCGGTCCTGAGTCTCACTGCTTTTCAGGCCTGTTATTTGGTCTCTTAAGTCAGTCATCTACAAACATTTTCCAATGTCAAAGTCATCAATTGTTTCTATCAGGTCAGGTCGTCGTGTACAGACTTGGTCAGTATCAGTCAAACAACATTCTCCTCCCTTTGTTCACAATAATCTACAGAGCTTGATGACCAAATTTCTTTCAAATTTGTCATTTGCCTTAACTCATCTGTAATGATAAAACTCATTCCAGAGGTTAATGACACAATATACACACTATGGGGAAAGAATAGCTTCCCTAAACCAACACATACCAAACATGAATCAACACTCATATTCTCATATTCATATCTTTGATTTTAACTCTAAATTTTAAATAAGATTTTAAACTTCTCATTCTCCTGTAGCTTTTACCTAATTTTACATGGTCTCTTTACCAGTTTCAAAGCCCGTTTGTTCATTATTCATTTTCTCTTAGAAAAGTCAGCTGGGTTGTTTTGACTCATTATCATTATTTTGCTTCAACTTGCTTTAGCATGCCGATAACAGAAAGACTGACAGAATACCATCCGTTCCTTCACTCAAGCAGTCTCTCTCACTATAAACAAATGATCTTTTCAACAGCCTCCTAAGACTGTAATTTAGACAAAATCTAATAATAAATTCATTTCAATAACCTTTGACCATCAACCTTTATCCAGACTTTTCTTGAATCTACAAAAGCTGTCTTCACCTTTTGCCACCACCACGTCTAATGACCTTCAGGATTTAAAACTTACAAAACATATCTTACATATCTTAAAGACATATTATTTCAATATCAACTTCTATAATATTTTCCCTTGCCCATAAGGCAACCAACCACAACAAATAATGACAATCACCTCGCGGTCTCAGCTGGCTCTTGAAAGCCCATTCCCATCAGCTCTTTATCTATAATCTTCATCAGGGTGTTGTCCCCTGGCATGGTTGCAAACACTTGTCATAATGAAAAACAAGCCATACAATGAATGCGGTTTCTTGCAAGTGGTATATAGAGGAACTCACATTTTCTGGGTCAGACATGCCGTAACTCCTCACAGCCCATCTGGCCTCTCAATGATCTGCTGATGCTGGTGGCCACTCAGTCAATCAGCGCCACTCTCATACCCAACTCACATAAAACACCGCCATTCTGCAGATACCCAGTGTCGGCGTGACCCTCTGTCTTAGGTTGACCTCTGGCCCTAAAGAATCTTACCCGTCTTTGAGTGATATCACTTCGTGCACACTGGTAAACGCTCTTCCCCACAACAGAATCTTTGACCATTTTCTTCAACATAATCAGTTCTGGAGCTCAGGAAAGGCACATTCAAGAGTCACCAGAGCACTCTGGACTGCCTAATAGTGTTAACACAGGGAGACAGGTTAATAACAACAGTATTTAATCACTTAAATATTTTAAACATCTTCAAATCAGCAAAATCGCAATACTGAGCTTACACTCAGTGAATTTAGTTATCACAACGTCCATTCAGTGTACTGTTACATCTGTGGCCGGAGCCATCGGCCCTGCATGGTGGAGACTAAAAATGAGACAAAGTTACTGGCCCTGAATTAAACTAGTCAAAAACGTCACTTCTATCGTTTAAGACTTCTTTAAAGTCATTCAGTTTTACTTTTAAAACATTTACAAATTTCCCTTTAAATGTATGAAATCTGAACTGCGTTGTAGCATGATTTTTTTTAACATCCATGTCTATGGTTTTCAACTAAAACAATGTGCCTTGCACAGGCTCAGACAACAGCTTCCAGCTGACATTGAATGAGAGAGACTCTGAGGCATTCAGGACTGGTACACTGCACTCTCATTAACTTCTAAAATCAAACTTTCTCTACCATATTTTAACTCTAGCCCAGCGTAAGGCATCTTTGCCAGAATTTACATGTATTTTCAAACAACCATATTTTACATTTGTCTTTTGCCCACATCAGGGAATTTAGACATCACATTACAAATTTCCTCTCAGATCGTGTCTCTGTCGCACTGGACGTCTTAGCCACAGCACACACCAGATTCAGATAAGCAAACCATTTCAGCCAATCACAAGCCTATCTTTTGAAAGCAAAACATCAGCTCCTAGTTCTTTCATGGTCAATACTATTCCTCCACGTTCAAATCACTAACAAACTGTTTGTTTAATCAGACACACATTTTACATTTAGCAACTCTTAATCCAGTAATACTGCTTCTGCTTATTTTATCTTAAAGAAAGAATAATAATTATTCTAGTTCTTAATAACGTTTCGCATTTCATCTCAATTTTAGTTGTCAAGTTCTCAATTACTTCAATGTTTTTTTCTAGGAGTTTATCAATCTGCAATTAGGATTCACACTAACTTTTGAGGCTGCTAGCACTCTCCGCTTTTGATACATTTTTTGCATTTATCATTGTAAATAATCTGTCAGATTAGTCTCTCTATATCATCTAAACCCTTTTAAAGTATTCCATTAAAAACAGTCATCCTTTTAGTTAACGGTACTTTTAAAATATTTTGCAACTTGTCATTATCTGTAATTTTACATCAATCTGCATTCATCAATTCACTAGCTCTTTCCTTCAAAACGATTCCCTTAAGACTTAAATCTTTCAACCTTCTTTTAATCTTCAATCTTCTTACGACTTCCATCTATTAACTTTCCTTTAACTTTCTTTTCTCCCTTGCACGTTCTTTTCACTTTCTTTTAGCACTGCGTTCACATTCTTAGTTCTTTCTCAGACGGAAACTTTAATATCGTCATTTAAATACTGTTCTACTTTCAAAAACCCACATTAATACACGTCACTTTCACGTTATCACTTTCTTTTCTGAGTGTCCATTTACAATTACGGGCTAAATGGCCCTGCTGACCACAATTAAAACACTCTCTTTACCTATAGTTTGATCATTGAGCTTGCAAACAGCTCCAACTTACTGCAGACCCTTGAAGCAGTGTGTCCCCATCAGCAATGTAAACAGAGCCACTGATAAGCAGTTCTCTGTATTCTTTTACAGTCCACCAGTGTGGATTCAATCACCATAGCCAAATCATAATCTTTATCATTATTATTGGCAGCACATTAATTTTCATAAGTTGCAAAGAAAATCACTCAACATATTCTAAGGGGTTTTCACTAAACATTTTCTTTTTTAACTTCACATTTCTTTGAAGTCAAAGCTTCAGCTGCTTACAGCGTTTGCTCTCTTCTGTCCTACTGTTTGTTTCAGGACTCTTCATAAAGTATAAACATTTGTACTATATGCCATCAATTTCATTAAAACTGTGTTGAAACAGTATTCCTCTATCAAATGGTTAGGCTGCAGATTCAACTTAATGTTATCAATATTTTCTCAGTCCCACTTATCTCTGCTGTTTCACAAAAAACAAAATATCATATTACTCATCTCTCAATCCCTAAATCGCACAGGCAGCCATTATAGCTGCTTGCTCCTTCAACTCTTGTTATGAAATTCTCTAGACATCACTATTTTACCAGTAAAATAAAATTGTTTCCCATTCTGCTTAATAAAACTTTTGTTCATCTTTATATCATGTTAATCCCTGTTAATCATACTCAATGCCTTATTTTTATCTAAAAAACTCACTTTTCATACCATTTTTAACTTAATTTGACTTAACAGGCGTTCATAAATTGTTCCATGAACTCTATCTTGCCCTACATGCTAGTTCCTTCTGCATCTGTTCTCTTTTATCTGCAATCCAACAATTCTCTGTTTATAATTTCCATCAGGAAAAACATTCTATCTTTCCCTATCTTCTTCAGTTCAACAAACTACTGTCTGTTCACAGTTTTACACACATGCTGAACACGACTACAACAACCTTTTTGTTAAACAATGATCCATTTCTCAATTTCTTGCATGCATTTCTGGCCGTAATTTTTCATTTGACACAAAATAGGTGTGTAAAAAATATCTGTTTTACTGTTTGATGATCCCATTTTGGCTGAGTCCCCCCTTCTGGTTTTCACAATTCGACACGTGTCTTATAATGTCTGTCAAACGTCTTCGACAGACCCGATCTTTCCCTTACCCCAAGATCGGTCGGGTTTCAGTTTGTAATTACGTTTTACTCAAAATCTTCCCATAAGCACTTTCTAGCGCTTGATTAATTCTGATTTGATGTGGCTCTTCCGTCCACTTAATTGATTTGATGTGGCTCTTCCGTCCACCTAAATTGATTAATTCTCGGGTTACTAGCGCTTTTGAGTAAAACTAATTAATCAGTAGCTGTGATTATCCGAATCACCTGTGGCCCTTCCATCCACCAACGAGCTAAGTGTGGTAGAAACCGATCCGAATTCGTCAGATCAATTTCTTCCCCAAAAAATTGTGATTACCCGAATCACCTCTCGCTCGTACCAAAGGCAGACACTCAGCCAACATGGTTCATGTTCACTCACAATTATCAAATTACACTCAACTTCAATAAAACAATTTGCCGTGTCTTACCCAGAGATGCTTTTTTTCTGTTTCTCCCGCAATCACCGCTGATTCTTTATGGTCCTGGTGGGAGCTTCCTCCACTGGCCCTGAATGCGGTATTGGCTCTCTCTCCCGTAATCTGTTGAGTTTCTATCTCAAACCGTCGAGGTATGAGACGGCCGCCTGGTGCTGCCGAGGTCGTGCACTTTCCCGTCAAATCCGTTCTCAGGACCAGGAGAAGAAGCGTCCGCACAGGATCCCAAACTTCTGACACCAGCTGTAATAGCAATTTTTTAACCTTACTGAAAAACAGCATCAACAGGTGTAAGAAACATTCAAGAGGCAAAATTGTAATAAAGCGAAAAGGCTTTATTCTCTGAGGATTCTTTTCACAGACCGCAGCCACCCAGCCATGAAAAACAGACAATCCCACCAACATAATAAAACTGATACATTTTATACAGGTTTCTAACATCTTGACCACACCTACTTTGTTTTCTGTAACTTTCCAAAAGATACCCCCTATCTTCAACTGGCCTGGACTGGTTTTCTACCCCCCCTGAGCAGCTCACACTGTTCTTTGTCCCTGAGAAGCCAAAAGGCCTTCATTTATGACCTAAATTGCCTCCTGCTAGATTGTCTCCTGCTTCCCCTAAGGGGAGGGCATGGGACCCCATGTTTATTGTTTAAACGACCCCTGTATTCTCCTGGCCGGATCCTTTCTCGTGCCCAGGTGTAAGTATTTTATTACCCTGTCTTCCTGTCCCTTCTTCAGCTGTTAGAAAACCCTCACAGAAGCACATGGTCAGATGTTACTACACATAGTTAAATGAAATCAACAAGTTTAAATGAATAAACACAAGAACAATGAATTTTTCATTAACATGTCTATTCTTGATATCAACAATTAAATTGCTACTAGTAAAAATGTTAATTTTTGATATCTGAAAATGTGTAGAATAGACATTTCAACTAGTAGCAATTCAATTGTTGATATCAAGAATAAAGGTTTTAAGAATTGTATTTCTGATATGTGAAACTGGTATTTTAACTAGTAAGAAATCAATTCTTGATATCAACAATTGATTTTGAATGGCATCCCATGGTGACATTTCACTAGTTAAGTTTCAAGTTTCAAGTTTGTATTTATTTATATAGCACATTTAAAAACAGCAAACAGGGCTGACCAAAGTGCTGAACAATACACAAGATACAAAACATAACCACACATTCATGACAAAAGCTCACAATGTATTAAAAGGTAAAGAAAAAAAAGTAGGTTTTAAGAGAGGATTTAAAAACAGTAAGAGATTGAGCCGCTCTGATGTAAAATGGAAGGCTGTTCCACAGCCTAGGGCCAGCAATTGCAAAGGCTCTGTCTCCTCTATTCTTTAACCGTGATCTGGGGACAGACAAAAGTTTCTGATCACCAGACCTCAGGTTTCGTGTGGGATTATGTGGACAGAGAAGCTTGGACAAATAGCTCGGTGCCAGATTATTTCCGGATTTAAAAACAAAGAGAAGAATTTTAAATTAAATTCTAAAATGCACAGGTAGCCAGTGCAGTGATTTTAAAATAGGTGAAACATGATCAAATTTGCGTTTTCTTTTGAGAAACTTTGCAGCAGCATTCTGTACTAATTGGAGACAAGCAATAGAGTGTTTGGGTATGCCATAGTAGAGGGAGTTGCAATAATCCAACCGCGATGTAATGAGCGCATGGACAGCAATCTCTAAGGTTTTCTCAGAAAGAGAGGATCTGATCTTAGAGAGAAGACGTAACTGGAAAAAACAAGAACTAATCACCGCATTAATTTGTTTTTCGAATTTGAAGTTCTGATCCCAGAAAACACCTAAGTTTTTAATGCAAGATGAAGTTGGAGAGAGGTGATCCAGATCAATGTTACTGCTATTAAAGTTGTCATGGGGGCCAAAGACTATAACCTCGGTTTTGGATTCATTCAGAAATTAGAAATTTTGAGAAATTTTTACTTCTTCTAGGCATGCAAAAAGGGATTTCAGAGCAGTATCTTTGTTGCGTTTCAGAGGCAAATAAATTTGTGTATCATCTGCATAGCAGTGAAATGATACACCATGCTTTCTGAAAATGGAGCCCAGAGGAAGTAAATACAGGGAAAAAAGAATGGGTGCGAGAATAGACCCCTGCGGCACTCCACAGGAGAGTTGAGCAGGCGAGGAAGAAAAATTACCAAGTTTAACAGAGAAACTTCTATTTGTTAGATATGATTTAAACCAACTGAGGACAGTTCCCTGGATGCCCACAGAATATTCTAGTCGGGATAAAAGAGTTTTATGATCAACTGTATCAAAAGCCGAGGTTAAGTCTAACATTATTAGGATGACCGAGTCACCAGCGTCAGTTGCTAACAGTATATCATTAGAGACCCTTAATAAAGCAGACTCGGTGCTGTGCAGAGGCTTAAAACCAGACTGGAAAGTTTCAAGAATTTGATTTGAGCTAAGAAAAGACTGGAGTTGATTAAGAACCGTTTTCTCCAATGCTTTTGCAATAAAAGGTAGTGTCGAGATAGGTCGAAAATTATTAAAATACAATTCTTGATATCAAGAATTATAGTTTTTACTAGTTGAAATTCAATTGTTGATATCAAGAATTATCATTTTAACTAGTGAAAATGTAAATGCTGATATCAAGAATTAGCATTGTTACTAGTGGAAATGTAATTCCTGATATCAAAAATTGTCATTGTTACTAGTATAAATCTAATTCATGATATCAAGAATTATCATTTTAACTAGTGAAAACTGAATTGTTGATATCAAGGATTCATATCCTGGAAATGAATAATAGTTAAAACGGCTTGCCATAGATAAATCCGTTTAAGCGACTCAGGTATTCAGGTCAGATGTCACTTTGAAAAGACGCACTGGCTAAGAGGAGTTTCGTCAAAGCTGACTAAAAGTGATCCAGGATGGATCATTTCAATGAACTCGTGATATCTTCTTCAAGGTGTAAAAAGAAAATAAAAGCTGAAACATTTTCACGGAACCTTACTTAAGCAGCTCGTTTAGTGGTGAGAGAAAAGCTCTCTGTATTGCGTGTACGTTATCACAACAACAAAGTTTTCAGGCGTCTATGTCAGCTGAGGAGATTAACGTTATGAAGATTAACTGAGTGTTGTATTATTTATCATAGCAATTACTTGGTTTTGTTTGACTCAGAAAGATGAAATGTGAATGTATCTGCTCTGCAAAAAAACAAAAACAAAAAAAAAACCTTTTAACATATTAAAGCAATTAACTTTAATTTTGTAATTTACCTGTATTTTTAAGTTATTATTATTATTATTATTATTATTAATAATCAAAACAACCCAGCTGCAATTTGCTTGATATTACTTGGATGCACAATAATAATAAAAAACATGATTTATGAAAATGAACAAGAACGAAGTACTTGCAAATGACCTCTTCTGTTATAAATGTCCCAATTGGGAGAGGGTGTGCAATTTTCAGAGAGTTTAATTAAACATTCATGTTATATATTTTGGTTGCATTTGTGAGTTAATAAAAATGTAACTGGTTGTGTGAACATAATATCTAAATATTGATTAATCTAATATTAACGAATCTACCTTTTCTGTCAAAGATACTAGAAAAGACAGTATCTTCACAACTTTGTTCCTTTCTAGAAAGAAATGATATCTGCGAGGATTTCCAGTCCGGATTTAGACCATACCATAGTACCGAGACTGCTCTCATTAGAGTCACAAATGATTTGCTCTTATCATCCGATCGTGGTTGTATCTCACAATTAGTGTTACTCGATCTTAGTGCTGCGTTTGACACTATTGACCACAACATTCTTTTAAATAGACTCAAAAACTATGTTGGCATTAGTGGAATTGCATTAACATGGTTTAAATCATACTTATCTGACCGTTATCAGTTTGTAGCAGTAAATGAAGAGATGTCTCATCGATCACAAGTTCAGTATGGCGTACCACAAGGCTCAGTACTAGGACCGCTGATGTTCACTCTGTACATGCTACCATTAGGAGATATCAATAGGAAACATGGAATTAGCTTCCACTGTTATGCCGACGATACTTAGCTCTATATTTCTTCAAAACCTAACGAAACTTACCAATTTACTAAATTAACAGAATGCATAGCTGATATAAAAAATTGGATGACTCGTAATTTCCTACTTCTAAATTCTGAAAAAACAGAGATTCTAATTATTGGACAAAAAACTTCCTCACGTAATAACTTAGAACAGCCTTTCTCAAACTTTTTTTAGTCAGGGCACCTCTTAAAAGTGCATAAAATCTCAAGGCACCCCAGTGTAAAATATAATTTAAAAACACTGCATAACCCAAATGTAAATGCAAATTTTATATATATTTATCTAAAAATGAATTTACAATTTTATTAATCCGTTCATATGTTTAACCCTTTCACACGTAAATTTAAAATAATCTGGCTGACCCCCCAGCGTGAGTTTTTCAAGGTGACCGTTATTTAGAATGTGTCACTTTATCTTCTCATGATGTAACGAGTACATCAGGATTTATGGGAAGTGTTCCCGGTTCCGGCTGACCTAATCTATGCAGCCTAACATTAAATTATAGAAGTCTATAATGTATTATGTGAATGCTAGGTCAAAGAGATGTGTCTTTAATCTGGCTTTGAACTGACAGAGTGTGTCTGCTTCCCGGACAATGGTAGGAAGACTGTTCCAGAGTTTTGGTGCTAAATAGGAAAAGGATCTACCGCCAGCAGTCGATTTTGATATTCTAGGTATTAGTTAACTGGCCGGAATTTTGAGATCGCAAAAGACGTGACGGACTATAATGCGTTAAAGGGCACCAATTATGCCCCCTTTTAGAAGATGTAATATTGGTCTTGGGTGTCCCCAGAATGCATTTGTAAAGTTTCAGCACAAAATACCCCACAGTTAATTTATTATAACCATTTGAAAATGTCATTTTTGGGGCCTGTTTTAAAAAGAGCTGTTTTGGCGTCTACCACTTTAAATGTAAATGAGCTGCATATCCCCGCCCTGCTGCTGGACCCAGATGATGAAGACAGAGAGTCCGGCACAGAATAAACACGAATGAGAATGGACTAAGTTAAACGTCTCGGAATGGTTATTTGATACATTTATGTACTTACAAAGTTTTAATCGCGTCCCCTTTGCCATTATGGATGTGCAACACACACACACGAACTGTGATAACGTTCACTAAGTACAAATGATTTATTTATTATTTTCTTAAGGGGAGGGAGATAGACGTTTATATAGGCTACTGTCTATGGAGATAGAGCAGACCTTAATTTATTTACATTTGTAAATGCTGCAAAAAAAAAAAAAATGCCTACGTGACATAAAACTGTCTGACGTTGTTTGTTGAGACATCCTATGACGACGACAATAAATAGCTTAAGACGCATTTGTTGTTGAACTGGCTGACATCGATTGAAATGACTATTTGCTCAAAAATCATAAAATACACTTACTTCTGGAGGTGATGTTGGATCGCGAACAGTAGGCAACGATCCACACTTGAGGATTAACTTTGACCCTCGTTCACTAAACAGTCAGTCAGAAAATTAATATCGTATTTAGGAAGTTTAAGTGGTGCCTTTTCTTCATAAATAAAATCCATCCGCTGCGTTTTCAGTGGCTCTGATGTCAGTGAAGACTAGTACAGATCTGGCCTTTAAAAACGCGCGTTTTCTCCCGCGGCATTCGGCAATTCGTCTCGTAGAGTCTCGCAGAATTCTGCAAGTGCTTTCGGGGGGCGCTACTTACAAATTCCCTCAATGTGTTTCGCTTCACAGAATATCCACCAGGTGGCGCATAAAAAACAACTTTACGTTAGATTTTTTCTTTTACTTCATTACGTCACGATTGTGAGAAAACATCCACAATAAAATATAAATTATAAATAGTAATAGACACAAATATTTACAGTAGGCTACTGTATTATACAGACATTTGAAAATATTTGTAAATGCAAAAGGTTCATTAAGACAAGAAGGGGTATTGGACAACGTTTACGAATTTTTATATGCTTTGTCATTGCTGTGGTTTCCAGGAGATGAGTGCATGCAGAATATTTAACATTGCTTTTATTAAAACAGCAAAGTGACGTTCTTGCCAGTAGCGCATAACTTTTTTGTACAACTATTAAGATGATTGTGCATGCAATGCGCATTTATATAAGTGCAACAGAGAATTTAGTGTGAGCATAATACACGTGACTCTGCCTGTAAAAACCCAGCAGTATTTTTTATATATAAACACAAAATCATCCTAACATAATGCAATTAAATAATGCGACTTACCCAGATTCTTAATTCGTGAAAATATTTCTTGTGTGATTGTTCTTGTGCAGATATTTCTTGTGAGGTAATGTTGCAGCTCAACGCGTAGCATTTATATTTTGGGCGCATCTGATTTGCCATTACATTATTAATAAATATTTTAATTGAACTGTCTTAATGCATTAAGCATAAAGATTTTTCCACGTTAGTCTCAGAATGTCCGGGGTTGGTTTGAGGTCTTGCCGACAGTTTGTAAATCTTCTAAATATTCATATTCACAAATTCCATACAAAGGGTGATCAACAGTTATGACTTCTAAAATAAAATAAAAATGACCAGATAAGAGGTATCTGATTGACAGTTTGACAGATGTTGTTTTAAAAAAATAATTACAACATTATGGGGAAGTGGTATTAAATATTCGGTAACACATAGCCTAATACAATTATTTTAAGTATGCATTTTGTTCAGTTTTGCTTTTACAAAATGTTCCCTGTTTTTTATATAATTAATTTAATCTGAGATGTGCGTTATATCGCTTTTTGATCATTATTTGTGTTGTCGAATTTTGACACAGTTTCATTACTTGTTCATAATAATTTGATTCATAATTATGTCGTTTTTTTCTAAAAGTAAAAGTAAAAAAACTAAAAGTTTTTCTAAAAGCAATATTCTAAAGAGATACAAAGACAGTGTACGTGTACCCACCAGATTTCGCCATGAGTTATTTTGTACCCACCACTTTTAACTTCCGTTGACCGTTTTCAGTGGTTATGAGGAGCAATATGAGAGAAAATTTTTGTAATCATTGTCTGACACAACAAAAAAAAATTATAATATTCATTTTATTTTAATTTTCGTGTTCGCATTTATGAGGGAAAAAACAACGTGTCAGTTTACGGTTATGGACGTGAGCGCTCTAAAAGCGGCAATAAAAGTCTGCTTTAAAACTTTCACAGAGACCTTAAACAGAACAGCTGCCTTTCTTTAAATCGAATTTCGTTTTGTATTAATTATGTCTTAATTTTAATCAATGTTTCGTGAACCAATTGCCTGGATTTAAGAAGTAAATATAGCAGACAATCACGACACCGGCGCCGGCGATATCTCATAAATGAACCGAAACTCAGCGTGTAATGCACATTCACATTTACAGTGTATTTAGACACATTTAGACGCATTCATAATCATTACTTTTACCGGTTCTTTGTGGCAAGCTTTATGCGTGCGGTCGTGCGCTTGAGTGCGGCTATATTATAGTAAATGCTCATTACTTAAAACAAAGCATAAGCCTCTTCCTGGCATGCAATGGAATCTACAATGTCAGTTGGTTATATCAACATATGTCAAATTAAGTTACGCGATATCAACAAATTAAGCTATAAACATTAATTTGAAATAACTTAAAGCGTATGTATAGTATATTTGCTTAAATAGCATTTAAACAAAGGAACTGCAAGGGATTAAAACCCCGCCCACACGCTGGTGAAAACTGGAAAAACCGGTTTTCTTTTGATTCCCTGAGAGGAGATCGATTAGCATTGGGGGTTGAATCGGCAGACCTGGGGGGTGGGTGGTTGTAATTTCTTGACTCTGTGCAATTGGTAGCAGCTAAAACAAGCAGCTAAAACAAAGACTGTGCAATTAATTACATTTTGGAAATAACTTTCTTCATGTCGTTTTATTTATACACTGTAAAACATTTTTTTTTTTTTTTTTTTTGAATTTGTAAATATTAAATATGTTTTACAAACAATTGGTTTACAAACTCTTGGAGGTTTGTGGTTACCATCATTCAGAAGAGTGGTGCTTGTGTTTAGACTTGTGTTTTACGTGATTAAATCAGGAAGATTACATTGGTTTCTGTCCACACGGAGACGCATTTAAGACGATTTAATCAGGAAATGGAGGCACCGGCGCGATATAACTTGCATTGCTCGTGAACTGAGCTCGTCTCATAAATGAACCGAAACTCAGAAATGTATCTAGAAAGCTTGAAATGTCCACTTTTAAACAAAACAATTCAAAACGAAAAGAAACAGACAACTCTCTTTTGTAAGTGTGCATTTCTCTCTATAGGCACGTTCACAATATCTGCGAAGATGACGAGTCAGCATTGTCAACATCTTTGACTGACACATAAAACACTAGTTGATTAGTAAACAATTAAAATGTCTCCTTGCTATATTTGACACATGATTACTTTTGTCAGTTCTTTGTGGCAAGCTTTATGCATCCGTTAACTATCGAATATCGTGACTCATATTTTGTACCAGACCATTTATGGTTGTTCATATTGTTCAACAAAGTTCTTGATAAAAAAAGAAAAGAAAAAAAAGAAGCTACTGTGCCTAATATTATTGTTGTATAGCGCGCAAGGTTTATGCGCATGCTTTAAGTCTTCTCCGTTTTTAGTGTATGTCTGTGGCAGAATTGCAGTGCCTGGTCTGGTATGTATACTAGGCTACATCGTTTTGAGTCGGTTTCAGTGGTTTAGTGTGTACGCAGATATTTCTTGAGACGACGCCATGTTTTTATGTTTTTATGCACTTTTACTCTTTTAGTTTTGTTGCAATTTCACCAAAAGCTTATAATTAGGAAATACACACAACACGCTAAACTTGTATTCTCTATATGTTAAAAATGTTGTAAAAAATACGTATTATTCTTATATAATAAGAATAACAATATGATACATTTATATTGCACTCGAAATGATTTAGATATGGAAAGAGGAATTCTTCTCAACTACCACCAATAAAGTTTTAAAATTCTTCTTTAGAAAATATTATATTTTGATGATTCTGCAAGTTCAGCAGACAGTGAGGTTCGGGTTTGTTCCGATCAGAGCTCGTGAGTGGAGAGCGCATTTCTGAATATTCCGCTCCGCTCGTTCATTCCGCTCAGGGTCCACGGCCTCGCTCAACACAGATGTCCTGTTGCCTGGTTCGAAAATATGTGGAATACGGGCTGCTTTCGACTAAAAGTTTTTTTTTTTTTGTAGTCGACTAGTATACTAGGCTAGTTGTTCATTTAAGTAATTCGTGGACAAATCGCCCCTTTATATTAATTTAATTAGCCTACTTATGGATCATGAGCGTTTACGTAATATAGCCGCACTCAAGCGCACGACCGCACGCATAAAGCTTGCCACAAAGAACCGGTAAAAGTAATGATTATGAATGCGTCTAAATGTGTCTAAATACACTGTAAATGTGAATGTGCATTACACGCTGAGTTTCGGTTCATTTATGAGATATCGCCCGGCGCCTCCAATGTCGTGATTGTCTGCTATATTTACTTCTTAAATCCAGGCAATTGGTTCACGAAACATTGATTAAAATTAAGATATAATTAATACAAAACGAAATTCAATTTAAAGAAAGGCAGCTGTTCTGTTTGAGGTCTCTGTGAAAGTTTTAAAGCAGACTTTTATTGCCGCTTTTAGAGCGCTCACGTCCATAACCGTAAACTGACACGTTGTTTTTTCCCTCATAAATGCGAACACGAAAATTAAAATAAAATGAATATTATATATTTTTTTGTTGTGTCAGACAATGATTACAAAATTTTTCTCTCATATTGCTCCTCATAACCACTGAAAACGGTCAACGGAAGTTAAAAGTGGTGGGTACAAAATGACTCATGACGAAATCTGGTGGGTACACGTACAATGTCTTTGTATCTCTTTAGAATATTGCTTTTAGAAAAAACTTTGTTTTTTTTACTTTTAGAAAAAAAATGACATAATTATGAATCAAATTATTATGAACAAATAATGAAACTGTGTCAAAATTCGACAACACAAAGAATGATCAAAAAGCGATATAACGCACATCTCAGGTTAAATTAATTAAGCTCCTCATAACCACTGAAAACGGTAAAAAAAAAAATCGAACCAAAAGTCAAATTAATATGGACTGAAGTTAAAAGTGGTGGGTACAAAATGACTCATGACGAAATCTGGTGGGTGCGTACCCACCGTCCCCACCGAAATCGACGCCTATAAGGGAAACATGATAGTATAAAAAGTACTGTGTGTAATGCAGAAAAGCGCATTACAACCATGTTAAAACTATTTAAAACGTTAAGATGCAAAAATGAACTAAATGTAAAATTAGATAATGATATTGCGCAAATGATCTCGTTCTCTTTAAAGGTCTTCGCAAATTATTGTGTTATAAGACTCAGTTATCATAGCCTACATCACGTCTCTTCTACTGTAAGTACACAGGAAAAAAAAAATAAGACAAATGATGCGCGTTTGAGTCGGATTTTTATGAAGAATATGTGACTGTTTATGTAACTGGCAAAAGAAAACATTGTATTCGTCATACTTCGTCAACTCAGTATGGCCACATGAAACACTACTGCCATCTACAGGTTTTAGTATTTCCTGCGTCCAACACCTAATCCCCCTTCTGCACGATCCCGCAGAATTTCGGAAGTGCTTGTGGCATTCTTTTCTCTGAGACGCGCATTTTTAAAGGCCACATCTGTATGTCCATTCTTACATCCCACTATGGAACGCCGTTGGGGACAATACTTATTATATGCAACGCGTGAAATTTGGACGCATTAACACGCACAGTTTGTACGCGTAAATACGAAGTAGATGTTCGGGTGTCGCGTCAGACCGCACAACAGCCAATAGCGTTGCTCTATTTAGGATTTCATTGCATTTGTGATGCGATGGCACGTTGCTGTATACATATATAAACATCAGACGACATTTCTTTCCGTGAGGGATGATGTGCTGTTAGGTAAGCAAATACCTATGCAAACGTCACACGTAACATTTGTTCGTGAATGAGATCGTAATTTTACGTTAATGATGCATTTATACGTTGGTTGTGATGTCAGTGCTGTGTCATGCTGTGGCATCTCATCCCGTTTGTACTCATGCAGGTTTTTTGTCTCCGGTAACGTGGAAAAGTGGATTGCTCTCTACGATGGCTCTTAGAAATTTTTTATTAAACTGTCAAAGAACTTTTACAGACTGCGTTCAGTTGGCATCCTCTTATAACAGGCTATACACATGTATAACATATGTTAACATATGTATACAACATACAACACTGGATACGGCCATATAGCCAGGGTTTAATAATTAGTGAGGTCCACGGTGGGGTGTCAATAATTATACATAATAGTGCCAATAAATGCCATAAATCATTCAACTTTAATACATACAATGAATAATAAAGTTAGCAAAGGCTAAATACTAAATACTGTGGCTATTGTTTTTTTTTTTTTTTAATGACTGGAGTAATCTCCGAGTGGGCCAGCATCAATCTGGTATGAGAGACTCTGGAATGCTCCTTGAAGTCGGGATGTCAGTTTGACTGGAAATAATTAATACACATATACTGTATGTGTACTGTATATGTCAGATAAAAATAATCTAATAACAACAATATATTGTAACAATCACAAATTTAACAATTATATTATAACAATAAGGCAAATACAAAAGCAGAAAACAAAGCACCAGTAGCCTATAACAATTTACAAATCTTTATTCAACATTTAAACACAGACACAATCATACGACACATAAACATTACAGAATCACTACAGCAGGCGGACCACGTAAACTGTGGGGCAGCCAGTCCAAGTCCAAGTGTAAATAGCAACAGTTGTGGATTCAGTAGACATTTAGATGCTATTTACTTATAAATAGTGACAGATAACGTTACTATTTGCTCATCAGTATTGTTGTGCATTAAACATCCTGCAATATAACTGACAGTAGATCATTAGATTTATAAAACAATATTAAAATCATAACAACTTATTGAGATATTAAAGACCTAGAGCTACCCCCAACCTTACCCTAAATGTAACTTTTATGAATTAAAATGAATTTTAAGTCAAATCATTTTTATTGAAAACAAATGCGTTTAATAACTGTAAAGTTATAAAAAAAAGCGCTGTCAGTGGGAATAGAACCCCGGTCTCCCTTTACACGTTACGCCACAGAAACCGCTGACTAAAGAGGTGACTTTTTCCACAGATAGGGTAGACTGGCCTAGTGTAATTAGTTCTGCCAACAAGTAGGCTATTTGCAGTGGTCCAAATAGACACCTCGAATGTATTAACCAGAGGGGAAATATGGTCGTTGGATCACAGAGATCACTCACTTTACCTACAGGACAAATTCCTTTAACGTTACAAAAGAATATGTTAATTCATGCAGTCATTGAATGTATTTAATCATTGACTCTAAATTATCACCAGTTTAACTAAAACAGAAAAATTTGTATGTCGCACATCAAATAAGACTCAGAAATATTACACGTTCAAAAATGTCATGTTTACACGACGAAAACGTTCGTCTAGAAACACGTAACAAAAAATACACGGCCAAAAATGTTGCGTTAAGGCGATACAAACGATCGTGTCTTTAAATAACATGACAAAAAACTTTGCGTTTAGACGTACAAAACGTTTGCGTTTACACTGACCAAAAAGACGCGTACAAACTGTGCGTGTTAATGCGTCCAAATTTCACGCGTTGCATATAATAGGTATTGTCCCCAACGGCGTTCCATATCCCACAACGGAACACCTACACTTCTTAGGAGACATTACCGGCTGTCAATGGAGGATGGTGACGTACAGATCACCGAGGGCGGGGTCTATGCCAAAACCAGATGTCAATCAAATCACGTCGGTGGGGCTTAGCTCAATTCTACGTCACAGTGAGGGAAATCTAGAACAGGGTGTTCTGAGACAGTGCTTATGATTTATTGAGGTAGTAAAAAAACTACTGGTTGGATTTTTATCATTCTAGGGTGGTTTTGCTCACACACTGCCAACACACATTTATGTTCAAACACCATGTAAAAGTGAATTTTGCATAATAGGTGCCCTTTAAGAGCTCGCTCAAGTACTGCGGAGCTAAACCATTTAGTGCTTTGTAAGTAATCAGCAATATTTTAAAATTTATGCGATGTTTAATAGGGAGCCAATGCAGTTTTGACAGAACCGGGCTAATATGGTCATACTTCCTGGTTCTAGTAAGAACTCGAGCTGCTGTGTTTTGAACCAGCTGTATTTTGTTTATTAAGCGTGCAGGGCAACCACCCAGTAGAGCATTACAATAATCTAGCCTTGAGGTCATGAACGCATGAACTAATTGTTCCGCATTTGTCAATGACAGCATATGGCGTAATTTAGATATATTTTTAAGATGGAAAAATGCAGTTTTACAGATACTAGACACGTGACTTTCAAATGAAAGATTGGTATCAAAGAGCACACCCAGGTTCCTAACCGATGACGAAGACTTAACAGAGCAGCCATCGAGTGTTAGACAGTATTCTAGGTTATTACGCGAGGAAGTTTTTTGTCCAATAATTAGAAACTCTGTTTTTTCAGAATTTAGAAGTAGCTCAAAAATATGTGTGACAATTTTTTATAACTGCTTTATCTTTATCACTGCATCAAAGCACATTGCAGTCTTTGCAATCATCTACAAAAGCCACAATTATACATCTATACATGATGGTCTATCTCTACACCTTGCTCTTCTCCTTGCACTTGCCCACTGGCAGCTGTCCAAGAACTATTATATTGCAGATTGCCAATGAAAAACTGTGTGACAGTAGAAATGTAATATTTGGTGAACTAATAGTAAACTTGGGGGAGTTGAAAATGGCTTTGTGCAGAAAATCTGTGTGAATGAAAGTCTTGATTTTTCTAGTAAAGTGTTGTATTTGTCCCACAGTGTGACGGCTGTACAGTGGATCCATGCACAGTGTGTGCAGATGAACACGATACAACTAGAGCACACAAAAAACACAGCCTGGGATTGCTGTTTGTGTGACAATTATGTTTTTTATTTTTGAGCTACTTAAGTTTCATAAGCACTTCTCATTTTTGTCGACTACTACAAATAGCACATTTTCCAACTATATTACACAATGAAAACCGCTGAACATCATTACAATCACTGACCTCAGTAATTAACTTAAACATTTGAACTTATCTTGTAACAACTTATAGATATTGTAGACCATTGTTTTGAATTTTTTGTTACTATTTTTTTATTGAATTTTATGGACATTCTGTAATTTCCTCAAACTCTACAGTAAATATTGATGTGGACAGAGTGATGGTCATCCAGAAAAATAACCCATTGAAAATGCCATGTCAACTCTGCAGGAATTTTAATAATGGCAGTACAAAAAGCAAGAAATGAGCATGTTTTAATGTATTTTTGACAGACTTTGCCTCTCAATTTATCTTCCAAATTCCACAGTAAAATATCTTCGAAAATAGTTCTACTGTATTTGTTTTGATGTGCAATATAAATGTAGTTTTAAATACGTTTCATTTGTTGTTTGGTCAATTCGATGAATAACCGCTGAAATACTGGGGCACGTTAAAGCTCAAACTGGTGCGCAACGTTTTGCTACGGTTTCCGGGTTGAACGACATGTTTCCTGAAATGGTGTGCAACAGGGTTTAAGGTCGTTTTCTCTTGTTTGGTGGGTGTAGATCATTGTGATAAATGATCTGTACAGAAGTACAATATGATTTGTGTATTCTAACATGCTGTACTCTAAATTTGTTGGGCTCTTTAGGAGCGTCAGTGCGCATGTACTTAGAACACATATTTGTGTTCACTAAGTTTCATATTTGATATGTTGTATCGGTGATAAGAGCTCTTTTAATAAAAAAATTGCATTGTGTTCACATGTGGCAGTTGCTGTGTAATTTACGAGATGCACAACAGTGGGTGTGTCAAAAATGTCAGCCCAATCAGCAGCAACATGTGTATAAACCACGCGGTATTAAAGAGACAGTTCGCACAAAGGGTCCAAGTAAAGTCCTTTACAAATGTGTCCGCTGCAGCTCGGTATACACAACAATTGAAGATATTAGAAGACATGTTTGTCGTAAGAGTTTTATAGTAAAAATATAGCATATCAACAGTGATCAGCAATAATGATAAGCCTAATAGTCAAAATATAAATAATAAGGTCATATAGATCATAACACAGTCTCTGAGGTGAGAAGTGGATTATCCTTCATCTGAAATGTTTGTCTTTTCATCCTGAAATGCGAGGCAAATGTTGGATCACAATAATTAGGAACCAGTTTCCACAAATCCCTTCATTCGATTGGGATGTTCTCTGCTATTCTGGACGGCAAGGGAAGTGACTGACACGTCGAGCGTATTTTGCATTATTAAACACGCATTTATACCGATTTCATCAGACTCTGAAAACTCTTCAAAAAGAAGACAGAGAATGGCCTTCTCAGCTGCCGTAGTTGCAACTCTTGCATCATCAGAACGGGGTGTTCAACACACCACCGTTTCCGTTTAAAAAACCTTTTGCAACTTTTTTTTCGGGGCTGAACACGGCCCAGGTGTTTCTCAGCTTTTTGGCCCCTCGATGTATCCGTACCATAATTCCACAAATAGAATAGCATCAATATCCAAGCGCCATGAGTCGTATCAGTTCATCAGGTGCAGTCCATGATCTCTCTGCTCAGTTCTGGAGTTCTTGTCACTTTTATTCGCTCCGATCAGGAAATCCCTTAAACAAAAGTTGTACCCCCCACTAACTGACTATCTTCACCGCCGGAGACACTAGTTATCCAGCGCGGCCTTTTGGCTTTTCCCCAAGTCAGAGCTCCCGCACACAGACCTGTCATGAAAAGCACTCAGACATTCCTCAAATAATGAGCTTCACACGAATCACCTGTGCACATTATTATTGTTATTTTTTGAATGCTTTATTTCCAACAAATAGCATGTACAAGGATAGGGTGACCATACGTCCTCTTTTTCCCGGACATGTCCTCTTTTTGGACCTAATTTTTTTTCTAAAATCGCCCAAAATTCGACTTTTGCTTTTTGCATTGCTATGGCATTTCTTTTTAGGTCCTGACTTCTCACATGCCATTGGTCGGTCATGTATGCAAAAAAAACTGCATCACATCACCACGGCAACCGAGAGACTAAATTAAATTTCTAAATTATTTATACGTCACACACGCCTACCTGCCTTTTGATGTAAATAAACTGATAAATTGATTTTTATTTCCACTTCCCTTTTATCCAAAGAGACTGTCACATTCACCATGTGTCATCGTCCTGTCAGCAGTACACTGCCCAGAATCCTCTGTCATCACCTTCATCTGCACATCGTTATGATCATCCTCATCACCTGTGTTCATCATCTCCTTCACCTGTTGTCTTGTCATTTTCTCTGTGTATTTAAGTTCCTGGTTTTCACTCTTCAGTTGTCGGTCAATATTTGTGCTGTTTGTGTTAGCACTCTGTTTGTGCACTAGCACACTGTTCCGTGTATTCTTCAGTTAAAAATAAATATTGAGTGTTTTGGATCTCTGCCTGGAGCTTCATCTTCTTCTACCCTGAGACGTTACAGAGATGGAACTATTTGCAATGCATTTATCAATGGGAAATACATTATGCTAAAATAATGTGTCATATACTGTGGCTCACATTAACGGGGTCGCTTGCAGCACGAATTACGTGAGCAGCAACATATTCTGCTTCAAATATTGTGCATAGTTAACAGTGAGTGGTGGTTTCAGATATTATTTTATTATAGTGTATGATTTGTCCGTGCCGCACTCGTACCGATTCTTATTCTGCCTGACAGAAAGAAAAGCTTGTATCTTACTGAAGGCGGACCGGTTTGACCAATCAGATGAAAGGGGCGTTTCAGCGCCGCCCACGTGTGCAAATGAAATATCGAACCCATAAACCGATTTGTAAACCACAAACGGAAAATGAAAAATCGAGCCAAAATCTAATTTTTCGTTTTTTAAACTAAACTAAAAAAACGAATAAACGAGCTGGTTTTCATTTCTCATTATTCCATTCCAAACAGGAAATTAAATGATCAAAAAGTACACGGACGGTCGTTTTTAAAAAAAAAACGAAAAAACGAGATTTCGGCTTGATTTTTCGTTTTTTAGTTCACAGGCAAAAAATGAATAAATTACTTCAAAATTTGTTTTCCACATGTGGGCGGCCTGACACGCCCCCTTCCGGCGATCGGTCAAGCAAATCTGAGCATCTGTCATCAGTTGTCGCTCAGGTCAGATCTGTTCAACAAAATAATAGTCCTCTACTATGGCTACAGATTCTTAAACTGTACAGGGCAGGTCCTATTGGGCTTTCTTCTGTGCAACTTTACACATTTCACAGAAATCTTTACATCAGAAATATTAATTAGGCCATATTAGTCTGCCACCAGCCTGTTTTATTTAGCTGTGCGGAGTTAAATCTGTGTGGTGAAGCTGCGCTTGACAGCGCCATGCGGGAGAGGCTCACTGACCAATGTTCAGTCAGCAGTCAGAACTTTTCTTTTAGACGCTCCGTTTTGCCACGGGATGGTGATTGCAAATACTGTAATGCCAATCGGCTGAGGGTGGGTACCGATGATGGTGAAATACATTTTTACTGAAACTGTAATCATAGCCGCGACCCGTGAAAATGAGACAGATGATTGACAGGATGATAGCGGAGGCAATTAATGGAGCAAGATAACTTCTGTTAACAAAAACATAAATAAATATAAGAATAATATAATATAATATAAGTGACTTTGTCTTTGTTTTAATGTTTTTTGTTGTTTTTAATCAAATAATTGTGAACCACAAACTGAGCCTTCGTTTTAAAGGGCAATTTCCAAATATATTTTATTTATTTGTTATAATATGGGTATTTTATAATACAGCATAAATAAAAACAAACAGGACTCATGCCATTTATTGCTCCACGCCACAATGGATTTCTGGTGCCAGTCCACTTTGGGATTGTGACAGATGAGCCAGGGGTGACCAAGAACGACAGGTGCAAGGGGAGAGTCCATGATCAAAAATGAGAGGGTTTCAGTATGGTTGCCTGATGTGATGAGAGTGTCTGGTCCAGTGGTAAATTAAATGGTGGGGAGTTCTTGACCGTTGAGGGCGTGGACGGAAATCTTGTGTGTGAGTGGTCTGATGGGAATCTGAAGTCTGTGCGTGAAAGTGCAGTTCATGAAATTACCCTCAGCCTCGGAGTCCAGTAGTGCTTGACAGTCGTGTGAGTATGTAGTCCATCTCAGTCTTACCGGGAGGAGCGTAGATGATGATGAGGTCTTCTTGGCAGAGGTCCCACCCGATAGTAGCCTCCAGAGATGGGACCAAGTCACACATGTACAAGTCTCAAGTAAGTCTCAAGTCTTAACCTTCAAGTCTCAAGCAAGTCCCAAGTATTTTTTTCTTGGGCAAGTCAAGTCAAGTCAAGTCACAGGCTAAGTCAAGTCAAGTCCTGTAGTAGGTCAGGGCAAGTCAAGTCAAGTCACAGGCTATGTCAAGTCAAGTCCTGTAGTAGGTCAAGTCCAAGTCAAGTCACCTTATTATTGTAATTTTACCTGCAGAATCTGATCTTAATAAAGTGAAAAGACAAGACAAGAAGAAAGCCTTAAGTTTTCAAAAAGCATTAGACATGTGACCCACTATTCTGCTTCATAAGTACCATGTTGACAATACGATATGACGTGGTTTAATGTAGCCTAAACAATGATTACCAAATTTCTCTCTCATTGCTCCTCATAACCACTGAAAACGGTCAAAAAATCGAACCAAAAGTCAAATTATTATGGACGTTATCTGACATTAAGCGTTTCTGCTTCACATTTTCAGCAGGTCAGCAGAGCGGCTGTGGGTTGACTCCCCACGGTTCTCAAGGGCTTTATATGTAAGTCCTAACGTGAAAAAGCTTTATGGTTTAATGTAACTAAACAACGATTTAGGGGGGATTGGTGGGATGTAAAAACAATTTATTGCATCACAATAAGTGTATTGTGATTGTCAAAACATTTTAGTAACTAAACTGAATTGTATTAGGTTTAATGACAACATGTTGCAATGTTTACATGGTATAATTTCTGGTAAGCTATGCTTTTTTATTATTTCAATTAAATTCAATTATTGTGATTTGATTTAATCTTGACTCATTTGGATAAATATTAGGTAGGCTACACAGGGTTCAGGGCGCATGCGCACGCAGCGACTGGCAGTGAATGAGTGTTCGGCGTCCTCGTGTATGTTTGATGACGTTTCTTTTGTTTTAGTGTCTTAAAAGTTTTTATCCGTTTTTATGTTTCTACTGAAGGAGTGCTCTTAAAGTTTTACATTTGGTCGAAATGGATGCTTTTTATCTTTTTGCGTTATGGCTTGTGATGTACTGGATGGCCGCCGGTAAAACTTGCGGGGCTTTATGCCAAGGGAGGACAACATATACGAGAGAGACATTGTTGCAGCTCAAGAACAGTAACCCAGCTCGGGAAAATCTAATGTTGAATGTACCCAATTCGATTCGAAGGGATTACCAGGAAGCAAGGGACACGGTAAAGAAAAGGAAAAGGGGCAAACGAGGCGGCGTAAAAACTCGCCTAAAGAAACAGCGTTTCAACCGGGCTCCATTGCCTTCGATGATTATGGGAAATGTACAATCACTAAGGAACAAAGTGGATGAGCTTCAAGGAAATGTCCGCTACCAAAAGGATTTTATGAACTGTTGAATTATGGCATTTACTGAAACATGGCTCACAGAGAGTGACCGGGACGTCGATTTGTGTATGGATGGATTCGGAGCCCCTTTTCGTTTGGATCGTCTATCAAAGGTGACGGGGAAAACCCAAGGAGGAGGGGTATGTTTGTATGTCAACAAGCGATATTGCTCATGTGTTACTGTCAGAGAGCGTATTTGTACGCCTGACATAGAACTTTTATCGGTGTCCCTGAGACCGTTTTATCTACCTCGAGAGTTCCCTCAGATGTTTATCACAACAGTTTACATTCATCCGAAGGCAAACTCCGCGTCGGCTACTAGTACAGTATTTGATGTTGTACAGAGGTTACAGTCAATCTCACCGGAGGCACCAAACTTTATCCTTGGTGACTTTAATCATGTCTCCCTAAAACAGACTCTTAAAACTTTCCATCAGTATGTCTCCTGTCCGACCAGACGGGGAAAGACTTTAGATCTGTGTTATGGATCGGTGAGAGGTGCATATAAATCTATTCCTCTGGCTCCCTTGGGCTCGTCAGATCACAATTGTGTCCATTTGCTGCCCACATATAAGACTGTTTTAAAAAGGGAGAAACAGTGACTAAGGACATCCGAGTGTGGTCAGACGATGATGTGTCCTGTCTACAAGACTGTTACAGCTGTACAGATTGGGACATTTTTAAACAGGACTGTGGTGACGATTTGGACTTAATGGTTGATGTTACATGCTCATATATGGCTTTTTGCAGGGACATGATAATCCCATGTAAAAAGGTCAAAATCTATTCCAACAATAAGCCCTGGGTTACTAAATCAGTTAAGTCCTGTTTACAAAGGAAAAAATTTGCATCTAAACACGGAACAACTATGGACTTACATGTGGCTACTAAGGATTTGAAGACTGAAATCCTTAAAGCTAAACAAAGCTATAAGGAAAAATTAGAAAATAAGATGGCATCCAAAAATCCTGGCTCAGCATGGGCAAATATGAAAACCATAGTAGGCCTTCAGAACTCAAACTGCAGCAATCAGGTTACTTTAAATGGTTTTAATTCTGATTTTGAACTGGCAAATGCACTCAACTACTTTTACTGTCGTTTTGACAATTTGGATTTCAGTAAAGAAATCCAGGAGTTGAATTTTAAATTAATGGATGATCAGCATTTTAACATCGACCTTCAGGAGGTTGAAAAAGCTTTTAGACTTGTAAAGGCAAATAAAAGCCCAGGTCCTGACAGCATCTGTGGCAGACTATTAAAGTCATGTGCAAAAGAACTGAGCCCTGTATTTCGTGAGATTTTTAATAAGTCTCTGAAGACACAACATGTACCGATCCTCTGGAAGGATGCGGTGGTCATCACTGTCCCTAAATGCAGTGGTCCTAAGATGATTAATGATTTTAGGCCGGTTGCTTTGACTTCCGTTTTAATGAAAATCTTTGAGAAATTAGTGCGGTCTGAGATCCTAAGGTTGACCGAACATAAATTGGACCCTATGCAGTTTGCATATAGACCTCACAGAGGAGTACATGACGCTACAGTCACAATGCTAAATTTGCTATTAAGACATTTGGATGGCCAGAGGACACATGCTAGACTTTTATTTGTTGATTTTTCTTCAGCCTTTAATACAATTCAACCACACATTTTAATCAAGAGGCTCTTAGATCAGTTTGCGTTAAGCAATAATTTGATGGGTTGGATTTTGGATTTCTTAACTAACAGAACACAGAGAGTCAGAGTAAATGGTGTCTTATCTGAACAGAGGAGTTCCTCTACAGGGTCTCCTCAAGGATGTGTGCTGTCTCCACTTTTATTTATTTTATATACAAATATGTGTCAAAGCTTGTATGATAACAGAATTATCATAAAGTATGCGGATGACTCAGTTATTTTGAGTTTACTTAAGGAGAATGAGACCTCACATGGCCCAATTATTGAGGATTTTGTCAGTTGGTGTGAGGAATCTTACTTACAGCTTAACATATCAAAGACCAAGGATATGATCATTGATTTTAGGAAAAGTACTCATCCAAGTGAACCTACCTCAATTAAAGGCCAAACAATAGAGTATGTACAATCATACAAACACCTTGGGACTATTATTGATGAGAAACTGAATTTTGAAAAGAATTGTGAGGCTCTGTGCAAAAAGGGGCACCAGCGTTTATATTGCCTAAGGAAATTATCTGTGTTTAATCTTGACCAAACAATAATGAAAATGTTTTATCATGCTTTTATTGAATCTGTGTTGTCCTTCTCCACTGTTGTATGGTATGGTCATATATCTTTAAAGGTGCCGTAGAATGGATTATTTTATTATTTTATAATGTTTCCTGGGGTGCCCTTATAATGTTAGTATGTTTTTTAGATCAAAATTTGTTATAATTTAGAAATAAAAGGCATATTTCCTAGCCTGATTTCATCACCTGATTTGAACACTCTGTTTGAAGGGGCGTGTCTGCTGTGAGACTTCAGTGTTGTTGCCCACTGCTGTGATTGGCTGACATGCTTGCATATGAAATATCTGGCATTACATGTAGAGCTATCTGGAAAACTTTTACTATTACAGCTTTTATACGTTTTTACTATTACAGCTATCGGGATTAACGAATCATGAGAAGTTTTTTAAGTATTTAGATCTATTCCAGCATTGAGCAGATGACAGCCTGTTGATCGCGTGAATGAAGATCTTATCACTGCAACGCGATTTACTGATGCACAGTGTTGAACGACTTTGAGAGAAAGATTATCTGTCTGAACTTGAACAATTACACATCAGAAATTCACATAACCCACTGGTTCTCCAGAGGCTCGGATGAAGGAGCTAAAAAAATATTTTTGTGTTCATTTGTACATCCAAACACTGAGCAACTGCCATGCTTCGTTCGCTCGTTTGCAAGCCACGATGTCTCTCGAGGAAAAAACAATATCGCGCTGGATCTAGATAACACAGTGTAAATTATCGTTAATAAAATCACTACTTACCGCTTGCGGGAATATAACTTTAGTTGAAATTGCCCCCTTCGTCCGTTTGAGACGCCGAGAGATGCCTGGCTGCTTGATATTGTTCCAGGTTAGAAAAACAGTCCGTGGTGAAATGGGCAGAGCAACTAACAACTTTGAATTAAACTGTAGCGGTATCCGATTATAGATAGATAGATAGATTATAGATAGATCTGCCATTTTCCCTATGATCCTCGCTTGTTTCTTCACCTGCAGAACTTCTGATGATTCGGCTGTGCAGTTCCGCCTGGCACTGAACATGGGCTGGCATATGCAAATTTTTGGAGGCGTACATATTAATGATCCCGACTGTTGCGTCACAGTCGGTGTTATGTGGAGATTCGCCTGTTTTTCAGGGGTGTTTTTCAAAAACGAGATTTAAATAAGAAAGAGAAAACTATGGTGTTTGAGACTCACTGTATGTCATGTCCATGTACTGAACTCTTGTTATTTAACTATGCCAAGATAAATTCAATTTCACATTCTAGGGCACCTTTAAAGGCAAAAAATCAGTTAGACCAGATAGTAAAATGGTCTGGCCGTTTGATAGGTGAGTCTAAACCAGGAGTGGCATCCCTGTATACCAAACAGTTACAAAGGATGGCCTTCTCAATCTTACATGATGACTCTCACCCCCCTGCACAGTGAGTTTCAGTTATTGCCGTCTGCGAGAAGGTATAAAGTTCCAAGGTGTAGAACGAAAAGATATAAGAGCAGCTTCGTACCAAATGCGATTAATATGATTAACAAAATGTAGAGGTGGTTCTCAGAAATGTTGTAATAGGGTTTTATGATTTTTCATCTGTTTTATTTTAAATTGTTTTTTATTGATTTTTAAGTTGTTTGTTTTTAGGTTCTTCTTAAGGTTCTTTTATAAAGACCACATTTAATGTTTTGAGAGCACTTTCTTGAGAGCACTTTATTCAGTATGAGTATTTCATTATTTGTTCCTATGTATTGTGGAGTGTTCTATGTTGTGTGTTTTTGTATTGGATGCCATAGTCATTGCACTGTAAAACAAATTTACCTACGGGTACAATAAAAGTAACCTAACCTAACCTAACCTAACATAGGGTAGGCGTGTTAGTCCATATTATGGTCATCAAATGGCTTTCCTGAGGTAAATGTTATGTGACATAATTGTTCTCCAGCTGTTTTATTGACCCTTTTGTTTGATTGATTGGTCGATATTATGTATGAGGAATATACATTTTGGTAAGTTGTACTGTATCTTTCAGTGTTCATGCGTGTTTATTTACTATTGGATTGTAGAGATGATCGGTTCACGTGCCGCTAGGGGATCTTTCGCGTCACATTTACAAGAGCCAAAACGGTATTTATTGTTTAAATTTCGTAATAAAAGTGACAGGTTTTGAGAGCTGAGATTTTTTTCTATCATAACTAACCTGCTCTGTCTAGTCTGTCGGTCTCCATATCCTCTTTGCTTCGCGATTTTTCTGTGTGTGAGAAAATGGATGTGTGGCGTGAGAGCGTGTGAAAAGTATCAATTGCGTGTGTCTCACGGTGACTGCGTGAGAGTTGCCAGCTCTGAACTGTTTGTCTTTTGCCATCTTGTGAATAATTCTTGAAGCCGAAAGCGATAACCCTCGGTACCCCTCCGGCTGACATGTTAGTGTGATATCTGATCTAAGTGGGCGTGGTGTGCGCAAGGTACGAGAGGGCATGACTGATGATAGTGTCGTGATCCAGTCACGACAACGCTATACTCAGCCTGCGCTCCAGCTGGGTAATCAACTTTATTTTTTTAAATAATTATATATTTTATATTCATACTGAAAACATGATGTGATTAACACTCAAGTCATTCAATTAATTGTGTCTCAAGTCAAGTCAAGGTCCGAGTCTTTAACTTCCAAGTCCGAGTCAAGTCTCAAGTATTTTATTTTTTGTCAAGTCAAGTCACAAGTCATAAAAATAGTGCCTCACAGTTACTATCGGGCTTGGACCTTTTACTGGGCAGTTGTTCAGATAGTGGCCTGCCCCTCCACAGTAGAGGCAGAGGCCCTGGGATCTCCGCCTCTCCTTCTCATCCCGGGAAAGCCGAGCTCGCCCTACCTGCATGGGCTCGTGATCGTAGGTAGGGCTGACCGCGTCCCTGCCGCTAAACCGCTGACTCTCAGCTCCTCCAGGCACTCGGCTGGAAAGGACACGTCACTTGACTCTGGACAGTTGTGCATCTACCTTTAAGGCCAGATCAATAAGTCCATTAAGTGTAGTCGGGAGGTCCAGGACGTAGATCTCCTTCTGGACGCGGTCAGCCAGCTCATGCAGGAACATGTCCCACTGCACCTCCTCGTTCCAGCAACAGATGAATGATGGTGAAGGAGATGAAGCCCGCTGGTGAATGAGTGAGAATATCCAGACACAGAACGAGGAACACAGCAACACCGAACGGAGAGTCCCTCTCACGGACATCAGACAGCAGCACGGAACAGGAACGCCAAACAGGAACGGGAAATAAGAGACAGCACATGGAGACTTCAACAAACAATCTGACAATGAGAGGAGAAAACAGTGAGTCTTTAAATGTGTACTGATGAGCCGTGATGAACTGCAGCTGGTGCTGCTAGCGAGATCAGCTGTGCCGCTGATCAGATGTAAGGGCTCGTCAATTCAGGGGTCAGGCTACACAGTGAACTCAACGATTCAGGGAGCAGGCTACACAGTGAACTCGATGATTCAGGGGGCAGGCTACACAGTGAACTCGACGATTCAGGGAGCAGGCTACACAGTGAACTCAATGATTCAGGGGCAGGCGACTAGGGGTGTCACGATTCTCCAAATCCTCGATTCGATTACATTTTCGATTCTAAGGTCACGATTCGATTTGAATCTCGATTTTATTTATTTTTTTTTATTTTTTTTAAGCACAGGTTGCTACCAGTTTTAGACTAGACTAGGGCTGGGCGGTATGACCAAAATTCTTTTTTCACGATATGACTCATTTTATTTCACAGTAACAATATATTTCACAATATAGTTATGCTATTCTGGAGAAATCGACAGAAAGGGCTTTATGTATAATAAATAAACCCAAATAGCCTACTTTAGAAATGAAAGTACTTCACCTTGTTTGATTTTATTTTTCTTTTATTTGGTAAATGATTTATTTGGTAAACTATTTTGATAGCTAAATATATTAAACAAAACACAACCATCAACTTTTAGATGAACTGCCCCCAACTGATTGATATTAAATACAACTCGTATGTGCGATTAAACTTTAAAGAAAGTATGCTGAATAACTTTTCAATCTCATGTTATTGTTTCACTTCATCATTCAGTTTATAATATCTGAATATTTTATATTGAACTATTCTATTCATAATAAATTAGTTACTTCCTTTTAATTGTATAGGATATTAGTAATACTAGTGGTTTAGATGTGTTCCTTCCCCGGTAAAGTTTTGCCATGCTTATACTGCGTTTTTAAGGGGCTTGTTTTGCTCTTTTTGTGATATCTGGCAACCCGTCACCTGGAGCTTAATCAAGAAAAGTTCAGAAGTGACTAGAAGGAGAGCAGCAGTAATAAAAACCTTACAGCAGCTACTGTTAGCATTGACTAAGTAGTTTAAATTATACACACCTTGTAACTGTGTCATTATTTTACCATAGCCCGGTGAACCGCGCTCCCTCTCAGTGCGTGTGCACGCGCGCGTCTTTTGTATCAGTAAAATATGATCGAGTTTGAGCGTCTTCAAGTTGTAATCACGTTTTGAATCAAATGAAGATTTTATCAGCTGGTTCAGTGGCCAGTTGTTTGGATTTAGAAAATATAACGCGTGCTGTACATTTTGGCTCAGATACAGGATAATATTCGCTTTAACTAGCAGGCTGTTCATTACCATGGCAACTGCTTGCGCGTCCTTTCTGAACGTAACTGTACACATACAGATAGATACATTATATAAGGTTATTTCTATTTGTTAGAAGAATATTGATATATGAGCTTCTTGTAAGGTAGCCTAAGCCCCGTTGCGAGCATGTACGTCCCTCTAAACTTTCTGGGTGCTGCACTGCGCTCTAGTTGACTTCTGTTCTGCAAGCCGACCGCACCGGACGTGACATGGGGGCGTGGCAGTATCGACGATTCAATTTTTTAATTCGATGATCAAGGTTGTGGTTTAATTTCGATCGATTTCGATACAAAATCGAAATCGTGACACCCTTACAGGCGACGATTCAGGGGGCAGGCTACACAGTGAACTCGACGATTCAGGGGGCAGGCTACACAGTGAACTCGACGATTCAGGGGGCAGGCTACACAGTGAACTCGACGATTCAGGGGGCAGGCTACACAGTGAACTCGACGATTCAGGGGGCAGGCTACACAGTGAACTCGTCGATTCAGGGGGCAGGCTACACAGTGAACTCGACGATTCAGGGGGCAGGCTACACAGTGAACTCGACGATTCAGGAAGCAGGCTACACAGTGAACTCGACGATTCAGGGAGCAGGCTACACAGTGAACTCAACGATTCAGGGGGCAGGCGACGATTCAGGCAGCAGGCTACACAGTGAACTCAATGATTCAGGGGGCAGGCGACGATTCAGGGAGCAGGCTACACAGTGAACTCGACGATTCAGGGGGCAGGCTACACAGTGAACTCGACGATTCAGGGGGCAGGCTACACAGTGAACTCGATGATTCAGGGGCAGGCTACACAGTGAACTCAACGATTCAGGGGGCAGGCTACACAGTGAACTCGACGATTCAGGAAGCAGGCTACACAGTGAACTCGACGATTCAGGGAGCAGGCGACGATTCAGGGAGCAGGCTACACAGTAAATTCAAATGCTACACTTGAGCAAACAGTTTGTGAATAGGTTACTACAAATGATGGCTGTGAATAAAATGAAGAGTTTGGCTCCAAAACCCGATAAAAAAAAAAAAAAAAATTAGTTCCAGCAAAAATCAGTATTGGGTCGGTATTGAAAAGTACATTTTTAATCTTACTTAAAATGCGATATCCGCCATGTTATTCTATCATGTTTTCTCCCTTTCTTTCCAAACCGTGACAAATGCTAGTCTCCTTTCTTTGCAGAATGCAATAAATCCGCTCAACCAACCACAGCGCACCATTCCACGCATTGTAAACAGTAACTGCTGCGCTTTGAATACACCCAGCGTCCTAGTTTTCCTTACCTACTTTGTACTTTTTGATCAACAAACAAACAAAAATTCATACATTTGACGGCATTGATGAACCTGTGGTGGTTTCTGCCGTAGGGAAACGTACGCCATCGAAATATAATAATTTACGTGAGGAGATTAAGAAGATGAGGCACGCGGGAGGAGGAAAAATGCCGACTGTAGCTTGTTCTCACACGACAGCATCAAACTTCTGTCACGCTGACATGTTGACCCCAGGGGATCTTTTAAAAAACTTTCAATTCTTGTACTCAAAGTCAACAAAACCGAGCAGGACCAAGCCATTTTACAGCTGATCGCCGTCAAAAAATTTTAGGAGGTATTTCTTAGCGATGGCTGATTAAATGTATTTTAGTCCAATGCCTGTATAGCCCCTATAAGATTAGTACTGACCGAGTTCAGAGGCTGTCATATGTGGATAAACTTACTTTGTTGAGTATTTTCAACAGTTTCTATATGAAAAATAACTTTTTTATTGATTCAATGGATTAATTGCATTTTGAAAAAAAAGTCATGAATTTATTGCATTTTTGGGGGGAAAAGTTTGAAACAGAGAAAAGTTGCTTTCATCTTGCCACTGTAAGCCCGTCTATTGGTCCAATGGAGGTTTTCCAATAACACGGGGAAGGTTTCTTGGCGCGTTACTTTTATGCAACACAACAAGATTAAATGGAACACAATTCTCATATGTATTTACTCGTTTATTTCATCTGACTCCATAAATGAAAAGGTTTTAATGATATCATTAAACATGAATGAATATTTGATTATTCTTTTAACTCTGATTATATTTTACCCGTTTAGGTTAGGAAACTATATCGCTTAGCAGTCCTTCTCCTAAGGATGCACGACACAATCTCGCCAGTCTGATTTCTCAAAACAGAGGTAACTGGCTAAATATCTGAGATTTGGCGTATTCACACGTACAAAATAACAGACACTTACATAGCCCCCTTGAATGCCACCTCAGGAACTTAATCAAATTGTTTCACTTTAGTAGAGGTCATGACCACCATAAAAGATGTTTGTCGATCAACTTACTTTTCTTAAAATGGCTTTAGTTTAGTCAAGCCCGTGGTATAACCACGTACACGTATCTAAAGGAACATTTAAATGAGAACAGAGGTTATGGAACGCACCCGAATCCAGGTTGATCAAACAGCCTTTGCTGATTCTGGACGGAAATAACTCGCCCCCCTCATTCAAGTACACTTGAATCTGATAATCAAGTATTAGTCGTCACTAATGTCTAGCGCAGGCTTGTGGAAATATACGGATCCTATAATCTATAAGAGTAAAAACAATCTCAGAGTCAGTCAGAATGAAATCAAACGTTTACAATTTATTGACCAGGTAATGAAGCAATACTTCAAAATTCGCAAGAATAAAATCATCAGTTAATCATAACATAACAACAATTCAGGAATCGAAGAATTTGTAAAGATTATTACCTGGCAACGAAAAATTACACACATGCGGTTGTGTGGGCAGTCAACCTACAGACTCCTCGAACTTTCTGCACCTTTTCCTTATATACCCAGATAATTCAATATTCTTACCAAATGGTCGTCTATCATTATAATTAGATTTTGGTTCCCTATTCAGGGATTCACACTGGGAGATCAGAATTTGTATTTGAATAGGTTCTTGTTTTACATACAGGAGGTACAGTCTGAATGGAGGACCTGGGGGAGCGAAACACCTTTAGAGGATACATCACTTTTCTCATATTTTATAACTTCTTTTAGCTTTTCCTTATGGTTGGGAGAATGAGACCATTTTACCAGACGCACTGAGACACTTTAAATGATATCAAACATGTATAGATACTTCTTGTACATAGTTTACATTGCATAGGTTTTCAGTGTATTTCAGGTGAGGAGGAGGGGGGAATGAAGGGGAGACAGTGTGTGTGAAGTGTGAACTGCACTGTGGGCTGCGCCTCGAAATCCCTGTTACATATGCAGGAGATAGTTCAAGTGTTAATTTTCCGAAGCCTTTTGTTTCATCGAGGGGTTGACCAGACGAGACATACTGGCACCAGCCTTACAGCACTTTCTTGGTAAAGAAAACACATTTTTACTCAAATTAATCAAAATGGATTTATCACGTTTTGAACCAAACTATAATATTCAGAAGTAAACAGTGTAGCTGACAGAGTGTTTATGTCAGAATGTTTATTTTTAAACCACAACCTTCTTAGAGCTTCTTTGACCGATACAACCCTCTAATATCAATGTTTATTTTTAAACCACAACCTTCTAAGTGCTTATTTTACCGATATATTTAACGATATCTTTAGCATTTCTAATCCAAACAACGTCAAACTTGGCGCTTCTCTTACTCGTGCCCGTAGTGAGACACCTGTCAAGTTTGAAATCCATCGGACTAACGGTTCAAGAGATATGCGAATTACAGACATACAGACAGACAGACAGACAGACAGACAGACGTTTCTAATTTATAGATGGACTAGTGCAAAATGCCCGTGAAAAATCAGTTTTTGTGTGTGTTTTTAGTAATTGTTGGTTTGGTGTGTCTGAGTGCTCATTGTTACAATTACACAGCAAAAGTTCAGTGACAATTTTATTTGTGCATGGTAGAAAGCACACAGTGAACTCTGAGAAAACGCTATGCTTGAGCAAACAGTTTGTGAATAGGCTACCACAAATGATGCCCGTGAAAGAGACTGTGAACGCATTGAATATGATATATTTAGCTTGTGAATAGCATAGGCTACTATTACACAATAGCGATAACGTTAAGCGCACCAGAATGAAATATAATATTCAGAAGTAAACAATATTCAGAAGTAAACAGCATAGCTGGCTTACAGATTCAGATAACATCCACAAATGAATAAGCGCGTCGTGATTCAGGGAGCAGTGCAAAGTGCCCATGCAAAATCAGTTTTTGTGTGTGTGTCACGGGGTGACAAACAGCCCCGGAACAATTCCCCTTTGGAGAATTGTTCCCGTTGGGACGTCTTTAGCGCAACACCGTCCCCGGACCTGTATGAGTGTTTGTCGTCATGACAACTAAACGGCAGATTGGTGACAGGTGTAAGGACTTCACGCTGAGTGTTTGATTGAGACCACTCCCGCTTCTTGACAGGATAAAAACACACAAGGAAGAGAAGGCTGGTTGTGCTGTGTGGTGTTGCGCTGTTCTTCTGCCCCGTTGATCTGGATTGTTCTTCCCCCTGATTGTTGGTGGCTTCTCTCCCGTGGGGATTTGTTTATGGAACTGCAGTTGAGGGGTTGTCTTGAAGGAAAAGGAGTGTTATTTGAGAGGACTCGGGGACGGTCAAGAGGAATGAAATTCGCTGACTGAGCTGGGGAAGAGAGAGATGAGTAGTTATCAGACTGAATCTCATAACTGCATGTGTTTTACACTAAATTGGGTATTGGATTGAAGTGTTTGGAGCATGTGTACACCTTTCACCGAGTGAAATATTGATTCCTGTTGATTTCCTCATCTCCTCTCCCCGATTGGAGTCCAGCAGAGTGAAGTCCGTCTGTGACCGTGAAGACCAATCTCTCGAGTGTTCTGTCCGCCCCTGGCGATCATCAGTCCGGTAGACCAGGATCTGTGGGTGAGTGCTGGCCTTATGCGCACTAGAAGAGTGGAATTGCAGTGTGTAAATTGACGTTTCCCCTCACGAATACATGTTTAGAGTTGGATTGCAGTGTGTGTGTGTGGAAGAATACCTGTTATTGCCCCGCAACTGCCCATGTGCCCTGGGGATCTACTAGTTACCACGAGAGCTGAGTGAGATTGCTTACATCTACGTGCGGTGCCTAGAAAGAAGAACCTCTGCGAGACAACATCACCTCATTTGAGAACTGTATACTGCTGTTGAAGTTGATTCTGTCTGTCCTAGAGAAGCCCCGTTCAGCCTGCGACTGTGAGTCTGCTGCAGCCTTAAGCCTACCTGCATGGTGTGAAGTTATCTGTCCCCTGCAACACACGTGAGAACTGTACACTGCTGTTGAAGTTGATTCTGTCTGTCCTAGAGAAGCCCCGTTCAGCCTGCGACTGTGAGTCTGCTGCAACCTTAAGCCTACCTGCATGGTGTGAAGTTATCTGTCCCCTGCAACACACGTGAGAACTGTACACTGCTGTTGAAGTTGATTCTGGCTGCCCTAGAGAAGCCCCGTTCCGCCTGCGACTGTGAGTCTGCTGTAACCCTGAGCCTATCTGCATGGTGTGAAGTTATCTGTCCCCTGCAACACACGTGAGAACTGTACACTGCTGTTGAAGTTGATTCTGTCTGCCCTAGAGAAGGCCCGTTCAGCCAGCGACTAAGCCCCGTTCAGCCTGCGACTGTGAGTCTGCTGCAACCTTAAGCCTACCTGCATGGTGTGAAGTTATCTGTCCCCTGCAACGCACGTGAGAACTGTACACTGCTGTCGAAGTTGATTCCGTCCGTCCTAGAGAAGCCTCGTTCAGCCTGCGACTGTGAGTCTGCTGCAGCCCTAAGCCTACCTGCATGGTGTGGAGTGATCTGTCCCCTGCAACACACGTGAGAACTGTACGCTGCTGTTGAAGTTGATTCTGTCTGTCCTAGTGAAGCCCCGTTCCGCGTGCGACTTGGAGTCTGCTGCAGCCGAGCCTTGATCCCTCCACTCACCTGTGATACTCACCTGTCCAACGCTCTCCCACTGTGAGTCTGACGCCAGTCTGTGAAGGAAGTGATCTCCGTTCTCTTTACTCACCTGTGATACTCACCTGTCCAACGCTCTCCCACTGTGAGTCTGACGCCAGTCTGTGAAGGAAGTGGTCTCCGTTTCTCTACTCACCTGCGATACTCACCTGTCCAACGCTCTCCCACTGTGAGTCCGACGCCAGTCTGTGAAGGAAGTGGTTTTCGTTCTCTCTACTCACCTGTGATACTCACCTGTGATATTCACCTGTCCAACGCTCTCCCACTGTGAGTCTGACGCCAGTCTGTGAAGGAAGTGATCTCCGTTTCTCTACTCACCTGTGATACTCACCTGTCCAACGCTCTCCCACTGTGAGTCCGACGCCAGTCTGTGAAGGAAGTGGTTTTCGTTCTCTCTACTCACCTGTGATACTCACCTGTGATATTCACCTGTCCAACGCTCTCCCACTGTGAGTCTGACGCCAGTCTGTGAAGGAAGTGATCCCCGTTCTCTTTACTCACCTGTGATACTCACCTGTCCAACGCTCTCCCACTGTGAGTCTGACGCCAGTCTGTGAAGGAAGTGGTCTCTGTTCCCTCTACTCACCTGTGATCTCCGTTTCTCTACTCACCTGCGATACTCACCTGTCAAATGATGGCCAATGACTGCCGCAGGGCCCCCCCTATAAATATAGGTAGTAGTCCTTCTGACTGCCCTCTTGCTCTGTAACGGAAGTGTGTCATACTTCAGGGTCGCTCACTTCGTGTGTTGCTCTGCTGTGCTACAGGTAAGGTAGCGGCTTTACTGTCTCTGCACTTATTCCACTGTTATCAGCTACAGTTAAGTTTATTATGTATGAACGCTCGTAGATCTCCGGTTTGCGGGCCAGTCCTCCACTCCACTGTTCAATGCATTCAAAATCGGATCTTACCGATAGTTACCTGTGCTGTTTGCACACTTTGAGTTGCCTCCTTCGGGTTGACAAACTGATCGGTATGTAGGCTAAATGGTGTAGGATTTATTTTTGTATTATTTGGGGTTAACTACGATTTCTATAAATAATAGGAACCGGGCTGGTTCAGCTGGAGATCATCTTCAGCCGCATAGCATTTACCCACTGGCTGCTGTTAGTGCATGTTCTGAATATTGTAACAGATTGCTGCACACTCGTCCTGCCTTTACGGCCACTGGGCAACTACGACCATACGGTCAAATGTGTGAGCCACCTGTTTTATGTGGGCCAGTGTTTTTAAAATGTTTGAAAGTAGTTGAAGGGGTGATCTTTGCATTTATAATTTGGTTGATTAAGTTTCTTTTCTTTTTCATTATTTTGTTTTCAATTTAGTTAAAAGTTGTATTTACATTTTTGTTTGATTCTTATTACTAAGTTTAGTTTTCTTTGGTTAAGTTCTCATTGTGTTTAAATTATATTTAGTATTTTGTTTCTCTTGGTTTATTGACGTGTTTTCTTTTTGAATTTATATTATTTTGTTTTGCACTGCCTTCCTGGAACCACTGGTGGTTCTGGCAGTTTATATTGTCCTTATATTGTGATAAGTTTATTTCAGTTTGTTCTGTTTTTCTTTCTGTTCAGTGAATCCCTGTTAATTGTGTGTGTTAATTGTGTGTGTGTGTGTGTGTGTGTGTGTGTGTGTGTGTGTGTGTGTGTGTGTGTGTGTGTGTGTGTGTGTGTGTGTGTGTGTGTGTGTGTGTGTGTGTGTGTGTGTGTGTGTGTGTGTGTGTGTGTGTGTGTGTGTGTGTGTGTGTGTGTGTGTGTGTGTGTGTGTGTGTGTGTGTGTGTGTGTGTGTGTGTTCGTGTGTTCTCAGTTGCTGAGAGCCGAAGGTGTTGGTGTCCGGGTGGTGGTGTCCCTTTCTGTGTGCTGTGTTGTCTACCCCTTTTTTTTGCTGTGTTCACTGCTGTGTTTGTGTTCACGGGTGACCTCTCCCTTGGATTATTTACTGCCCTCGTTACCTCCTTCTCCTCCACTGTAGAGTTGTGACGTTCGCGAACGAACGGATTCTTTTGAACGTCTCATAAACATGAACGATGGGAGCCGAGTTGCGGCTGGAGGGGAACCGTTCTTTCTGTCGTTCTTTTTTTCCTATGCGCGTTTCACACAGATGCACACAAATTAGCTCCTCCGCGAGACAGAACAGTTATAGGGGGAGGGGCGCACCCAGCGCAGGGTATGGCGCTACTGCCTAACAGCATGATGATAGTTGTGCACGCATCCTTCACGTGAGTACCCCAGTGGAAAAAAACCCTGCGTGCCTCTGTCATTGGGTAGGAGGAGCGGAGCCATGACTTGTGCACGCTGCCGTCACATGCTTACTCCAGTAAAAAAACACACAAAAAAAACACGTAGGAGTGCCATGTAGACATTTCCATTTTATTTATTCTAATTTTATCTACAGTATATATTTAAAACTTTAAATATTTTTTGCTTTCTATCAAAATAATGTGTGATAACAATGTTCTTGTGTGGAAGTGTTTGTAGTAAAAGCTGTTTTGCACAGAAATTCATTGCAGCCGGCTTTGTTTTTGATGTTTATTTGTGAGTAGGTATTGTATGAATAACATAAGTCAACGTAGCTTTACACATACACACACTTTGTACTAAAGGTAAATCCAAAATTGTGATGTCACTGTCTAATATAGTCCACACATGACAAATAAGGTAATAATCAATATTTCAGAATAATTCAAACTCAGATATTGGTGTGTGATATCTGAGTTTTAATTATTTGACTACAAATCCCACCTCATCATTCCTCCCAGTGATTATTTCCAGGCTAAACTGAGATGCCCCCAAGCTGGCTTCTTAAAACTGACAAAATATTTAAAAAGAGCCAAAAGAGTTCAAAAGTTATTTTGAATGGCTCTTTGAAAGGAACGGATCGCCAAGATCTGGATCCCCTCAAAGAGCCATAAATCCCATCACTACTCCACTGGTAAGCCTCAGCAGCAATTATATGTATTTTCTTGTTTCCTTTCCCAAGGTATGAATGTGGTTTCAATTGTTTTAAAATTATTGAAATAAAATTTGTTCCTTTTTTGAATCTCGTCTCTGGCTGAATGGGCTTTATGCACAGCTGCACCACTTCCTTAACTTCAGGCAGGTCCTTTGTTTCCTGTTTGCCATTATTGGACCAATAGGTTAATCCAGGTGGTCAGGCACACCTGGATTAATCAGTTTATCCAATAAAGGCTGACAGGAAACAAAGGACTTGCCTGAAGTTCAGGAAGTGGTGCAGCTGTGCATAAAGCCCATTGTATACGTACCTGTGTGTCCTTAAAGGTGCCATGTGTAAGAATTGAGGTAAAAATATCCAAAAAATGAGCTACACGCATCAAAAGAATGAGAAGAAATAAGGGCGATGATGTCATTAAAAAAATGACAAGTTATAGTGCTGCAGAGATATCAACCTGAATTAGCATTAGCATTACTAGCCACGGCCCGACAGGTGTCGTAATACCAGTTTCGGCCATGGGAGGCGGTATGCGGGCAACATAACCACCAGTCAAACATGCAATACATGAATAACTCGCACGGCTTGTGGGCGTACTTGAACCTGATGTCAATCGTGTGGAAAGCTGGTGGAAAGTAGCCTACTGCCCACTACTACATTCAAATAAAATCTGATAAAAAAAAGGAACAGAACCAGAGTAAACATTGGCACTGCTTTCCATCGCTGGAGACAACTAATGGACATGAAAGAAATGAGGTTCGACTCCGAACTTGCAACATTTCCTTTGGATTGGTAAGTAAGATGCTGTTAGTATTTCGTTAGAAGTTTGTTTTATATGTTTGTGTAGTTTTTTCGGGAAGTTATAACATAGAAATGTATCGAAGGCTGTTCGATAAACGTATAACGTACATAAATATAGTATTGTAATAGTACACATATATAGCACAATCTCTATAGCTCTTTTTTTCTTGCCAACTACGTGACCTATATTATGTTTATTAAATGGCTTTCCTGAGGTAAATCTGACATAATTGTTCTCCAACTGTGTTATTGACCTCTTCACGCTGATAAAAAACACTGATTGGTCGATATTATGTATGAGGAATACTTTTTGGTAAGTTGTAGCCTACTGTATCTTTCAACAGTGTTCGTGTTTTTTTACTATTAGTAGAGGTGATCGGTTCACGTGCGCTAGGGATCTGTCGTGTAACATTTACAAGCGCCAAAACGGTATTTATTATTTGAATTGCGTAATAAAATTGGCAGAATCTGAGAGCTGAGATTTTTTTTATATCATAACTAACCTGCTCTGTCTAGTCTGTCAGTATCCGTGTCCTCTTTGCTTCGCGATTTTTCTGTGCGTGAGAAAATGGATGTGTGGCGTGAGAGCGTGTGAAAAGTGTCAATTGCGTGAGTCTCACGGTGAATGCGTGAGAGTTGGCAGCTCTGGTTACGTTGGCGCTAGCTTGGTCAACATCAGCGAATGCTGTCTGCCAAATTAATGTAATTCAAACTAACAATAAAAATGTAATATGAACAAAACGAATATGAACATATTCACTGGTAAAGGTGAAGGAGAGTAGATTGTAGATGTCATATTCATACTCTAGAGTAGACCAACTCACTTTCTGGAGGTATACTGCCCCCATCTGATATGGAATGTGGAGTATGAATCTTTTTTTTTTTACACAAGGCACCTTTAATTTTATCAATAACATTGCAATTAGGGAGTAAAATAATTCTCTGGGTGAAATTCCCAGGGTGGCGTGGTCGGTGTTTTTGGGGCAGGTTCCACCTAGACTATAACCTCCTCTGTTTTGTCCACTCTCATGCCGCCACATACAGATTTCACTATCACAGGCGTTCAGTTGATTTGCACCAAAAATACCTTCATAGTTTTTTTGCACAGTTGTATATCAACGAATTGTGTTTTGCATTTGTGAAATGTATTTTATGAATATATATTTTTATTTTGCGCATGTGAATTGCTTTTTGTGAATATTTTTTTCCACGCACGTGATTTTTTTGTGTGTGTCCGTGAATTAGGTTTCATGCCTGTGAAATTGTCTATGCATCTGTGAACTCATTTAATTCAATTCATTTCACATTTATTTGTTCAGCGTTTTTCACAATACACATCATTTCAAAGCAGCTTTACAGAAAATGCATGAGTCCATATTACAATTTACAGTGATCTGATATCAGAGGAGACTGTCTAAGTTATGCATTACAGAAATGTACATATTCAAAATCACAGTTTGCTAAAATGTATGTAGATACAATGATATCATTGAAGTAATGAATACTTGTTTGTTAACAAATGATTATGAGATTTAGAAAATATAGCATTGGTGCGTGTTGATTCACTTTTACAGTGTTTGACCAACATTAATGAAGGAGTGTGTGTGTGTGTGTGTGTGTGTGTGTGAACTGAACTGAGAACAGAACTGAACAGAAGCAGGAGTGTAAATAAATACACAGAACAATAATCAGAAACAGGAATAAAGATCAAGAGGAAACTCAAATATGAATAAAAACAGCAAAACTAAACACAACCCTGGCAACATCTATAATAATAACATGATAAATGCTGTAAATCAAATGACAACTACATACATGACTGAAATACACACACACACACACACACACACACACACACACACACACAGGTTTATATAAAGAATCATGAGATCCTTCATTCACACACTCATTGATCAACAAACTGTGATATTGACTCATTCTCTTGAATATGTGTCTTAATTCCCTCGACTTTAACTTTTTCTTTCCTGTATTTCTTTCATTGTTGCTTCTAACATTAACATCTTTGTCTTCTGGCATCATCTTTAAATGTCTCTGTTTTATGATTTATTTATTGAATTTTCACAGCAGCAGAGACAAACAATCAGAAAAGTAAAATACATAAACAATCACACATCAAATATAAAACAAAGATAATAATAAAAAGGTAAAGATCAATCCAGAAACCCCCAATAACAGGTTTAGTACAGTACACAATATATTACAGCAGAAGCGTCTTTAATAATACACACATAACCCAAAGCAGAGGAATCATGTTTTGAACAGATCCGAGAAGTTCAGATAAAACATCTCTGAATGTTTAGAGTTGAAAGTCTAGTTTTGCTCGTATCATCCAGACATGTTTCAGTGAGTCTCATTGTGTCTCATATTTCCTCTCTCTTCTCTGTGTATCATTGTCTGTTTCTCTTTATTTCACTGACAGAAGTTCAGCTGTGTTATTAATGTAATGAAGAGACAATAAGAGACTCTAGAACATCTCACTGTCACTGATTTATCATGCAGCTCAAAGCATTATGGGTAGAATCTTTCATCAGTCTATTCCCATTCATCAACACAGTTTCAATGATGATCCATAATAATAAAGCCCAAACCCAGGATAGAGTGTGTGTGTGAATGTGGTCTGGACTGTGTGTATGAGGCTCAGTGTGTCAGAGACGCTGTAGAAGGACAGATTTCCTGCACTGTGATCCACATACACTCCTATTCTACACACTCCTGTTCTCCTGCTGATGGGCTTTACAGGGAGATCAGTCACTATATTATTGTGTTTGAATGAGTAACTGGAGGAAGAGCAGGACAAACTCCAGGACTGATCATTAGATCCAAACCCACACTTATCACCCTGTCCCTTCCTGCTGATGCTCTTATATGACACTGATATACACACACCTCTCCCACTCCACTCAATCTCCCAGTAACAGCGTCCACACACACTCTCTCTACACAACACTTGACGCACATCAAATCTGTCTGGATGATCAGGATACGGCTGACTCTGAAGCTCTGTGTCAGTACGAGTAATCTCTCTGTTGTCCTCAGACAGACGGAGGTGTGTATTCACTGTGTTCGGATCCAGAGTGAACTGATGAGAATCTGATGGAGAGAAAACACACATCAGTGAATTACATTAACTTTCTATCTTGAGTCTTTCAGATCTGACTAGTTCATTTAGGATTGTAAGCAACCAATGATAATAAAGCACTAAAGAAATATCATTCTGTAACAGCTTTTGTCCTGAATGAGGTTCTGACTGAAATCGCCATGGTTACCAAACAGAAAAGATAGGATTCTTATGTTCAAATATTTCTGTAATCAGGAATTATGAAACTGTCTGAACTTTTACAGTTTTTTAATTGCTTTGCCACAATTTTCACAAGCAAGTATTACAATATGTAATATTGAGTACTTGAGCAGGCGCACGTTGGCTGCCGCAGCTCCAGATAAGCTATTGATATTGCCGTTTTACGCTTTTACTCAGTTGTAGTGGCTGTTTTATTGTTTTATTGCCAAAGTTGCAATAATAACCAGAGTTTGCCTACATCAGAAACGTTGTTTCTGGAGCTGGTTGACTGTTGGCTCGGTTTGTCGCACAGACAAAGCTGTGTCGCAGAGTGGGAATATGAAGATCACTAAATTGCTTTCCTGGATCGCATTCGTCTGGTTTATCATTTCTTCTGGCTTTCGCCCTGTGATTTTAATTCATCAATACACGGCGGATGAACTGTTTCAACTGCGCTTTCGCCTTTGCGAGCCACATCCTGCTCTACACTTTCATTGGGACATTGCATTTCAACCATGACGCAAATACATACATCGGGGGTCTCGACGAGGTTACATATCTGGTTTTCCAACCCTCGTCCCTCAAACAAATATTCACAGGCCACGGACCACAGTGTGTTAGCAAAGCTACCCAGATCAGCTGACACAAAAGCCGGTAAGAATGATCTTACTTTTGGATTATGGAATATTCGATCGCTGTCAAACAGTTGTGTATGATTTGCTCTCGGATCGTAAGTATGACTTTCTCTGTCTGACTGAGACGTGGCAACAAAGTAATGACTTCTCTCAACTCAACCATTCTACTCCCCCGGGCTATGTTTACATCTGCAAACCCTGTGCATCGGGCCGTGGTGGGGGTTTAGCAATATTACATAATGATAAATGGAAAGTCTCAGAAATATCTATGCCAGAATACACCTCATTTGAATCTACTACATTGCAAATTACTGGGTCAATTCCTACGATTCTCGCTACTGTTTATCGCCCTCCTAAGACCAACTCTGCTTTTCTACATGAATTCTCTGCGTTTTTGTCACGGTTGATGAATTCATTTGACTCTTCCTTGCGTGTTGTGTGTGTGTGTGTATGAGTGTGTGGGCGTGGTCGCTGATTATTCTCCGGGAGAATCAGCGACAGGTGATTCTCATTCCCAGTGGCTACTTATACTCACCATGTGCGCTTTGTGTTTGTCAGATCGTTGTTTGTGGATGTTCCCTGTTCAGTTCCTGTTCTTCCTCGTCTCTTCGTGTCTCCAGCCTGAGTTCTGTTTGGATTGTTCGTCGATGCAGTTTGTCTTCACGTCGTGTCTTCACCGGGATTTCACCTCACTCATCTGACCGTGCCACTCTGAGTTGCCCACACAAGCCTGCGTTACCGATGCACCCTGAGCTCTCCCTGAGGATCGTGAGATTCATCTGCATTGACTGTGTCTGTTCCCGTTTTCTTCCTACACGTTCTAAATCTGGTTCACTTGTCAAATAAAGACCAGTTTTACTTGCAATTGTCTCCTCGATTACTTGCTGTCACAGAACGATCTGACCCGGATGGAGGCAGCAAGCAACCCCGAGCTCGCGGATTATTTCGCTCACAGTTCAGCTCGTATGGAACGGCAGGAGGAGCATCTCGCCGCGACCGGCCGAGCGGTGCAAGCGTTGGTAACGCAGGTGTAAGGGCTCACCCAGCAAATACAACAACTTGCGACGCCCGCTGCGCCAACCCCACCGCCAGTTCCCCCCACTCCTCCCACACCGAATCGTCCATTAGAGCCCCGTTTACCGACGCCTGAGAGATATTCGGGTGAGCCAAACTATTGTAGAGCTTTCTTGACCAAATGCTCTATGTTTTTTGCCCTTCAGCCTCAGACATTCTGCACTGAGGATTTGAGAGTGGCCTTCGTGCTCACCTTGCTGTCTGGGCGTGCAGCTCTGTGGGGGACGGCGGTGTGGCCGTCGGGAACCAACGACCATGCTGTTCCTCGTTCGCGGCACTCTCAGAAGAGATGAAGAGGGTGTTCGACCGTGCAGTCACCGGGAGAGAAGCGGCTCGTCAGCTCACGGACATCGTCCAGGGAGAAAGACCAGTAGCTGACTATTCCATCGAGTTCCGCACCCTCGCTGCAGAGTGCCGCTGGAACGAGGAGGCGCAGTGGGACGTCTTCCTGCATGGGCTGGCTGATTGCATCCAACGCGAAATCTACGCCCTGGAGCTACCCACGAGTCTCAATGAATTGATTGATCTGGCATTACGAGTGGACGCTCGTCTGAGTCGCTTGGAGCAACACACCCGTACAACTCCGGATCATAGAGTTTTGGGACCCCCTCAGCCCAGCGGGTGTGATGCGGTCAGCCCTGTCGACGATCACGAGCCCATGCAGGTGGGTCGAGCCCGGCTCTCTCGGGAGGAGAGGGAGAGAAGGAGATCCCGAGGATTATGTTTGTACTGTGGGGGCTCTGGGCACTTCCTCAATAACTGCCCGGTAAAAGAGCGAGCCCGGCAGTAGAGAAGAGGATTCTGTCGGGCGGGGTCTCCACTCTGAAAACCTCTTCCACTCTCCTTCCGGTGAAATTGCAGTGGGCAACTCAAACTCATCAATGTCAAGCACTCATCGACTCCGGAGCTGATGGTAATTTTATGGACTGGTCCCTTGCACACAGACTTCAGATACCCACCATACCACTCACTAACAAGATCTCCGTCAATGCACTCAATGGTCAACAGTTACCCACAGTATTGCACACCACCTGTCAGTTAACACTCATCACATCCGGCAATCATTCTGAAGAACTATCATTCCTCCTCATGGACTCACCTCAGGTTCCCATTGTTCTTGGTCACCCCTGGCTGGTGCAGCATAATCCCAGGGTGGACTGGGGACATAACTCTGTTTCTGCCTGGAGCACTGAGTGTTATGCGTCTTGTTTAGTGTCTGCTGGTTCGTCTCTGTCTTGTTCTGTCTTGCAGGAGGAGCCGGTGAATTTGTCAAACGTGCCCGTTGAGTACCTCGATCTGAAGGAAGTGTTCAGTAAGTCCAGAGCTGCTTCTCTTCCCCCGCATCGTCCCTATGACTGTGCTATAGATCTACTGCCAGGTACGTCTCTGCCCAAGGGCAAGCTTTACTCTCTGTCTGTTCCCGAGAGGGAGGCCATGGAGAAATATATTTCTGATTCTCTGGCATCCAAATTCATCCGACCTTCCTCTTCTCCAGCGGGGGCGGGGTTCTTTTTTGTGGGGAAGAAGGATGGTTCTCTGCGACCTTGCATTGATTACCGAGGGCTGAATAACATCACGGTAAAGAATACTTACCCTTTGCCGTTGATGTCTTCAGCCTTCGAGAGGTTGCAGGGAGCGTCGGTCTTTACAAAACTGGACTTACGTAATGCTTATCATTTGGTCCGCATCAGGAAGGGGGATGAATGGAAGACTGCTTTTAATACCCCCAGAGGGCACTTTGAATATTTGGTTTTGCCTTTCGGGCTCTCCAATAGCCCAGCGGTCTTCCAGGCACTCGTCAATGACGTGCTGAGAGACATGGTCGATAAGTTCATTTATGTCTACCTGGATGACATATTGATTTTTTCTTCGTCTTTCCAGGAACACGTTCAGCACGTCAGACGAGTGCTTCAGAGGTTGCTAGAGAATGGGCTTTTTGTCAAGGCGGAGAAATGCGCTTTTCATGCACAGTCTGTCCCTTTCCTAGGTTACGTCATTTCGTCTGAGGGAGTGTGTATGGATCCTGACAAGGTTAAGGCTGTGGTGGATTGGCCAAGTCCAGATTCCCGTAAGGCCCTACAGAGGTTTCTGGGGTTCGCCAATTTTTACCGACGTTTCATTCGTAATTACAGCCAACTAGCTGCACCTCTGACTGCCTTGACCTCCCCCAGAACGACGTTCAGGTGGTCCGAAACAGCCGAAGCTGTATTCGCCAACCTGAAGAGCCGCTTCGTTTCGGCTCCTATTCTTACGACCCCTGATCTGTCTTGTCAGTTCGTGGTGGAGGTCGACGCGTCAGAGGTGGGGGTAGGCGCAGTGCTTTCTCAACGCTCTTCTTCAGACGACAAGATGCATCCTTGCGCATTTTTTTCTCATCGTTTATCGCCTACCTAACGTAACTATGACATTGGTAACAGGGAGTTGTTGGCAGTCAAGTTAGCATTGGAAGAATGGCGACATTGGTTAGAAGGGTCGGGGGTACCTTTTATCGTCTGGACTGATCACAAGAACTTAGAATACATTCGATCTACCAAAAGACTCAACTCCAGGCAGGCTCGGTGGGCTCTTTTTTTCGGTCGTTTTGATTTTCCTCTTTCGTACCGCCCGGGTTCTAAGAACATCAAACCCGATTCTTTATCTCGTATTTTTGATCCATCCGAACGCCCGTCCACTCCCGAGTGCATTTTACCGGAGACTCTATTCATCTCCACACTCCGATGGGAGGTCGAATCGAAGGTCAAGACGGCCTTAGAAGGGGTAACGCCTCCGTCCCGGTGCCCACCGAACCGCTTGTTTGTGCCGGAGGGATTACGGTCCGACGTTATTCAGTGGGGTCATTGTTCCAATGTGGCCTGTCACCCAGGAGTAAACCGTACTAGATTTCTAGTTAACCCTCTGAGGTCGACAAACGCGCCGGCGCGTTTTGCCATATTTTCTTCACATTGTAGCACTATAAACTTAAATTACTCCGTCATTTATGGTCATACAGAAAAAAGAAATATAAAAAAAGAATCTGTGATATTTTTACTTTTGTAGGTGTCCACTTACAATCAAATCAAAACATTGTGCTTTTGTAAAATAAAGAAAATAAACAGGGTGTGCGTTCTGCCTCTCCGTCGCGGTGAACTTTTTTTTCTTGAGCACGTCTATAAACTGAAACAAAACTCAGTGAATACTTGTCACACATTTATGAGCCATATACCTTTATAAACATTTAAGTGTGTACTTTTAAATGATCGGATTCAAACTGAAAACAAATATTCTCTGTTTAAGTAAGGGACCGTTCGGTATTTATGGAAGGGGCCACCGGAGGAAAATAGGGGAGGGTCATGTCTTTTTATTCTTTGTTGAGGGGAGGGTCATCCAACTTTTTTTAGTCTAGGGGGAGGGTCACCCAACTTTTATATTCATTAAAACAGCAACATTTCAAAGTGGCTTGTTTTGTGCTATTTTTTTCCATTTAGCTCCATGTTGATCTCGCGTTATCAGCCCCCCTTCGATATCAGATGGGTCTGACCCAACAAAAATCCAGTTTGGCGCTGTTTGACAGTGTGCGCTTCAGGTCGCGCTTAGAAAAAGTGCATCATGTCAGAACAGAATGCCAAAGAAATGTTTACCCGGCAAAGCTTTAAAGCACGAGCAAATAATGAACTTTTGTTAAGTGCACAGTGTCCTGTGAGTGTAACTCTACCGCTGCATTAACATGTGATGTGAACGTACGTCGAGTTTAACAGTATTGGGACTGAGGCGCCAGAACTGCTGATAGAATGTGCGCTGTAGCGCGATAGGCCTACTGCATATTTTAGTTTCCATTCTTATTTTGTTTCTACGATGTGTAAGATGTAGGGCTACCACCAGCCGCGGCGCTACCATTGGGCCCGGGTGGGCATTTAGGTCCGGGCCCACCCATTTTCTATAGCCTATGGTTTTGTACGTTTCTTAATTCGGATCTATTTGCGATGATCGATCCAAATTCTAAACAAACAGTTTACATGCTTCGTCCTTGTTACATTATTCATTAAGATAATAATTAATAAATACACGCATAATTATCAGTGAACTTGATAAATGTTGCAGATATGTTTTACATGCATGCACAAACAAATGCCTTTCAACTTGTGTGTGCAAAATTCAGAATAAAATTAATGTGCAGCAATTTGCACAAATACAGAGTCTGTAGGCCTACTGTGTTGTTACCATTAAATAAGCTCATTTAGTTTCATTTTTGTTAAAATATTATAATGTTATTTTTTCATCTATGTTGATTATGAAAAGTGAACCGCACACACGAGTATACGCAATATCGAGAGACATGGAGCGGGTCAGACATGATTTTGACCACTTAATTAAGTTTTGTTTTGCAGAAAACGATTTTTTTAAGTGAATTTCGTTTTGTATAAATTGTATCTTAATTTTAATATTTTTTTTTATCAACCAATTGCCAAATACCAAATATAGCAGACAACACAATCATAGAGGCGCCCGCGTGGTCACTTGCACTGCTCGTAAACAGGAGCGCATCTCATCCTAACTTAACGAAACTCAGCATATGCCTCACATACATGAAATATATCTTAAGAAAGCTTGAAATGTCTTTTTAACAATTTAAAAGAAATAGGCTACTCTCTGGTTATGTAATGATGTGCATTTCTCTCTATAGGCGTGTTCACTACTACGGAGATGGCGATCGTCAACTTCATCTTTACAGCTGTTGTTGCTGTTAATAAACTAAAAATAATAGGCTTATAATTTTATTAAACAATAAATTAAATGAAATTTTTATTGTATTAAAAAAGCAACAAAAAAATCCTGTTTATCAATATTGTGTGTGTGTGTGTGTGTGTGTGTGTGTGTGTGTGTGTGTGTGGAAATAATTTGTCCGCAGCTGCTCAAAAAAAAAATAATAAAAAAAACCCACTGTCAGTGTTTTGTAAGGAACAGGCAAATATGTTTAATATAGCAGGAGACATTTTAATTGTTTACTAATAAAACAGTTATTTTTTTATGTCAGTGTCGGCTAGACAGAAGAAGTTGACGACTCGCGATCTTCGCAGCACTACCACATCTTTAAATCACTATTAGTAGGCTATTATTTAAGTTAACAAAAAATACATAGACCTACACCACAAAAACTAGTTGAGGATAAATTCGTTAAAATTGGGCGATTCCAGTGAATGGACGTGACATTTGCAGTCAAAACTTAAAATAAAAATTGTCAGAAAAAGCATTTATTTGAAACGTCTGAAAGCAGTCAAGACATTAGAAAAATATCAGTCTACACATGCGTTTTATATTTAATATGAGGGAAATACACATGTGACGTGACACCAAAAAATCTTTAACTTTTAGGTGGCAAAATATTTTTTTAGTAATTCTATAAATTACACTGTGCAAACCAAAATATATACCCACCGGATGAATAAAGATCGGCCTCCACAGAAAATTAAATTTTATATTATTTTTATTTTATTTTTCGTGTTTGCATTTATGTAAAAAAAAAAAAAAAAAAAGTTACGGATGTGACAGTTCTCCATTACGCACGGACATGACTGCTCTGAAGCGACTTTAAAAATTGCACAGAGACCTCAAACAGAAAGCACAAAGCCTTTCTTTAAAGTGAATTTCGTTTTTTTATTAATTTTAATCAATGTTTCATCTGGATTTAATAAATAAGAAGTAGTCTAAATATAGTAGAAAATAGATAATCATGACACGGAGGCGCGGGCGAGTGAACTGGACTCTTGTCTCATAAATGAACCGAAACTCAGCGTAAGGTATGCTACTTGCCTCATAGACCTGATAAATATATAGAAAGCTTGAAATGTCTACTTTTAAACATGCAGAACAATTCAAAACGAAGGAAAACAGACTGCTTTCTCCTTATGAAATGTGCATTTCTCTCTGGCGCGTTCTGAGAAGATCGCGACGCATCGTCAACTTCATCTTTGCAGTAGACACAGAAAACACTTGTTTATTAAAAACAATTAATATGTATAGCTATATATGACATAATCATAATCATTACTTTTGCCGGTTCTTTGTGACAGCTTTTAGATGCTTTATTCGCAACACCACCCACATGTTGAACGAGTCACACCGCATCAGCACCGAAAACATGATTTTTTTTCAAATCTAAAATAAAAAATCGTGACACGAACCGAATCGTAGGTTTGGTCTATCATTACAGCCAGATGAGAAAGCAAGAGTTTATGGTTTAAAAAACAAACAAACAATGGCTATCTGAACATCTTTGCCAAGCGCAAACCAGTACAGAATTAGGCTAATCAATAAATTATCGGGGAGGGTCATGCCTTTTTTCACAATCATTTTGGAGGGTCATAGAAAAAATTATTGCTGGCGAAGGGAGGGTCATGTCTTTTTTGACAACAGATCTCAAAACTCCTCCGGTGGCCCCTTAAATAAATAACGAACAGTCCCTAATTTGTATAAAACCAACAAGATGTCCAGCTTCTCAAACGCTTCCTAATTATTTTTTAATTTGAACACGCCCACTCGCGCAAAAGATATTCACATGCAAATCTCCACATGGAACGCGAACGCGCTCGTTACCTCAGAAACAAAACACCAAAACACTTCACAAGTCTCTGCTTTTCGTCGAGTTTGAAAGAATTTGTGAGCTTACATTGGAATTACCTCAGAAGAAGAAGAACGCGATTTGAAGACAAGAAAGATGTAAGGTAAGAAATTCTTACATATTAGTTTGTTATTGTTGCATAAATTTCACATTGCAGTTGAACTGTTGCTAGATATATGGTGAATATTATAATATTTAGACCCGTGTTTACTGTTACTGTGTTTGTGGATATCTGCTCAAACGTAGATATGTAGGCTATATGGTAACCATAATGTTTTATATTTGAGCGCGATCGCGTTTGAATGCATCATATTTGGATCGCGATCGTGTTTGAAAAGCACCAAACGGCTTCATGTTTTTACTATTATCTCATTTCATATCATCATAACGAATGGAAACATTTGAAGTAACATGATAATCAATATATTTTTCTCTAGCTTAGTTGTTACTGAAATATTTTGGAAGATTTATAGGCTGATATGGTTATTGTTATTATTATTTTATGCAGCACTGCGCATAGCCTATGCCTACAAGGCACAACAAACCTGGTGTTCATTATATTATTGTTGGAAACATTTATGTGTGTGTGTGTGTGTGTGCATGTGTGTATTCTGTGAATTTTAAAAAGCAATTTTAACTAGAAAAATCTCAAATTTATTCCCAAAATCGTGCAGGCCTATAGTTTCTCTTGATATCAGTATGTTCACTTTTTTTTTCTTTCAGGGCCCAGATGCCACTCCTGCTGACTTCCACATTCACATGAGTCTATGTACATGAACATGGTAAAGTGAAAATCAAACACCTTGGAAATGAAAGGTATGTACAATGTTTTTAGGAATGGCACAAAGGTCTCTGTCTTTGGATAATTGTTTTCAATGAGTGCTTTTTCTTCATTTGTTTTGTATCTTTGGATTATGTTGTGTTGTAAATAAATCCCAAAAATCTAAAAAATCTAAAAGCCATTCTTTTTTAAATCTCCTCATTCTTTGTGCAAGGTTGCTCAGAATGATAGGGCCTGATAGCTCATGATAGGGCCTGATAGCTCCTAATAGAGCCATTAGGGAGTGTCTTTGTCTTTCTCAGGTGTGAAAAACTTACATATTAATGAGCTCCCGCATAAAACTTTTTCACACAAAACACGTCGTAAAATTTTTAAATCAATATATTGTCTTATCTGAATGAGCAGTCAGGGTGATTTTCACATAGTTTTGGAGCAAATATTCTAGGCTACGTGATACAATTTTCAAAAGTCTTGTGAAGAAATAATCAGTATGGGTTTCATGAGCTTATTTCAGTGAGAATTTTTTTTGTATTTTCACAAACCACGCATAAATGTCATTATCTCAAAACAACAAACTTTTACACACATGCTGCTGATATATTATTGTAGCAGAGTTTGTGCTGAATACAGTGTAATTAGACTTTAGCCATGAAAATGTCACAAGTAACAGAAATAAGCACAAATGTCAGAGCATGTCAGAACACCTCCAAGGCCCAGAAAACAGAGGGTTAAGCAACGATTTTGGTGGCCATCTATGGCTCGCGACATTCGGGATTTTGTTTTGGCTTGCTCGGTCTGTGCGATTGTTAAGACTTCCAATCGGCCCCCAGATGGGCTTCTTCAACCGCTGTCTGTCCCTTCGAGACCTTGGTCCCATATTGCGCTAGATTTTGTTACCGCCCTCCCACCCTCCCACCCTCCGACCCTCCCACCCTCCGAAGGCAATACGGTTGTTTTAACCGTAGTGGACCGGTTCTCGAAGGCGACTCATTTTATTCCGTTGCCCAAATTGCCTTCAGCCAAGGAAACAGCGGTGACTGTCATCGATCACGTCTTTCGGTTACATGGCCTCCCGACGGACGTGGTTTCTGACAGGGGATCCCAATTCGTCTCCAAATTTTGGCAGGAATTTTGTAAATTACTGGGGGCCACTGTCAGTCTGTCCTCGGGTTACCACCCCCAGAGCAATCGTCAGACCGAGAGAGCCAACCAAGATTTAGAGAGAATGTTGCGATGTGTGGTGTCAAAGAATCCTTCCTCCTGGTGCCAACAACTTTCTATGGTGGAGTACGCACACAACTCGTTACCAGTGTCATCTACGGGCCTATCTCCGTTTGAGTGTAGCTTAGGATACCAGCCACCAATTTTTCCTAGTCTGGAATCCGAAGTCGCGGTCCCCTCTGCTCACGCCTTCGTCCAGAGGTGTCACCGTACATGGACCAGAGCCCGGGAGACTCTGCTCCAAGTAGGGGCGCGCACCAAGGTCAAGGCCAATCGCTACCGGTCAAGACCTCCCGTATACGTCGTCGGCTCCAAAGTGTGGCTTTCTACCAAGAATATTCCTCTCCATTCCGTTTCGAATAAGTTAGCTCCTAAATTCATTGGCCCGTTTCCTGTCACCAAAGTCATTAGTCCGGTGACAGTCCGACTCAAACTTCATCCTGCGTACAGGAGAATTCATCCCGTGTTCCATGTTTCCAAATTAAAGCCCGTATTTTATTCTCCCATTAATCCACCGGTCCCGGTTCCTCCACTGCCGCGTCTCGTAGACGGGGAACCATCTTATTCGGTAAATCGTATTCTGGACTCGAGACGGAGGGGACGCGGATTTCAGTATTTGGTGGACTGGGAAGGTTACGGTCCGGAGGAGAGAAGTTGGGTACCTGCTAGGGACATATTGCATCAATACCTTATTGATGATTACAATCAACAGGTAGGTGGTTCTGGGAGCACCAGGAGGCGTTCCTAGGGGGAGGGGTACTGTCACGGTTGATTAATTAATTTGACTCTTCCTTGCGTGTTGTGTGTGTGTGTATGAGTGTGTGGGCGTGGTCGCTGATTATTCTCCGGGAGAATCAGCGACAGGTGATTCTCATTCCCAGTGGCTACTTATACTCACCGTGTGCGCTTTGTGTTTGTCAGATCGTTGTTTGTGGATGTTCCATGTTCAGTTCATGTTCTTCCTCGTCTCCTCGTGTGTGAGTTCTGTTTGGATTGTTCGTCGATGCAGTTTGTCTTCACATCGTGTCTTCACCGGGATTTCACCTCACTCATCTGACCGTGCCACTCTGAGTTGCCCACGCAAGCCTGCGTTACCGACGCACCCTGAGCTCTCCCTGAGGATCGTGAGATTCATCTGCATCGACTGTGTCTGTTCCCGTTTTCTTCCTACACGTTCTAAATCTGGTTCACTTGTCAAATAAAGACCAGTTTTACTTGCAATTGTCTCCTCGATTACTTGCCGTCACAGTTTTTAACCTTTCTTTCTTCATTGTCAGCTAATGTGATTCTGCTCGGGGACTTTAATATTCATATTGATAATAGTGTATCTACAAGGGATTTTTTATCATGTCTTGATGGCTTTGGCTTACAACAATTTATTAATTCATCTACCCATGTAAAAGGTCATACCTTGGATCTTGTGTGTTGTTCAGGTGTAACTCCTCATAATTGTACTACTTCTGATCTGTCCTTATCAGATCATATGCTGGTGTTGTTTAATGTTCAGTTACCTGTTTTTAAGCATAATCTATGTCGTTCTATCTCATTCCGGAACATAAAAAACATTGTTGCGGTTTTTGCTGAAGGATTTTCCAACCTTTGTAGCAATGTTCACTATTCCACCCCAGACGACCTGGTTCTGCATTACAATACTGGATTGCAAACGATTTTAGATGTCTGTGCTCCATTAAAAACCAGGTCGGTTTCATTTGTCAACTCTGCTCCTTTGTTTACTCCAGAACTACGCATGTCAAAAGTTAAAGGTCGACGCCTGAAACGATTATATGTCAAGACTGGACTTGTGGTGCATAAAGAACTGTATTCTGAGCATATAAAAAATTATAAGGTTGCCCTTACTACAGCTAAAACTGATTACTTTGCCAGTGTGATTAATTCTGGTGAAGGGAACACAAGAATCCTTTTCTCTGTAGTAAATAATATTTTAAAACCACCTGATTCTTTTCCTTCACATCTTTGCTCATCTCTGTGAAAGTTTTTTGTCTTTTTTCATAAGGAAAATTGAAAGCATTCAGCAACAAATGTCTGTGACAAAGCTAGATAGCTGTCAATTTAACCCTTGTTCTGATCAACCTCTTAATTCTATGCTTTCCTCTTTTGAACTTCCAACCATCGAGGAAGTAATTGTCACAGGTCGGGGTGGGCCAAGCCAGACTGCACCCACCCCTGGAGACCGGGTGCCGCCTCGAGGAGCGTGTCACGGAACCAAACAGCAGACAGAGGATAAAGGAATAACAATTTCTTTATTGAGTTAAAAGCAGATCATTTGAAAAGTCCTAATTAAAATCTTCCTTCTCGTCGCCAGAAGCGATCCGATGGGCCCCCTGGACCGGGGCGGGATGTAGGTTCGTGGACACCCTGCAGCTCGTCGGAGAGGGATCAGAGGAGGACGCACACCATCCAGGTAGGTCACTGGGTAAGTGCTCTTTACAGGGCTCGCAAGGAGGTCGTGGTTATACGGACCCCATTCGGGCTGGAACCAAGTAGGTATTCAGGTGCGAGGGTGAAGCGAGTCACTGATGCTGCTCCGAAGGTAGGTCACTGTGACGATACAGCAAGGATTTAACTGTTCGACAGTATATGAACCATTCCGTTAAAGTACCTTCTCTATTTCCGAACAGGGCAGAGGCTTTCGATTAGGGCGTGTGGAGACCACCAGGCGGGGAGGACGCTTTGAGCAAGACGCTCCACTTCGGCTGTGCGCTGTAACCGGGTAACCGGGTTTAACTATTCAACAGCACATGAAAACATTCAGTTAAAATACCTTCTCTCGTTCTGAACAGGGCAGAGGCCTTCAATGGGGCATGTGGAGACCACCAGGCGGGGAGGACACTTTGAGCAAGACATTCCACTTCGGCTGTGCGCTGTAACCGGATAACCGGGTTTAACTATTCAACGGCACATGAAACCTTCAGCCGCAATACCTTCTCTCGTTCCGAACAGGCCAACGGCTTTCAATAGGAGCGTGTGGAGACCACCAGGCAGGAAGGATGCTTTAAGCGAGTCACTCCAATTCAGCTGTACACTGTAACAATGCAACAGGCTTTAACTATTCAACAGTAGATGAAACATTCAGCTGCAATACCTTTTCTCGTTCTGAACAGGGCAGCGGCTTTCGTTAGGAGCGTGTGGAGACCACCAGGCAGGAAGGATGCTTTAAGCGAGTCACTCCACTTCAGCTGTACACTGTAACAATGCAACAGGCTTTAACCATGCAACAGTAGATGAAACATTCAGCTGCAATACCTTTTCTCGTTCTGAACAGGGCAGCGGCTTTCAATGGGGCATGTGGAGACCACCAGGTGGGGAGGACACTTTGAGCAAGACATTCCACTTCGGCTGTGCGCTGTAACCGGATAACCGGGTTTAACTATTCAACGGCACATGAAACCTTCAGCCGCAATACCTTCTCTCGTTCCGAACAGGCCAACGGCTTTCAATAGGAGCGTGTGGAGACCACCAGGCAGGAAGGATGCTTTAAGCGAGCCACTCCACTTCAGCTGTACACTGTAACAATGTAGCAGGGTTTAACAGTTCAACAGCATAGAAAACATTCAGCATTAACAGAGCCAGGCTGTCTCAAACTGGTAAGTTGGGCGCTGGATATATCAAAGCCTTCCTTGGAGAAGGCGAGTGAAAGACTGTAAGGAAAGATTGCACAGCAGACTACTATTACTTCTCCACACGATGAACTTCACTCCATAACACAAACCGTGTGAATCGTCGTTTCAGGCACTGCATTCCACTCGCACACCGTGCATTCGGGCCAGCACTCACCCACCGGTCTTTCTCCACCAGATCAACTCTCGTCTCTCACAAGGGCTCAACTTCTCTCCAGAGATAGCAGAAAACGGGTGCAGCGATCGTCACATTCAGCAAGGAGCGGGCAAAAGTTGGAGACAGATCAACAATTCACTCGGTGTACTAATTCACTCGTGCCACACACTTCTCAGACTCTCAACACCACTTCAGTGTTAGTGCATATAAACAACGGATCCGATACTCATCACCTTGCGTCTTCCCCACTGCTGACGATATTCCTTGGGTTTTCGTTGATAAATACCTCACTCTCTTCTTTCCACTTCTCAGCTTCAATCTTCGCCCGCTTCACAGCCCAGCCTCAAATCCAAAACAACCCACCTACAAACACAGTATCTCACGGGAGGAGAACCCCCCTCACGGGAGGAGAAACCACCACAGTCTGTTTCCTCTCTCTTTTTAAAGCCCCATCTGAATCCGTGTTCCTCTCACAACGCTCTCTGTAATTACTCCACACCTGCTGTCAATCGGCAATTGGCCTCACTGCCATGGCAACAGATTCGCAGTGCAATGAGAAGGGCGTCCACAGGTGGTCTCCAAATTACACTGCATTCACAAGGGCTTTAATCTCTTTCTAATTTTTGTCACACCGTGACATAATCAATACTATTAATAAGAGTAAATCTACCACATGTCAGTTGGACCCTATTCCAACGTACTTGGTTAAAGCCTGCTTGTCTTCTCTATCTTCTTTAATTACGGAAATCATACACTCTTCACTTACTTCTGGAACTGTTTCATCTCAATTGAAAACTGCTGTGATAATTCCTTTACTTAAAAAAACGGGGGCTGATTCAAGTAACTTTGATAATTTTCGTCCCATCTTAACTCTTCCTTTCCTTTCTAAAATTTTGGAAAGGTGTGTTGCAGCTCAAGTCCAGAATCATCCGTCTCATAATGGTCTCTACGAGCAATTTCAATCTGGGTTTCGACCTTTCCATAGTGTTGAGACTGCACTAGTTAAGATCTCCAATGACCTATTGCTAGCTGCTGACTCTGGACTTTTATCTATACTAATTCTGCTTGATCTAAGTGCAGCATTTGATACTATATCACACAGCATTATGTTGCACAGATTGGAGTCTATTGGAATTATTGGTACCCCTTTGACTTGGTTTCAATCATACTTTACGGGCCGTACTCAATTTGTACAGTTGAAGCAGTTCTGCTCAAAGACTTCATATGTCAATACAGGTGTCCCGCAGGGCTCAGTTTTGGGTCCTCTTTTATTTATCATTTATCTTTTACCCCTTGGTAATATTTTTAGGAAATTTAGCATTCAATTCCACCTATATGCTGACGACACCCAACTTTATCTGTCCTCTAAGGGCCCGTCCACACGGAGACGCGTTTCGCTGTATACGTATAATTTTTTTATCGTATTAGCGTTTCGTCCACACGGATCCGGCGTTTTGGGAGACTGAAACCGCTATTTTTTGAAACCGGGTCCCAAAGTGGATAAATCTGAAAACGACACCCTTGCGGTTTCGTGTGTACAGCCAATCCGTATATTTTGTGAAACGATGATGTCATCACATCACGCGTCGTCTGTGTCACGAGTAACAGCAACAACAATAATGGCGGACTTATATGATTGTATTCGTGCTGCAGAAGCTACTAAGCCTACTAGCTTTATTACAGCAAAATCTATTGCTTCTCTGCAACTGTGGTGAGCAAAAAGCGATACTCTTTGTCTTCTTCTTCTTGGTTCGTATACAGCGCGCAAGGTTATGCGCATGCTCAAAGTCTTCTTCTCCGTGTATAGTGTATCTCTGTGGCAGAATTACAGCGCCCCATACTGGTCTGGCATATATACTACAACGTTTTCAGTCGGTTTCAGTGGTTTCGTGTGTACGCAGATATTTCTTGAGACGACGCCGTGTTTACGGAATTTTTTTTTAGAACGAGGAAAAAAAAATATCGGATCGGGAACGCACCGGCTTCGTGTGGACGTGGCCTAAACCTTCCGCTAATTTTCCTCCATCTGTCCTCTCAGATTGTTTGGCAAAGATTAAAGAATGGTTTACTTCAAATTTTCTTAAACTTAACACCAGTAAAACAGAAATTCTTCTAGTTGGCTTAAAAAACAATATGTCGAAATCTACATGTTCATCTGTGAAAATTGACAATTTACTAGTCTCTATATCTAAACAAGTTAAAAGTCTGGGGGTCATTTTGGACAGTACCCAGCAAACACATTTACGTTGTGGCAACGTCTGTGGCACGTTGCATTTCTGCTATGGCAACGTCGCTGTCTACATGCTCGCAACATTGTAACAACGTAGAATTGTAAGACGTGACAGGACTGTAGCAACGTTGTTGCGCGACATTCAGCAACTGAGAGACGACGTTCTGACAATATTTTTATATGGTGTATTTTGTTAGATAATTATATACTTTTTATCGTTTATTGTTTATCTATATTATTATTTAATGGGGCTATCAACACCTGCAAGTGTAGCCTTCACTTTGAAGAGTAAAAATGACAGAAGGTTTTGTTAATTCAACTTTATTAAAACTGCATCCATCCATCCATCCATCTTCCTCCGCTTATCCGGGGCCGGGTCGCGGGGGCAGCAGTCTAAGCAGAGATGCCCAGACTTCCCTCTCCCTGGACACTTCCTCCAGCTCTTCCGGGGGGACACCGAGGCGTTCCCAGGCCAGCCGGGAGTCTCTCCAGCGTGACCTAGGTCTTCCCCGGGGTCTCCTCCCAGTGGGACGCGCCCGGAACACCTTCCCGGGAAGGCGTCCAGAAGGCATCCGGAACAGATGCCCGAGCCACCTCAGCTGACCCCTCTCGATATGGAGGAGCAGCGGCTCTACTCTGAGCTCCTCCCGAGTGACTGAGCTTCTCACCCTATCTCTAAGGGATCGCCCAGCCACCCTGCGGAGAAAGCTCATTTCGGCCGCCTGTATCCGGGATCTTGTCCTTTTGGTCATGACCCAAAGCTCATGACCATAGGTGAGAGTAGGAACGTAGATTGACCGGTAAATCGAGAGCTTCACCTTGCGGCTCAGCTCTTTCTTCACCACAACAGACCGGTACATCGACCGCATTACTGCAGAAGCTGCACCGATCCGTCTGTCAATCTCCCGTTTCATCCTTCCTTCACTTGTGAACAAAACCCTAAGATACTTAAACTCCTCCACTTGAGGCAGGAACTTTCCACCAACCTGAAGTGAGCAAGCCACCCTTTTCCGACTGAGGACCATGGCCTCAGATTTGGAGGTGCTGATTCTCATCCCAGCCGCTTCACACTCAGCTGCATCCACAAATCCAGAGGA